>NC_057948.1:11192180-11492180 GCF_018555375.3 Anguilla rostrata
CTTAAAAAAATTTGGACAAAATATCAAAAAAACCATCCAACTTTTTTAACCTGAAACACCTAAATTCCAAACCAAATAGTTTACTAAACCCAATTGACTAAAATTTGAGCCATAGAAACTTTGAAAAATAATTAACTATTTAAATGTGGAAAAACAAGTCAAACTTAATCCATAGTACAAATCAAAAAATATTACTTAAAAAAAAAGTTTCCCTGAAAAAATATAATTCATATCTTAGCAGTACCTTTAAGTAAACAAAATTTTGGCCTCCAAAATCAAAAGAACTTCCCAAACTTTTAACTGTGAAAAGCTGGAATGCCTGACCCTAGATTATTTTACCCTAACCAATGGCCTAAAACATAACATGAATTAACATGATTATCTAATGTGAAAAAAGTCGCTGTTTCACCGTACTAACGATGAGCCGATGAATTGTATATAATGGAAAAGTAGACTGATCTAAATGCTAAAAAATTGGGTAAAAAAAGTCGAAAATGAATTCTATTGATGGCAGTACCATAGAAAATGCTCAAACAAAAGAACATCAACTTAACTGAACACGAACCGCTAGTACTTATACCTAACCTAGTGGCCAAGTATAGCAAGAACTGAAATGATCCAAAATGGAAAATAGATGAATCATGTAAATGAAAAATAGAAAAAAAGTCGAAAAAATAGAATTCCATTGTATGGAAGTACCTTCAGAATTGCAAGGAACTGTCGACGATCTAACTAATGGCTAAAAACAAGGATTTGAAAACATGATTATTTAATGTGGAAAACTATCAACTTAATTATTAAAATGCTAAATAATGAGCCTAAAAAAAATGTCCTGAAAATATGTTTCAATCTGTTATGGATAACTAACTAGTATAACAAAATTTGAGCCAAATCAAAAAAGAACACTCAACTTTTAACCTGAACAACCGTAACTGCCTGACTCAATATCGTTCATAAACCTAATTGGCCCTAAAATTGAAGCATAGGACTTTGAAAAATGTGTTACTCATTTAATGTGGAAAAAAATCGCGTAATCATAACAAATGTAAAATATTTAGCCTTAAAAAAAGGTTCCCTGAAAAATAGTTATTTCATACTTTTATGGCAAGGTATATACTAGATATACAAAATTTGCGTCAAATAAAAAAGACATCCAACCTTTCAACTGTGAACACAGCGTAATGCCTACTAATTACGTTTTACCTAACAAGTTGCCCTAAAATGAAGCCATGATTTGAAAACAGTATTATATTTAAAATTGTGAAAAAAAGTCAACTGTAATTCCTGACAAAGCTAAAAATTATGAGGCCTTAAAAAAAGTTCCCAAAAATATGTAATCCATATTTATGGTCAAGGTACTTATAGTATAAATTTGGCGTCCAAAACAAAAAGAACAATTCAACTTCTTAACTGTGAACAAGCGTAATGCCGACTAGATATGTTTTCAAACAACTAAGTTGCCTAACGTATGAAGCCATAGCTTAAAACAGTGATTACTCATTTAAAATTGTGAAAACTAAGTCAAGACTGTGAATTCCTGTACAAATGCTAAAATATATTTGAGCCTTAAAAAAAAGGTTCCCTGAAAAATATGTATATTCCATATCTGTTATGTCATAGTCTATACTAGTATATACAAAATTTTGCCGTCCAAAACAAAAAGACCATTCCCAACCTTCTTTAACTTGACACAGCGTAATGCCTCGCCTCAGATACGTTTCTACCTAACCCAAGTTGAGCCTAAACTATGAAGCATAGGAACTTCTGAAAACATGGATACTCTTTAAAATTGTGGAAAAACTAAGTCAAGATGTGAATTCCATAGTACAATGCTAAAAAATATTTGGCTAAAAAAAAGGTTCCTGAAAAAATGTATATTCCATATTGTTATGGTATAGGTACCTATATAGTATATACAAAATTTTGGCAGTCCAAATCAAAAGAATCAACTTTTTACTGTGAACACACGTAATTGCCCGACCCTACTTAGTTTCATACCTAACCCTAATGAGCCTAAAACGTTGAACCAAGGAACTTTGAAAACGTATTACATTAAATTGTGAAAAACAAAATCAAAAAAGAACCACTCCCAACTTTCTTTAACTGGACACAGCGAACTTGCCTCGACCTCAGACTATCTTCATAACCTACCTAAGTTGAGCCCTAAAAGTATTGAAGCCATAGAATTTGAAACATGTGTTACTCATTTAAATGTGGAAAACTAGTCAAGACTGTGAATTCCATGTACAAATGCTAAAAAAATATTTGAGGCTTAAAAAAAAAGGTCCAAAAAATAGTATATTCATATCTTGTATGGTAAGGTACCTATACTAGTATATACAAATTTTTGGCTCGTCCAAAATCAAAAAGAACATGTCCAACCTTCTTAACTGCTGAACACAGCCGTAACTTGCCTCGACCCTCAGACTATCGTTTCATAACCTAACCCTAAGTTGAGCCTAAAAGTATTGAAGCATAGGAACTTTTGAAACATGGATATCATTTAAATTGTGGAAAACTAAGTCAAGACTGGAATTCATAGTACAATGCTAAAAAAAATTTGAGCCTAAAAAAAAAAGTTCCTGAAAATTGTTATGTCATCTTGTTTGTCATAGGACATTGTAATACAATTTGGTGCCAAAATCAAAAGACCCTCCAACTTCTTTACCGCTGAACCACCGTAATGCTCGCCTCAATATGTTTTCAAACCTAACCTAAGTAGCCCAAAGTTTTGAAGCCAAGAACTTGAACTGTTTCTCTTGGAAACTAGTCAGACTGTGACTATACAAGTAAAAAATAATTGAGGCCTTAAAAAAAAAGTTCCTGAAATATATTCATATCTGTTGGTCTAGTACCTTACTTAACAAATTTGCTCCAAATAAAAAACATTCCCACTTCTTAACTGTGACCAGCGTAACCGACCGATATCGTTTCAAACCCACCCTAAGTGGCCAAGTATTGAACCATAGGATTGAAAACATGTGATTACTCATTTAAAATTGTGGAAAAACTAAGTCAAGACTGTGAATTCCATAGTACAAATGCTAAAAAATATATTTGAGGCCTTAAAAAAAAAGGTTCCCTGAAAAAATATGTATATTTCCATATCTTGTTATGGTCATAGGTACCTATACTAGTATATACAAAATTTTTGGCCGTCCAAAATCAAAAAAGAACCACTGTCCCCCAAACCCTTTTTTTAACCTGCTGAACACAGCCGTAACTTGCCTCGACCCTCAGACTTATCGTTTTCATAACCCTAACCCTAAGTTGAGCCCTAAAACGTATTTGAAGCCATAGGACTTTTGAAAACATGTGATTACTCATTTAAAATTGTGGAAAAACTAAGTCAAGACTGTGAATTCCATAGTACAAATGCTAAAAAATATATTTGAGGCCTTAAAAAAAAAAGTGTTCCCTGAAAAAATATGTATATTCCATATCTTGTTATGGTCATAGGTACCTATACTAGATATACAAAATTTTGGCACGTCCAAAATCAAAAAAACCAATGTCCCACCTTTCTTTAACCTGCTGAACACAGCCGTAACTTGCCTCGACCTCAGACTTATCGTTTCATAACCCTAACCCTAAGTTGAGCCCTAAAACGTAATTGAAGCCATAGGAACTTTTGAAAACATGTGATTACTCATTTAAAATTGTGGAAAAACTAAGTCAAGAATGTGAATTCCATAGTACAAATGCTAAAAAATATATTTGAGGCCTTAAAAAAAAAAATGTTTTCCCTGAAAAAATATGTATATATTCCATGTCTTGTTATGGTCATAGGTACCTATACTAGTATATACAAAATTTTTGGCTCGTCCAAAATCAAAAAAGAACCAATGTCCAAACCTTTCTTTAACCTGCTGAACACAGCCGTAAACTTGCCTCCACCCGCAGACTTATCATTTTCATAATCTGGATAGATTCTGGTATCCAGTCAGCTAACTTTGATGGCTCAATCACAAAAGGTTTGGCTTGCTTTAATTAGTGATTACTTCCCTGTTTAGATTAAAGGCATTTTGTTATGCGATGAATAAAGCATGAGGTGCCTCTCAGAAGGAAGGGTGAATATAGAACAGTAGCTTTTCAGAATAGTAAATTAAACCAAAATACACAGTTAAAGGGGAGGTCTTGGCTTGGTGGATAAGCATGTGCGTCAGACAGCAGGGTTGAAGGGGAGGTCTTGGCTTGGTGGATAAGGATTTGCGTCAGAGAGCAGGAAGCTTTTTGTGTTCCTGTGTCCTGGCAAACTTATAAAAACTTCAGATGAGCCGCGGGGTGACGCAGTCGCGAAAGCGGGTGTGAACAGCCATAAACGGTTACACTGGGCGGGGCCTCAAACTCCCCAACCAGGAGGGTGAATTTGTCACATGGGGTCTGAACTTTTAGCCCATGCCTCTCTTGCCCCCAAGAGGAACTCTGAGGTCAGTGAGGCTAAACACAGCTCTCAAACCAAAATTCACCCTCAAGTCAGTCAAATTGTTTTTGAAAACAATTTGACTGACTTTCCAAAGCTTCAAAGTACTCCTGTTTCAGGAAGGAGAATTGGAAAATACACAAACAGCAAACAAAAATGGCCAAGTGCAACAAAGCCTATTTGTGGGCGTGGCATTCTTATTTTCTTATAATTTTCACAGTGTAACTTCCATACCGGAGTAACATGAAGGTGAAAGATTTCAGGGGCTGGATCATTGGATTTCTACCCAACACGTTTCAACAGAAGCCGGATCATGGCATAGAACTACACTACAGTGTACTGGACAAAAATATGAATTTGGCCAGTCCCCATTGGAACACTGAAGAGGTGATGTGCTCACTTGCCAGACATGAAAAGCAAAAACCCTGCTCTCCCAGCGAGGCAACATTTACCACACTGGCAAAACACTGGGCTGCTCAGCGAGGCAAACCGTGCAGCTGCAAACACTCCCTGTAGACGGTCACCCTGACTGACCTGACAGGCGTGATGGCTGCACCGTGTTCTCTCAGTCTGGGATAATGAGCCTGTATTGCCGCTGATGGCTTCCCATCATGCTCCGGGGCAGTGGCCGTGTTCCCGTAAAAACCACAGTCATTGGCGGTGGCACTGATGGTGATGAAATATATTTTGCCCGTCAAAGAAACCAAGCGTGCTGTCTCTATTCCCTGAAATGCTTTAAAAGTGCGAAGAGGAGCAGTCATTACCTCTGAAAAGGAGCAGTCTTCGCTACAGCCTTACCTCAGAAAAGACCAAGAAGGAAAAATGGTGACGAGCAGAGTCCAGGAGACATAAAAACCTTGCGTACGTATATAGAGACAAGGCAACTGCACTGGCTGAATTATGAACTGATGTATGCAGTGGTCAGTGTGAATACGGCAGCTAGCGACTCCCATTGTTATTGATTTTAATTAGCAGTGGCTAGCTAGCTGCTTAGCCATTTGTCAGTGACCTGTGCAGGTCCTCAAAGAGACATAAAGCATGCGGTGAGTCCCGGACATGATTCTGATTAAATCTTAATTAGAGAAAAGCCCTTCTCCCCGTTGATAATGGAATTCTGATAGGGGAAATCTGAGCGCGCAAATCAATATGAACTGACCACAGAAATAGGGTAATCTGGGTATTTACAGACGGACGGTGGAAATTGTCTGCGAGCGCTAATCATAATAATGAATCAGACCCACTAATGAAAATAGGAACGGGGTAAAACGTGACACTAAATTTGAATGCAAACCGAACATCGCTATCTTCTAAATGCAGGCCGAAGAGGGAGGATGACTAGCGGAGCCTAGCGCATTCGTCGAACCCTCTGGCGATCAAAAAATAAGTCAGATTATCCTTTTATTAGCAAACACACTGCACCTCTAAACTGGAAACACAGCTGACACAAGAATCCTGCACACAAAGGGAATTTTCCTTCACACCGATTGGGAAAGAATTAAGATCTCTATACCAATAAGGACCGAAGCAAAAGTTATTTTCCGATAACCTTGATGCTATCAGGAAATGATATCAAATGTCCTCTATCCAAATTCAAGTTAACACGCTGGCTAATGGGCTATGAAGAGAGAAAACAATCAGATTGTACAACCGATAAGGAAGCTTAATATCCTATCGCCCAAAGGGCGCAAAGAGAACAATTTATCCACTCAATAAACAAACAAAGCCACACATGTATGCTTAATATTGTCCTCTAGGACAATCCTATCCTCTCATGAATAGAATGATCGCCCATGAATCAGGCTGCTCTCCGCCCTAAAAGCTAAACAGAGCTACAGAAGAATTGGCAGGGATCGGAAGAAGGGCAAATCTCTCCAGGACAGCTAATAGCCTGCGGGCACTTGTTGCATTGCTGCGAGAAACTAATTTCATTGGTAACCCGCGGATCCCAAGTCTAATTATCTCCGCCCCTGACAGGATGAACCCGGTGGTGCGCTTCCACCGTAGACTGCCCATTGAAAATTTCTGAAGACCTCAGCCCATGGCTGCGAGACTCAGCCTGGAGGGAAGACGCAGCTATTACAGTACATATTTGGTATAAAATGTCCGTTAGGTACGCTTGCCCAAGTGCGTCTTTTGAGATGGGTTTTGGGGGAGGGGTAGGGCCGTTGGCGGGGCAGTTTTCGCAGACGTCGTCTCAGGTCCACGCCCGAGACACGACAGCACGGAAAAGAAGGGCAGCGTTGAGAGAAACGGCGATCGACCAGACGAGCGCGGCCTGCAAATGGCGCCCGGCCGCAGTCACGGCGAGGCGCCGCGATCTCCTTCCTGGCCATTCGACTTAACTCTCACGCCCGACGCAGAACAATTACCGAGCCGGAGCTAAGTCATAAATAATCCCAAACGACTGGACTCGGACCACATTGATTTCCTCTCCTGTAGGGGCGTCTGTGGGTGAGCAGACTTGATTAACCGTGTCTTCATTTATTTTCCAGATAATCAAGATTTCGTTACCATTTTCTCTTGCTTCCATTCTCGTCTTTGGAAACCGCGCTTGCGACCGATGGAGCAGCAGGGCAAGAGACAGGAACCGTGAGCCTTTCAGGACGTTTATCTGAAAGTACGGACAGAGCCTTGCGGCTTCACGATAGCAGCCAAAAAGGTCGCCTGTCAGAATTTCTCACCTTTTAGCATTTTTGTCTGTGAAGCAGGTTTATTTGCAGAGTTGCTGTCAGCCTTACCGTACACCTACTCACACTCAACACCATGAGCAGTACGTGCGTAGTGTCGAGAACTGCAGCTGAGAATCTGCATTGAACTGATATAATATGCAATATTTCTACAGCACGCTCCCTTACGTTCTATGGAAAGAACAAAAAAAGACTGAGTTACAATACAGATTTTACAACGTCTGTCGAGTTCTGTGTATGAATCATAAATGCTTGAAAAACATGAAAGCCACCATCATCAATGTCAGACCTGAACTTTCCTGTGATCTCTGGAAATGCCAGAGGACATGGTGGGCCAGGTCTAACAGTGTACTATATGATCAAAAATATGTGGATGCCATTTGGTCTGGGGCTGTTTTTCATGGTTAAGGCTGGTTCCCTTAGTTCCAGTGAAAGCAAATCTTAATGCAGCGACATTCTAGACAATTCTGTGCTTCCAACTTTGTGGCAACAGTTTGGAGAAGGCCCTTTCCTGTTTCAGCATGGCAATGCCCCCGCACACACAGCGAGGTCCATACAGAAATGGTTTTGTCGAGATTAATGTGGAAGACTTTGACTGGCCTGCACAGAGCCCTGACCTGAACTCCATCCAACCCCTTTGGGATGAATTGGAAAGCCGACTGCAAGCTAGACCTTATCGGCTAACATCAGTGCCCAACCTCACTAATGCTCTTCAAGCTGAATTGAAGCAAATCCCTGCAGCAATGCTCCAACATCAAGTACAAAGCCTTCCTAAAAGAGTGGAGGTTGTTATAGCAGTAAACAGTGGACCAACTCCATATTAATGCCCATAATTTTGAATGATATGTTGAATGTCAGGTGTTCACATACTTTTGGCCATATAGTGTACATGTGGGTATTCCAAAACTGGGAGTGAAGAACAAAGCATACAAAATACAAAAGTTTAAGCTATAAAAGCAAATGACTACATCTGTAAAGATTGAGAGAAAAAAATAATTTGATGAGCACAAGTGATGAATTTATAAACTACTGGACACAATTACGTACCAACTTTACAACTTTACATTCAATAGTGTTTTATACCTATATTCAAGCAGAGGATAAGATGGATTGGGCTATATTTTCGCTATAGTGAGTCTAGGAAAAATAAACACGCATGTCCAACTAATAGCACGTTTGATGTTTTTCCTCCTCTGGAGTTCTGATCTGCCGTTTCAACCTCACTGCTCAGATGGGAGCTGGCAGGGCAGGTATAAACAGGAGACTTCACACGCTGCCTTCAAACTTCTGTTCAGAGGGCACTGACATTCAGCCACTTTAATCATTTGAGGGTTCAAACGGCTCATTTGAGGCTTCAGGTAATTAATTCGGTTTTATGGTATGGTATCATATTTCAGGAGACCAAATGACTCATTTGGGCAGATGCATTAGGGAAAAGATCAGCCAAAGGTGGCCTGAGTGGGCACAGTGCAGATTGGCCAAGCTATACAGAGGATGTACTATATTTATGCAGGTATGGAAGTATATGCACATTACGACAGGGAAGTGGGAGAGTTGGACTGTGTACTGAGAGAGCTGTGTTGCACTGTGTAGTTGTAGAGTGTTGTTGGGCTGCGTACCTGGGGAGTGTTGTTGGACTGTGTAGCTGGGGAGTATTGTTGGACTGTGTAGTGGGAGAGTGTTGTTGGATTGTGTAGCTGAGGAGTGTTGTTAGACTGTGTAGCTGGGGAGTATTGTTGGACTGCTTAGTGCATTGTTCAGTGTGCACAAATTCCTGTCCTCACCGTTTTGGGACTGGTATGTAGGAGGCGAATGGGCAGGAAGTGTGACTCTAACACAGCGAGCCTCTCTGTTCTTACAGGGAAAAGGGGGGACGGTATAATGACCTGTGTGCATAGGGATTATCCTCCGTGTGGAAATTTATTTCTCATTTCTGCTCAGATAGCGCGTGTGGGATAGGCGGGTCGGCCTGGCGTCCCTCCGCCCCCCTTTCGGTTTCCACAGTGCTGACATTGACCGTAAGGCGGAAAAACACAGGAAACGATAACCCTAGCCCCGCCCCCACCACCTGCCACCCTAACCCCATCCCTAACTTGTAACAATCCTCACCTAAGACACGGGACAAACACCTCAGTAAACGGGCTCTGCGTACATTTCTAGGGTTCTTTCTTTCCATTGCGCTGAGGATGAATTCCCACATCAGTTCTCCTTTTTTGTGGGCTTCCTGTAAGTCTGTTATACTGTGTATAACCGCTATATTACATGGATTTGGGTAGAAATGTATTTCAAACGCAATATGACCCAAGACTGACAAGGGTACAGATAAGCATGCATGACTACATTTACATGAGCATTGCTTGTACAACGCCCATTTAAATGTCTATTAATATCCCTAACATTCATTTTATACAACTGAAACAAGGAGCATGCACAGCAGATTTCCTGTGGGGATGGTGAAGTCTCGACTGAATTGAATGAACTAAGCAACAAACAGGACACAAACAGAGGAGGCAGTGAGGGTCCTCTAGTCTCATGATACTTCCAGGGATAAGGAGTCTGCTGAAGAGGTCCCTGATTGTACAGAGTCAGAGATTTGCAGAGCAGGCATTAATTCAGGCAGCCACTGTTATGGTTTACGGAGAGAGATCACTTTGATCTAAATGGCCCAATTTTCAGGGCTTTTAAAAAAATACAATGCAGAACACAAACCCTTCAAACGGAAACTGCTTTTAATAAGCAACACAAATGTTCCAATTTACTGAGCACGAAAACCCATAATGCTTGTCCTAAACCTCCAAACTCGACAGACACAACAATTAGGAAAAAGGAGGAAATCTGGGCAAGAGACACATACTTTTCTTGTGCATTTGCATAACAGATATCCCTTATTAAGGGAAATTTACAGAGCTCAGATCTTACACTTTACTATCTCGAAATTACACACAAACACACACACACAAACACACACACACACACACACGAATAAGCCAAGACTACAATAAGGTGGCTTACTGTAAAAGCACGTTGTAAAAATGTATTGATTATGCGCAGGTTTGCCGTTACAATTTAACACATCCCTTCCTGTCTCAATGTGATCTTTAAAGCATAAATTATTTTCATGTCTGTGGTTATGTACATGACGTCCATATTCATTTCCTGCTTGAGGCTTAGAAAGTTTGATGTTATGGAAGTGATGCCCATATTCATTTACTATGCTGAGTTATGGAAGTGATGCCTGCATGCATTTCCTGTGTGAGGTTATAACAGTAATTCCTGTATTCATTTCTTGTGTGAGGTTATAACAGTAATTCCTGTATTCATTTCTTGTGTGAGGTTATAACAGTAATTCCTGTATTAATTTCCTGTGTGAGGATTCTGAAATGACGGCGATAATAACTGGAAATGGGCTGATATGAAGAGCGCGGGAAATGATGAAACATCCCGTGGCCATCATTACCGCCACAGGATCGTCACTGCTACGGAGAGAAGGAGATGAAGTTGTGAGCCCGGATTGTAATGTTCCACTTAACGCCTTTATTTGATCCAAACCAGAGCCGAATGACTGAAACATCCAATTTTAGACACAAATCTGCCCGAACGACGAAATCCGTCCAGATTTGCAGCCGGAATTATCCTTTGAGATCACCTGTCGAATATCGTCGCGGGCCCGTACCTCGAGACCTTTTCTCAGCGCGGGGCTTTGCTTTTCAAATGGCGCTCGTGCTTTTCAGAAGCGAGACACGTCATCTACGTTTAAAAAGATCACTGCAGTGTCTGGGTCCAGATTTACAGCGAGAAAAAATGACCTAACATTCTCAGGTAAAACATATTTGTACTAGAGTGAAATAGCGTTCTCCCAAGTGCACTTGTATCCGGGAATCATCTTTAGGTATATTTTTATCATCAAAAGTGATAAGTGATACCAAAAGTGGTAATAATTCCGCTTGTGACTCATGCATTTATAATGATCATACAAAGCAATGTCTGCTTCAAACAAAATCTTGGGCTCCAAAACGATGATTTATTCTCCCTCAATTACAACCAGGTAGGCCAAAGGAGAACCCTTCTGCAGCGATGACCTGGGGAAGGGGGTGCAGACAGGAAGCCTGCCTGTCCTAAACCTCCAAACTCCGCAGACACAACCATTTGGGAAAAATTCAAACAATATTCACATACTTTTAAGAAAGTGTTTGTGTAACAGCTTGACAACTCGAACTTGACATTCGCCATTTTGAAAAGCGTTGCAAGATCTCTAACGAGCCAGAACCTCAATTAAACGCGTCGTCCGAAGGAACGGCTCCTTCCTCATCGCGGCTCCTCCCTTCATCGAGGCGGATCACATTCGGCCCGGCGGAAAAAGAACCGCTAACTAGCGCAGCTTTCCGCGGCAGCTTAGCCCTCCCAGGAGGGGGCCCATCCGAGCGCTGAGGAATCCCGCGCCTGCTTAGCTTCGGCGGTTTGACGCCAGCAGGCCCCCGCCCCGCGCCGAAAAAAAAAGATCAGCCCCAGACCCAATAACACGTGGCCTCTTACGTGTCTCATCGCCACGGCCCCGCGGCAGCGTCGCTAGGCTTTAAGTACCTCGCCAGGCACAGTAACGCATGAATTAATTACTAATCTCTGGCTGGTGGCGGTCATGGATAGCCATGTTTGAATTGAGAGTATGCAAGTATGAAACCACTTCCATGAAACATGTACTTATTAGTATATGATGCATAAAATGAATGTTTTAAAAATGAAACTGTTGTTTGTCATTCTAACCCTCTTATAAGAGGCTGATTTAGACCTAGGACCCCAGGTGAGTGGGGTCTCACATGGCCAATCAGTGACAGTAGTCAACCAATGTAGACTGACTAATCACATGGAAAAGAGAGGCAGCATTGTGATTGGCCTCTGAGGGTCAGCTTTGAGCATCTCTGGCACAGTGTCTAATTCATGATTCAAAGCAGGCCTTTCAAAGTGGTGAGTAATGGTTTTGTTTGTAAGTGGCTGCACTGCGCACATTTGGACCGGAAACGTCAGCCGGCTTGTTTTTCTTCAAGCCGCTACGGATAAACATGTCGTGTTTTTGAGCGGAAAGCGGAAACGAAACGCTGGCTGTAGTAGTAGACTGTCACCATGGAGCCCGCACCAACAATCACACACCAACCCCCCACCCCCCAACCTCTCACCACCCCGACACTCCACACCGCATTCAAGTTCAGATTATTTCAGTTAAAATTCCAAACCCCTAACCTCTACTTTAGCCGTCAGGTAAAACTGCCATTGTCCTGAAGGCCGCGAGTGCCGCTGTGCGAAATGCGGTTGAACAAAAAGGCAAAGCAATCCGACGGGTCATTTCGCGCACCTGGGAGCCGATTCCATGGCGACGGTGACGTCGTCCCGCGTCCGGGGCGGCGGCAGTACACAGATCTCGGCTTGGGCGGGACAGGCGCGCAGATCCACGGAGGGGTGAGGAATCGGGCTGGGGCGGAGCGTTAATTAGGGAGGGGGCTGGCACGCTTCGCTGCGTTCCGACGGGCGGGCCGAGACACCGTGACACGCCCCCTATCTGATTAGACGACCTACCGGAGAAAGGGGGGGGAGATCAGAAGAGGCGGCACACGTGAGGACAGGGCGCTGGTTGTGCGTTCTGATGGCGCAGCAAAGAAGACCGAAATCCAATGCTTTCCAGTTTCCAATGCCCCTGCTTTCACTTTGGGAATGCAGCTATACGCAGCTTTGTGTTGAACACATTACTGAGCACGCAAACATGGCCCTGTGTGTGTGTGTGTGTGTGTGCTCGGAGAACTAATCCCGCTCCCCTGGGGCAGACGTGCGGCAGCATCGCAGAGGTCGCGGGTTCGATCGACGCCTGGTTAAAATGGTGCCGTGACTCGGATACATGTTACCGATGCTTATCGCCAGGCAGCGGTCACCGTTAGCGATTAGAGGAAGGATATGGAATGGGAAAGGACGCATTAATAGCAGCGTTTATTGCTTCATTCGCCAGGAGTAGGGAGGTTAGGTCTTGCTCAAGGACACTGCAGCCCAGGCGGTTGAACGGCACCTCCGACTGCAACATGGTCTATCCTGACTAAGCCCCATCTGCACAGTGTCTAATCTGATCAAATCAAAGCAGGAGTGCAGTTGTGGACGTGAGGCCCCTAGACACCTGTAGATACGCTCCACCCCCACCCCCTCCCCACCCCCCCCCCAACCCCCGTGATGGGGGCCGTGGAGCCTAGTGTGGGGATAATTGTGCCGCGTTGTTGTGCGGTTAGCATGCTGCGCTAGAGGTTGCAGGTTGTAGGTCCTTTCAGTGCAACAGCTCAGTGAATCGCAGTGTGAAATTGCCTGTAATACGTCGTCTGGCTCCGTTCTCTCTTTTTTCCACATTAAAGTTTCTCGCTGACCCGGCTCGGAGGTCGATTTTATTTCGGTTCTCTTTTCTTTTTTTTTTTTAGGATGACATGCTCGACTGCCCCTGTTCCAGGCCCCGTCTCCCCCTTGCTAGCCCGGTTCAGGACGGGGCGCCACGGCGCTGCCCTGGTGCCACCATCCCCGAAATGACTGTTTTTAGTGTCTGATGAAGCATCAGGAAGACACTGTAAAGACACAGAGGCCAGGAGGAACTCCGGGTCACTGGGACAGTCGCGGTCAAATTAACCGCAAAACCGTTTAATACGGCTCGGTCTACGCCTGCCCCTCAGCGGAAACGCGGCCTGAATTCATTTCCAATTTCACAACCAGTTAGGCAGCGATGCCACGTCCTGCCAGACCAACGGGCTAAAACCGTCAGAAAGGAGCAGGTTGCCAGTTTGAGAGACTGAAGAGAGGAAGATGTGCCAGGATGTGCCTCTCTGGAAGAAGGAGGGTTTTTACTGTATGAGTCCGCAAAAGGGGTGGATTTTCAGTGTGGGTCTACAGAAGAAGGCCTGCCAATGTCGTGAGACAGTATGCGAGTTAATAGTCTACAGGTGAGTCCTGTAAACACTGGGAAATCACATGATGCTCAGTGACATCACAGACGCTCACACAGTGATGGAGGCGTGACAGGCGGACAGATGGAGTGGGTATGGAACACACAGGCCCCTGACCTTCGCTACTGCCTCCAGATGGCACCTTCTGGCCTTGGGGACGCCCACAGGAAGTGACGGACGGCACGGTGACAGGATCAGCATCACAAGACACAAAACGCACGGCAGGCTCCGATCTCATCATCACAGCAAGACAACAAGAGGACATCGCCGCTGAATTAATTTAACGAGCAGTTATCTCTGATAGCTGCTCTCCGTTACACGTGCTAACACAAACACACTATCACAGACACACACACACACACACTAGATAGTCTATGTCACTAGATAGTTACACTCTTTACCTGCCAGGTGTGGACCATAGGTTCTAAACATTTTTTCAAAACAAAAAAGACGAAGAACTGTTTTTTTAAAATTCATTGTTAATCGTTAAACTGTGAGGACACTCGAGATGGTGCCCAGTTTGATAGGTAGACACACACACACACACACACACACAAACATATCTTCGCCACTGCGTGCATTCAGGCCCCTGCTTCAGAGTGGTCATGCTCAGGAACGCCTCCGAGCGCATCAATAAAACAAGGACAGGTTTTGTTTTTGGCCGAAGGCGCCGGGCGAAAGCCTTTTACTTATTCATCACGGGAGCTATAAACCCTTCGCCCGGGGTCTACGAGCGAAACAGAGGCCTTTATCGGGAGTGGGGCCCGGAGGAGTCACACCCCCCACGCCCGCTACCTACCCGAGCCCGAGCGCTAACGTTTCGCCGTGGCAGACCGCCAAATCGGCCGCTGCCACTCACCTTTCGTTCAATACGAGCGCTCGGTGATTTGGGATCGTTCCTGCAGGGACGGAGAGGGGCCCGACCAGAACCGCAGTCACAGAGAGAGAGAGAGGCTCTATGCGTGGCAGTGCAGTGCGCTTTAGCACTGCACCGACGCTACTCGATTCGGCCTGATAACCATACCAGCAGAGATGTGGACTGCTTCCTCAGCCGCTTAAAGGAACACCGGGTTTGAACAGCACATCACAGCACTGCCGTTTAAATTATCCCAGGCCCCTGTCTAGCTTATAAGGCTGACTAATGCTAATCCTTTGTTTTCACTTTTTTTTAGGTAGGTTACAAATCAAACAAATTCAAGTGCTAAAAGCTGTACTCTTTTTAAATAAAAGCAAATCTGTAGCAAATTATGTTCTGAAAATGTCATTTTCTTTCATGCTATGGCAAACGATAACAGTAAAAACTTACTGGTGTCAACGTTTACTATCACTTCAACAGTTTTGTTGTGATTTCAAAATGGTCAAGGATGAGAGTGGGCAGTGGTAGGGTTAAGCATGGGGTTTATGCAATTATGTTAGACTATGAGATTACAAAATGTGATGTAATTATTGGATTACACTTCCATGATGGGTAGCTGTCCAGTATTGATGATGATGATGATTATTATTATAATTATAATTATTATCAATATCAGTATTAGCTGGTGTATATTTTATTTAGCTAGTATTAATTACGATTAATTGGTATAGATTACCTTTATTTTATATTATGTGCAGCCTGTACAGATACTGGTACTGTTTATTAGGTATTGATTACATTACATTTACCTGGTATTGATTATGTTTCGTGGAACAATTCCCTGCTATTCCCTGAAGAGAGGCAAACAACCCCTTTAAACAAGAACCATCTTTTATTGCTCAACAACTTCTGTTGAAATTGTTTCTCCGCTGATACGGTATGCAGTACTTACATTATAAGAATGGAATATGTCGTAGATTTACCTAATCTGCTTAAGTTTACTATTCATAAAAACAAGTGCTGATGCACTGCGAGATGGTTTTTAGTTGTGCTGCATACAAATGTTATTTTTCTATAATCACAAATTATTCCATAAATTTAAGTAAACCGTGAAGTAGAAACCAAATTCATTCCCATATGCATTATATGCACCTAAAATGCAACATCATCTTACGAAACAATGTGTATATATTCACCCTGACAAAAAATAATTTTTCCATTATTATAAAGCTTGTATACAGGTGTGATTCACTGCCACAATATAATACCTTTTTTTTTTGTTGCATTCATAATCTAGTTCAGCATCTAGTTGCATTAAAAAAAAGACAAATCTCACAAAAACAGATTGTGATAGGCTGCTAACCAGCCATGTGACCAAGGCCTTGCCCTATCCATGCCCAGGTTCCGAGACCTGGAGGACCCCAGTTCAGACAAGGCCCCTAGCTCAGGTACTGTCCGTTGCCGATGTCGACGCCGCTGCGCGTTCTCTTCGAGTTGAGAGTTTTTAGAGGGCCTTCGCGCACGTGCCTCGGAATGAGGCGGGAATTCCCGTCCGTGCGTCCGAGGCCGTTGACACACCGCTCTTCCTCCTCACCCTCCTCCTCCTCCTCCTCGGAGCCGGACGTGTTGCCGTTGACGTCTGCGTCCAGCTGCTCCGCGTCGTGCTCGGAGCAGCCGTGCGTCAGGTACTCGATCTCCTCCGCGCACGCCGGCTCGTCGTCCTCGAAGCAGCTGAGGAGGAGAGCGCAGCCGTCAGTCCTGCCCCCCCCCCAGAAACGCAAACCGGCTGAGACAGGGTTCCGCCTCTGCGTTTCGGCTCGTTGTGCACTTTAATAAAACACTGAAGAGCAGCCGAAGGACTGAGGCTGCGTCACACACACGCTCTCGGCCTCTCCAGGGCCGAACCCCAGATAACACACGCCTTGAGTGTCGTGAATCGCCAAAGCAGTCCTGACCAATGGACTGCTTTCGTGTTCGCCGGTCCCCAAAGGGGACTCCAGCTTGCCACCTTTGATCCCTTGTGCCTCCCCAATCCCCCCTACGTGCCACCACCACCTGCTGCTCCTCAAGGAGGTTAAACAGGAAGTGCGGGGGAGTGAGTCGTGAGCGCGGGCGGGTGTGGGTTCGGTCTCCGTGACCGTGCCGAACCCCCAGCTCCCGCTGACCTCCTCGTGGTTCCAGAGGGGTTCAGGGGTCCCATTTAAATTAGATAGGCCCTTTCAGGCAGATCAGGGACCAGCAAAGCGGCAGCAGACTAGCACAGTGGCTAACTCGGGCTAACCAGGTACCAACCGCTCTCTTGTCCAACCAGCCGATTTTTATTTTTTTTATTTTTTTAACACGCAAACCAACAAATGCTTTTTTGTTGGCGCTCCCCGTAACACAACAACACCCGAAGCCTGCTGAGCCTTTATTTATTCAATCTCCTGCGAATATTTAGAATACACACGAGGGCCAATGAATAACAATGCACGCGTGCATAAATATTGATAAAAGCGTCGTCGGGGATCGCTAACCGAACCTGACGGCGGGGCGGCCTCCGTGCCTCCCGCTTCCTGCTTCCTCTTCCCTGCCATCGGCCCGTGAAATGAGGGGCAGGAAATTAGATACCGCACAACTTTCATGCACCTCCCCGCTCGGGAAAAAAACCAATAAACTCCATTATGCTGGCTCACTCTGCATTAATGTCAATCTCCGAAACACGCCACCATAGCTGTTATTGCCATAGCTGCTTGAATTTGCCTCGGCTAAATGGATTATTCTCTGAATTTATGTTGGATTATTATGGAAATTTGTTAAACTGACACAGGGAAGGACCCCCAGCTCCCATACACCATCCCACAAGGGAATTATAAATGTATATAATTGCTTGCCAGACTCATAACAGAACCTGATATTTGTTCTCGGCTTAAAAATCAGCAACCAAACCAGGCGAGGTGAACCTTCTATGTAATCAACTGTTGCATGGTGGACATAGATGGGTTCTAATCACTAAACGGCTAGTCATGGAATATCTGGTCCTATCGCCCTCCATGTTGCAGGTACACAGGCAGGGGAGTTGGGCCTTGCTGGGTGGGTCCGTGATTCTAAGTGGTTTCTTCCAAAGTGGGTGGAGCCGTTTGTCACGGATCAGAGACACGAGAGGCCATTCTCTTGCAAGACGTCCATTTTATTTCTTTTAATTTGAACATTCCTCACAGGGCCCATTTTCTTTTGTTGTTTCCGATTCTGAAACATAAATAAAACTTAATTGCATTTTCTGACGCCTGTTTTTTTTTTTTTTAACTACTTTTTTTTTGTTGTTGCAACTTCTTCTGGTAATGATGAAAATGCTTAAGAAAATTAATCTTCTACACTCCTTGTTAAAATTAATGCTGAAATGGGCATTTTTCTTCATGAAAAGGCTATTTTATGCATTATTAATTTAAAACCCATCTTAAAATGAGAAAAGAACATTTTAGTTTTGTTTTTCAGAGCGGATTAATGATCTGACAGTTGGATGATAGCCAGCGCTGTCCTTGGGGCCCAAACGAGTACTCTGAGCTGAGATACATCTACACTCCCCTTCAGACAGGAAGAAATCAACGTGCTCAGCTTTGAGATAACGGATGCGGAATGGATATCTGTGCATTCTGTGGAACACGATCCTCTGTGAGCTCACAGGAGCAGGACAGGCAAGACGCTCTGGGATCCCAGGAGTGGGACAGCTTTCAGTGCATTCTATGGAACACTGACCTCTGTGAGATTACAGGAATGGGGCAGTTTACAATGCATTCTATGGAACATAGTCCTCTGTGAGATCACAGGAGTAGGACAGTCCTCTGCGAGATTATAGGAGTGGGGGCAGCTTACTGTGCATTCTGTGGAACATAGCCCTCTGTGAGATCGCAAGAGTGGGGCAGCTTTCTGTGCATTCTGTGGAACATTGTCCTCTGTGAAATCACAGGAGTGGGGGGCAGCTTACTGTGCATTTTATACAGTAGAGCATACAGGTCGCAGGAGCGGAACAGGTGCGATCCTCCGTAGATCACAGGAGTGTGCTCTCAGATCCTGATGCACACGCCGAAATGACCTTCAGGCCGTAGTCCCTGATTGACGGGCAACACTCGGCCTCAGCGCACTAATCAGATTACAAACAGCAGCCACACACACAGGGGACACGGGATGAGACCAGCATGCTGATTATACCTCACCTGTCCCTTTGAATGCATATGCGCACGTGTGCCAAATTATGTGTGTGCGTGCGTGAATGGGTTTGAATGTATATGAGCATGTTTGCCAGAGATGGCGTGTGTGTGTGTGTGTGTGTGTGTGTGTGTGTGTGTGTATGTGTGTGTGTGTGTGGGTGCATGCGTATGTATGTGTGTGTGTGTGTATGCGTACGCATGTGTGTATTCGTGTGTGTGCGTGCGTGCGTATGTACGTGTGTGCATCCGTGTGTGTGGTCTTCTCTACATTTGAATGTAAAAAAAAGTTTCTACCCAAGCTGATGTGGGGAAGCATAGTTTCATCTTTTCATCTCTTCATTAGTAAAGGTTCAAATGAATGCTTCCCACTGGGGACCAGGAGACACACACACAGCTCACTCTCCCGCATTCAGAAACAGAGAGAGAAAAAGCAGAGCTGAGATTAGCTGCTTTGAGATGTCCTTAAGTAACCCTAAATCAGCGCTTTTTAAACCTGGGGCAGTTACTGTACTGCGTAGCCAAAAAACACAACAGCTTAAGCGCACAGGGCACCTTTGTGCACGATCCTAAGTTCCTTTCATTCAAGTTAAATCAGTCTGAGAACTGCAAGGCTTTACTCGCGACACGCTGCTGAGTGAACTCAGCGCAGGTTTTTAATCTGCCGGCTCTGAATCTGCTGGGCGACGTTTAGAGGGAAATCCTGGATAAAACCCGTCAGCCGCCGACCCGACCCCGCCGGCGTCCCGCGAGGCCCGGCTGGGGCCCCTACCTGAGCTGCCACGGACCGCTCTGCGGAGACAGTCCCGTTAACTTCCTGACTATGGAGGGAAGAGACCAGGGAGAGCCAGAGTGAGAACGACAGAGCGAGTGAGAACGAGAAAGAGAGAGGGGGGGAGGGAAGAAAAACTGCCTCCCCAGCCGAATGAAACAGAGCTTGTTGAGCTGAACTCCCCTTAATGCAGCTAGCTCTCGGTTCTGTTTGCAGCCAAAGGCTCTTCAAAGGCTTCTCCAAATAAAAGGGCCCGTTCGGGTTGTGATACGCTAAGACGTCAGTGAAGTTTGCAGCCCGGTGTCATCGGGACTGGGACCGCTGCGACGCCCCCGCTTTTCGGGAGTCAAGCGATCGCGTCCGCGGCGCAGAGGAGCAGCGCTGGGAACCGCTGTAAGGGATCGGGGGCCTCCTGACGGCTCGGCTCAAAAAGTAAAAGGCCCCCGCGCCCCTCCCCGCCGTCCCCTCCTCATCATGCAGGCTGGCTCATGATTTAGCGCTTATATTTGACGCGTGTGTGTGTGTGCGCGCGCCCGGCCATTTTATCAAAGGTGACACGCGCGTCCTCACTGCCACCGAAACTGGCGCCGGGATAATACTGGCGATTTACGGTGAGGGGCCCCCACCGCGGAGCTCAGCTCACTGGGCAAAATCAGCAGAATAACACCCCCCCCCCCCCCTTCAAGTCCTGGCAACGAGAGTGCTGCTTCTGCACTTAGACAGTGCAGCGGCCATTACTAGCCGCTGTTCAGTCTTTGGTTTTCCTCAAAGCTAGTTTTGAGTAGTGCAGCTCATAGAAGGTGAGACATAAACTCGGCAAACTGTCGGTGAAAAAGTATTTTGCATTTATGTGTCCTTCAAAACTAAGATGTTGTCAGAACCCAGGCTATTGTTTCTCATGGTGTATAGTTTATAGCTACAGTATATATTAATAATTGTGACAATGTTACCTTTTTTTTTTACACAATATCTTTTTGTGTGAGCAATTGTACTGTATTAGTATAAACACAATTTTTGAATTTTTTTCAGCATACGCTGCCTGTATTGTTAATTTAATGCAACTAATAATTTTGGAGGTCACTGTATTGCAGTAAAAGGAAAGGGAGGGTTTTATATCCAAAACGAGCAGTAAATCACTGACTTGTTTGGATGAGAAGCAAAACACAATGATTGGTTCGAATCATGGAACCAATCAGTGAAGCACGAGGTAGCTGTGCCCATTCTAGAGTCAGAGTGGAAATATGAGCACAACATCAAGGTTAACACTACCATCTCCACAAGTGCCATAACACATCTTTATTGCCACTGTAAAGTTTAATGTATCATCTTACTGGCTGCATCTCCTACAGCACAGTGTCCTTATCACTGCACTAAGGCAGTGGGGGTAATTTGGTCCGGAGAGAAGGCCAACATGGCTTCCGGCAGCAACTGAGTGCACTTAAGATGAGTGACATACTGTATTAATCTATCAGCCAGTTTATGGACTGATGTATTCAGATATATTGGTCACAGCCCTGACATGAACGTCCAAGTCTCCTCCGGCTGTTAGTGTTCTCTGAATGGCTGAGCGAGGGGCACGGCTACGTTAGACACAAGCTAACGGCTACGTTAGACACAAGCTAACGGCTACATTAGACACAAGCTAACGGCTACGTTAGACACAAGCTAACGGCTACATTAGACACAAGCTAACGGCTACGTTAGACACAAGCTAACGGCTACGTTAGACACAAGCTAACGGCTACGTTAGACACAAGCTAACGGCTACGTTAGACACAAGCTAACAGCACGTTAGACACAAGCTAACGGCTACGTTAGACACAAGCTAACAGCACATAGAAAAGCACAAAATCTTGGGCTTTTCATTCAGTCTAGCAGGAACGCCATCTTGTGTCTCGCCTTCAATTTTAGAGTAGAAAAGCATTGTCTTCAATCGCCGCTTGTCTGAGCCTGCAAACATGCTCTGCCTCATCTGTAGATATCAGGAATACTGTCAGAGACTTCCTTCACAGCCAAATTATTTTTTCAACCTGTGCTGACAGAGAGACTAAACTTCTGATTGAAAGTTGAACCTTGCGTGGTTCGAAGTACATGTTCTTTTCATTGACAAAAAAGTCAGAACTGCATCATAGACCAGTGGTAAACATTTCTGTTCCTGGAGCACTACCATCCTGTAGGCTTTCATTTCAACCCTAATGTGGCACACCTGGCTCCACTAATTACTGTAGCAGCTCATCAAAATCTCTTAGCTGTTGGATGAGGCGTGCTTTGTTAGAGTTGGAATGAAAACCTACAGGGTGCTAGACCTTCCCCATTTCTTGGGGAGTTGGGGTGAGTGTGAGGCAATCGTGTCCATATGTACAGTACGGGTCACGGGCTTCCCCTTGGGAAGGGCTGTCTGAAGCCAGGACGGAGACGGCGACTCTTCCGCACTTCACTTCCCCGCGCCAGACCCCCCGGCTCCCACCACCCTGGGCTCCCGTTGTTGTGGAAACGGTTAAAGCTGGGGTCTGAGAGTGGACCTGATAAATGCGGCGTGGTTTAATGGAGGACTGAGTCCAGTCTGCTAGGGCGTGCCGTTTTGGTCCGGAGTGGCATCGCTGCGTTTCGGGCTCTGAGGGAGGCGGCGTTATTCTCAGCCCACAGCTCCTCGGAGAGCGGTCTGCTGCTCGCCTGTAGAGGGGCAGCTGGTCTGTGGGAAGTGTGTGTGTGTGTGTGGCAGCGTGAGCTCTTGAGTGTGGGTGTGTGGGCCTGGGTGTGTGTGTGTGTTAGTTGTGCTTGTGCATGTTTGTGTGTGTGTGTGTTTGTGAGTGTATGCATGCGTGTGTGTGTGTGTGTGTGAGAGGAACTGAGGATGTCTGTATGCATTCATCCATGTGTGTGTGTGTGTGTGTTTTTTGTGAGTTTCTGTATGCATTCATCCATGTGGGGGTGTGTGTGTGTGTGTGTGTGGGTGGGAGTCCAGCCCTGCTGGGCCTCTCTTGCTAGGTCTGGATGCTTTGTGGATAGTTCCGGCTCCTCGGGCTGCTAACTGCAGAGGAAACGGACTCGGTGTTCTGGCATCGCTGCACCAATCAAATGAAAGGCAGGAGAGGATATAACCCGTGAAGGATTTAATGTGCACACAAAGAGAGTACTGTCACAGGGCACCACGGAGAGGGAGGGAGGGGAGGGGAGAGAGACAGAGAGAGAGAGGGAGAGAGAGGGAGGGAGGGGGAGAGACAGAGAGAGAGGGAGAGAGAGGGGAGGGGAGAGAGACAGAGAGAGAGGAGAGGAGGAGGGAGGAGGGGGAGGGGAGAGAGACAGAGAGAGGGAGGGAGGGGGAGAGAAAGGGAGAGGGGTTGATAGAGGGAGAGAGGAGGAGAGAGGGGAAAGGGATAGATTGGGAAAATATAGAGGGAGTGGGAGAGCAAGGAGGAGACAGAGAAGGACACAAAGAGAGGGGGGGAGGGAAAAAGAGAGAGCATAAGGAGGGAGAGAGAGAGAGAGGCCATGATGGAGAGAAAGAGCAGACAGGAAAGAGGCAGAGAGAGAAAGAGAGAAAGATGAAAAGAGAGAGGATGGATGATGGCTAATGACACAGTCCAGAGGGCCAGCGTGTGGTTGTCAAACCTCCTTAAGAAACGCGCAGTGATGACAGCACAGAGTGACTGAGCGGGTCCCGCCCCAAAGCCCAGTCAGACACGCCCACTCCCAGATCGCCCATCGTTAACTCACCACTTCATCTCTCTCAGGACCACGGCCTTGTGCTACGGCTGGCTCGCTGCCAGCGTGCAAGAGGCTGGAGCTGGCTTCACTTTAAGAAAAACAAACACTAATATCCTTTCATGAGCACCTGATTCAATTACATATTTACTCTTAAAAACCATCAAAGCGTATCATGTACCGTAGAAATGGCAAGCAAAACTAATCAAAATACGAATGTCGATCAGGGTTAATTTTCATAACTCATCACTGGTGAATTCTTGTTTTTAAAAAACTTCATTTGAATTTCTTCAAGAAACTTTTAATAAATTTACGAAAGCGATGCAGATCTTTCGGGTTTGCTCAGATAACTGGGCCTCATTGGCATTCGGTATAATTTACCGAACAAATTAATAATTCTAATGCTGCCTGAAGCCCTGTTAGGAAGTCGCTCGTTCCAGAGCGTCTGTAATTTGCATTTAATGCTGCGGCGGCTGAACTTGGGTTGTGTGTGACTCTGGAACTCTTGTCATCTGCGACACTTATCCGCTGGCTGACTCTCAGCGGACAGATTCCTGTGATGTCGAAGCAGTAATTACACAGCTTTTACTCATGTCCTACTGAAATATTTACAATATAGATCATTTATTTATCTAAAACCACTGTAATGCTCACGCCGGCTCAGAAGGTTGAGCAAACCTTAAATCTATCCCACGATGCAACTGCGCGATGAGTTAAACTGTAATAGCCCAGGAGCAATTAAAGGACATTTCACTCCCTAAATGCGCATTAGAACCTTCCCTAGGTAGCAGAAATGAAACAAATGCAAATGAGCTATCCCTCCTCCTCTCCCATTTTTTTGTACATTTTGGACAATGCGTGTCACTCATAAAACCTAATTCCATTTCGATCGGCTGAAATTGCTTTTTCACCGCAGTCAAATCCACTATTATTGCCTGTGTGCGTGCCTGGATCAGACACCTTGGTGCCCTGACAGAAAGCCAAATTAACTTTTTAAAATCTGTAGAAATTCTGGGTTCATGGAGTGTGAAATTATTTACTGGCATCCCATGTTTACATTATGCTTATGACACAAAATGATATCGTTTCATATTTGGAGATACAAATTTTGTCATTCTTGATTTGTCTTTTTTTTTTGTGACAATGGAATAATGTCCTGATAATATTGTCAGCGTTTAAACACACACGCCAGTGATATCAACACGTGACACTGACTCATTTGCGAAAGACAGAACTGTTACTTGTGGTGCAAAAAATATTGTCACTGTTACTGACAAATTAATTGAAAAATATAACAATATATTAAAAAATAAGCATTTTTTTCTCACATTTGACTTCACAGGACATATAATTACGCAAGCAAAAGAGTTATTTTATGTTCCATATATATATAACATATTATTCATGCATTGCACAATATTTTCTATTATAACAATATCATTTTTGTTGTGTAAGGGAGCACACTGTGTAAATGCAGTGTTTTGTTTGATTTCAAAGTTATTTGCTGAAATATAATGGCTGAGGACATTGAAAACCATTGTAAAAACATAATTCAGGGAAATTTCTTCAATGAGGCAATTTTCCCACTTATATCAGATAAAAAATGAGTGCCTTCCTTTAAACGTATAAAGTTCTGCATTTTGAAACCAAATCGTGACACTGTGATGACTGCGCGTGACGCAGCGTGCTGTGTTTTTATTAAAGCGCGTAGTGAAAACTACACAAAGGCCCACGTTCCTAAACCACACATTTTTAAGTTGTTTTAGCCTTCTCTTGCATTTTCCATTCTGTTACTGCACAGAGGGAGTTTAGCAAAGTTCTTCTGAGGAAGCCTGGCCTAGTTAACGTCTGGAGAACAGCTGTTCGCTTTCTCGCAGGGAACAGGGGAGTGATTGCACAACTATAATTACATGTTTTCTGTGCAGTTTTTTTTGTTGTTGTTGTTCGCTCCCTCCAGAGAAAAATTATGAGTGTTTTTTCTTTTCTGTGTCACACCACTTATGTGTGTAAGATTGAGCGTGGCTGAAGCATGATTTATATCTCACTTTGATTCTACGCTGCTCCTGCCTCTTCCTCCTATCCCAGAATGACCTGCCAGAGGAGGCATCAGGCATGCCAGTCCGTGTCCTCTTAATTCAATTTAAACTTGATTTATAATTAATGTATTTAATTGCTTTTTAATAGATCATTTTTATTGTACACTTTGTACTTATGTTTTGATAAGTGCTATATAAAAAGTTATTATCCTCATTGTTATTACTAGTATTAATATGGTTACTATTATTATTATTATTATTATTATTATTATTATTATTATTATTATTATTATTATTATTATTATTAATAAAACTATCACTATCACAAGACTTTGTTAAGACTTAAGCATTCATTTTTTATTTAAATCACTGCAGTCCCCTTAACTTGATTTCTGTGTTTTTAATATACATCTATGTACATTGACTTATTTTATGGTGTGGTTATAATAGTTGATTCTTTTCATTGTATTACTGATTTTGGATTTATTATGCATTATATTTACTTGATTTTGTGTTATTTTATTAGTATTATGACTGTTTAAAAAATCACTACAAACTGAAGACTTAAGCCTCATTGTTTAAAATAGCATTCCCTCTTGGAGTCAGTGTTTTATATCCAGCCATTCCCTTGACATGATTTCTATGGTTGAGGGTTTAATATCGCAGCCATGAACTTGATTTCTATGGTAGTATGCACTTGATTTCTATGGTAGTATGTTTAATATCACAGCCATTCCCTAACTTGCTTTCTATGGTTGTGGGTTTAATAATATTTAGTATCACAGCCATTCCATAGCTGTGTAGAATCACTGCCAACCCTTTTTCTCCCACCTCTTGCTTTTGAGAGGTCCATTTGTATCCTGACTCCTGTGGACAGGGAAGCCAGGTAGACAGACTGTCTAGCCCTTCACACCTCTCTGTGCCCCTCCTCCTCACTTCCTGTTTTTCTTCTTTCTTCCCTCCAGAGCTGCTGCAGTCAAACGCTTTCAAGCCTAATGTTTACAATTCAAATCCCATTAACAGACTTGTCAGGGGAGACCAATCGTCCATGGCGTGATCGTTTAGCACAGTGGTGGAAAAACACATTTGTTTTTTTATTTTTTATTTTAAGTATGTGTTGATAATAAATGTACTGGCCAGTGCTATTTGTGTGTGTGTGTGTGTGTGTCTGTGCACATGCAGCAATTGGACAGTGAGCCCCAGCTGTGTGTGTGTGTGTGTGTGAGTGAGTGAGTGAGTGAGTGAGTGAGTGAGTGAGTGAGTGAGAGTGAGTGAGTGAGAGAGAGAGTGAGAGAGAGAGAGAGAGAGAGTTTTATATCCCTAAACACACAGTAGTCATAGGTGGAAAGGCAGCGGAATCCGTCATCTTCTGACGTAGACCGATGACCTCTTCTGACAGCATTTGGGTAATCCTCCCATCTCTACCACTTATCACTCACAGGTTTATGGTTTTGGTTATATTTCTATGGGTTTTATGGTTCAGGCTATATTTTTATTGGCTTTATGATTTAGGCTATATTTTTATGGGTTTTCTGGTTTAGGCTATATTTTATGGGTTTATGGTATAGGTTATATTTTATGGGTTTCAAGTTTCTGTTCTAGGGCTAGATACAGATGATACTTGATACGTATGTAATCTGTATGTATTCAGGGTTTGGACTCTGGTTCTTGGTTAGCATAGCTAACCTGCGCTAGCGCATTAGCGATGCTGCCTCTATGCTCACTGGTTGGAATGCTGTTACTCAGGTCTGGTACTATTGCTCATATTAATCAGTTCAATGCATTTCATGTTCTCACTTATGGATAAAAGCATCTGCTAAATGAAAATATGTACTGAAATATGTTTACTGATCCTAAAGCTCCTGTCCAACCAAACAAACTGAGACAATAACTCACAGTGACCACCTGCATCAGGCTAACACACAGAATCTACAGTGACCACCTTCATCAGGCTAACATACACAGAGAATCTACAGTGACCACCTGCACCAGGCTAACATACACAGAGAATCTACAGTGACCACCTGCACCAGGCTAACATGCACAGAATCTACAGTGACCACCTGCATCAGGCTAACATACACAGAATCTACAGTGCCCACCTGCATCAGGCTAACATACACAGAGATGTATGGCTAACATACACAAAGAATCTGCAGTGACCACCTCAATCAGATTAGCACGTAACACACAGAGGCGCACTACCAGTTGTCACCACTCCGAGACACTCCGAGTAGAGCTCCCTTCGCTGTAGTTCCGTGCGGGCAGTGGGCATTACCTGTTGCCGAACCTTGTAACCACGCACACTTATTCCTGCGGTATCAGAAGCTTCGAGCGCAAATAAGAAAAATGGAACCGTTTAATTATTTCGCCCTGTTTTCTCCTCGATGTCTGTCAGTCAGAAAAGGATAAAGAATGCGACGGCCAGAGCCGAGAGCACTGTCGGAGGAGCTCCTCCCATCACGGTTAGGCTTTCTGCGCCTTCTTGGCGAAACTGCACATTTGTTCCTGAAAGAAACAACGATGTTCTCCACCGCATTTCGCTCGTTAAAAACGTCTGCCACGCGATCGCAGTATGCCTCGAGGGGCAAGACCAGAAAATAAAAGGAAGGTATTTACGTAAAGACTCGGAATGCATTCTTCGCGACAAGGCTGATTTGGGATCAGTGCAGTTCAACCTGAGTTTTTATGAAATAATCCAATGAACGCGACATTTGGTAATACCTCATTTATTGGCTGCGGCCTTGAATACCACGCATCAACATCTCATCCATTCATCTCCTAAATACACAGAAACTTCCTTATATATATATATATTAAAAAATACATTTAATGTTATTTCTGTATGCATGCCTAATTTGTGATTTTTAAATAGTTCTCTAGTATATCGGTTTTCTGTTGGATCCAGAGGGAGGACTGCCCCCTACTGATCCACCAACACCACTTCCAGCCGCAACCTCCCATCCAAGTACTCCCCTCATCCAACCCTGCTTAGCTTCAGCCATCAGACAGGCGAAATATGCAGGGTTTGTGGAATGTTAAATCATCTGTTATAAAGCTGTATTATATATTTATAGCGCAATTGACTGCTTACCCTCTGTCTGGCTTTTCTGTCTACTAGATTAGATTGTTCTCTATTGAGCCATTTCCCAAAACATCACAAAAAAACTATTTGTGTTCTGGGTCTTACTATTACACAGTGGACGTGGGTATATAAGGAGCTGCTGTGTTTATAGCTTTCTTTCAGCTGTCCAGTTTTCCATCATGTACCGGGTTAATTAATGGACAGGCTGCCATCTTTGAACCATATGCAGCCTAGACAGAACGAGGATTTATTGATTATTCTGACATACCTGCCCCTCACTGTAAGAGATATTTAAACAAGATGCCAGCTGCCAATGAAAGAAAGAGCTGGTTAATGGGGAGAGAAAGGTACTGTCCTTTCCACCGCTCTCTCACCAGCTCAAACGATTAAGGTGTCGGTTAAGTAAATATGAATGTAATACAGAACTGCGCAGAGAGATGCACACCTGCACGAGTGACCTCTCAAGAGATCTGAGGAAAATAAGAACTGTGATTCTTCTACGTCTTGTGGGAAGCAGTCAACCTGCAGTCTACGTTGTTACCATGGAAATAAAAACAGCTTAGATTCTTATGTATATAGCACTGTTCCCTCAGCTACGAATCACATTACAGCAACAATCGATACGCTGCGCAGCACACACAGCCCAGCGTGTTTGAACTGCGGTTTTCTCTGGCGCTGACGGTTCATAATCGTATTTCCAGCAACCTCAACCCCCCCCCCACCTGCGTTCAGACGAATAACTGGGCGATTTATTTTCCTTCATTGATGATTCCCCGTTCAGATAAGGGCGTAATGTTCACGTGTAACTAAACATACATCTCTCGGGTCAGCAGTAAATCATAAAGAGCCTGCGGGGCACGGCGTGTTCAAAGCATAACACAGACCGAGATGCTGTGATTAGAGGCCTATCCACCTGCGCGCGGATTAGAGGGAACGGGGAATGCTAGCGGTAGCCGCGCGGCTAAGCTTGGCAGTTTAAATAGCCCGTTTGAAAATAATGCGGAATGAGATCTTTCTAATGATGTAATTACGGATGAAGGGGGGGGGGGGGGTGTGTGGGGGGGGGGGGGGGCGGGCCGGCATGCGGCTCCGTCGGCGGGGGTGAGCCGTGTTAATTGCAGGCCCGCCCCGTTCCGCGGGGTGAATTATTCATAATTTTTAATTATGAATAATTTTTCCAACCTATTTTCCCCTCCCTGATCGCGGAATTACTGATTGTGCCTGTCAGGCTACCGCCGTGCCACCTGGACTCCACACGAGAAGCTCTGCGGGCGCGGCGAAGGCGCTGCTCTGCCACACGGTTGGCACATTTCTCATTCGCCCTTTAAAAAAAATAATAAAAAACGACCAATCAACTAATGGGGTGGCAGTGTAGCATAGTGGGTAAGGAACTGGGCTTGCAACCAAAAGGTCATAGGTTCGATTCCTGGGTAGGACACTGCCGTTGTACCCTTGAGCAAGGTACTTAACTTGCATTGCTTCAGTATATATCCAGCTGTATGAATGGATGCAATGTAAAAAGATGTGTAAGTCGCTCTGGATAAGAGTGTCTGCTAAATGTCTGTAATATGATGTAATGCAATCAAATAATACTTGAGACCCACCTAATAGTTTGCGTACACAAACAACATATGAATCGTTTGAGGACGCGCATCCTTAAACGATCGAGTCTCCTCGCCCAGAAGTGCTTCCCGCCGATGACGAGCGGTATTTAGGATTGTGAGAGACGGGGCTTTCTGACAGGCGGGAGTGGGGGGAAATGAAGGGTGGAATATTGAGAAATATAACGGGCCTGACCGCGGAGGACAGGCCGGTGTTCCGCCGTAAATTCCCGCCTCGTTGCGCAAAAAATCGCGCCAATGAATTTAAATTCCGCTCCGTCGTGACAGATTCTTCCGGCCAACCGGTTTGCTGCGGGCGCCGAGGCGAAGCCGGGTGATTTGAGCGGAGATCTCACCGCGCTAGCAGTTCTCTCGGTTTCCGTCGGCGTTTAAGTGAAACGCCCGCCAGCCGTCGCGCTACCGTACGCGACCACGTGTCTGGATATGTACTGAAGCAGAGCAGGTTAAGTACCTTGCTCAAGGGCACAACGGCAGTGTCCTACCCAGGAACTGAAACTGTGACCCTTATGAGACCAGTTCCTTACCCATTATGCTACCCTGCCGAACCCACTGAAGCGGTAACGCAGCGCTTCGCCCGCGCCCGTCGCGGGAAGCATCCCTCGCGGTCTCCGCCGCCCGCTCTTCCGGGCCGTCGCCGAGCGGGCCGCTGTAAATATTTTAGGAGCGGAGCTCTGAGCTTTTCGAGCGACCCGGCGCGTCGAGCACAGCCGTCTGAGGCTCCGAGAGCACGCGCCGTCTCCCTGGAGACGACCGGGAGGGGCCGTCTGATCTCGCCCACGGCTAGTCTGTGGAAGGCCTTAAAAAAACGGGGTCAAAACGGAACGCCGAATCGGCTTCGCCGCAGTCCTCGCGGGAGGCCCCCCGGTTAGAGGGGCGCCGGGGGAGCGCAGTAAACCCGAATGCCGCAGTCCTGCGGGATGGTACTGCTGCAGGGGAGCGTGTAGGGGAGCGTGCTGGTGCTGAATGTCCCGGTTAAGACCTCAATCGCCCTGGCAAAGTGTGCTGGAGCCAACCAGCAGCAGACTTCCCGGGGACACCCAAATGGTCTGCTGCCGGTGATACCCCATCGATCTGCGGCTATTGTACATCCTTACAAACAGTGATTGAACTCCATTTGTAGCCATTTGCCTCTAACAATGGGAAGCAGTTATAGAGCGTGAGTGTGGGAAGTCACAGAGTGTGAGTGTGGGAATGTGTGTTCAGATGAAGTTAAGACGCATGAAGGAACTTAATTGTTCAAACCCATCACATCCCAGTAATGACCTCAATCGCCCTGGCAAAGTGAGCTGGCGCTAACATCATGGCTACACTATGGCGGTTGTTGTCACTAGCTCATTAATCTCCATTATCTCAAAATCTGCAGCAGAAGAATCAGAAAGCCCTTCAACACATGGACGGGATATTCTGAACTTTCACAGACGGGGATCACGTCTGCACAGGCTTGGCTAGCGAGAGCCTGACAATAAAAAAAATTGGTCAAATCACACGCTGAACCAGCCAGACGTACGGCACGGCAGCGAGGACCGAAGCGTGCTCTGCCACTCATAATTTGTGTGTCCTGTATACGGTGGTCTTAGGCATTTATTAGTTGAACGGACAAAGTAGCGCTATTATCCAATTACAGCCGTTTCATCACCAATTTAAAGCCATTGGAAATTCGTCTCGACTTAACGACTTTTTACTATTAACGTACGGGCACCGAAGAAATATTACTGGCGGTGACTGAATTCGGGTGACACTTTCACAATGGCGGTAAATCACGGCAAAGTGTTTCGTCTCCTACAATGAGCCCGGATGGGGACAAGAGAGCCGGGGCTCGTGCTACGGAGGGCGATAAGGAACCTCTTCCACATCAGAGAAACAGCACGGAAAATGTGACTGCAACCTGGGCTGTGTGCATCACCATCAGGATTCCAGGATTCATTTCAAATTCAGGGAAAATCCTGAACTGAAATTCAGTTCATTGACTGGAACATCTCCATAGATTTAAAATAAAAATAAAATGGATAAACAAAAAGCACACCCCTCCAGAGGACACTAGAGCCACTTTTCTCTTGATGAACTGAATTCCCATTTCCATTTCCTGAAGCCACTGACTTAAAATGGAATGGAAAAGGTGAAGGATACGTCCATCCAATCACCAGGGATGTGCTTTGCTAGTAAGCTGATGGTCAGTTACTTTTTAACTGTGATCTTGTTTAGTTGGCGTGATTGAAGGCAGTGATACAAGCCAACTCAATCATTGACCAATCACATAACAGGGTAAAACCTGCTATAGCCAATCACAGTGCAGGAAACCAAACATCACAATCTGCGGCTCGCCTTTCCAGGGTGCCGTGGGGCTCCGGGGCGCCGGGCTAACTAGCCTGATTAAAACAGCCGTTCGAAATAAACCAAACGCTCGTAAGCGCGCGAGTGGAGCTGTCAGCTCGCACGTGTAAATACACGACTGACAGGGAGACGGGAGCGCCGGCGAAATGTAAATGCGGAGCTGTCGGGGAATTGCTTTGTGTTTCCCAGCGGTGCGGCGCGTTCGCTCGCTCGCTTGCTCGGGGGGGGGGGGGGGGGGGGGGGAGAACGCAGGCGTTTCCTGTCAGAGCCGAGCGTGAAGTGTGTCGCGTGGAAACGGGGGTGGGGGGAGTCTGGGGGGGGGGAGCCAATCATACAAGCGCAGCCTCGCCTCTCGTCTCGCTCTCTTGATATACTGCTCCCCCCCGCACCACTAATGTAATTACGCCTCACAGAAATGTGCCATTTTGGGCAATGCCATAATACACACGTTGACCTGGCCAGGGACAGAGCTGCACTGTGTGCCGTGTGTGTGAAACGGGCTGTAATGGAGCCCTAAGATGGAGGGCCCTTATGAGCGGTCCCAGGTCCCGGGTACTCAGGTTAAGGTGCCGTGAATTCCAGTCAGGATCCGAGATCACGCAGCGGGGGACGCGCGTCGGACATATGCTAACACGCGGCGCACGCAGTACATCACTGTCAGAGGGATTGATCGCCCTGGCCTTTGTAATGTGTGGAGAGTGTTGGCTCGTGTTGAGCCCAGATGTCGGCTGGGCCTTTTTCCAGATGGATTGGACGATAGTGAGGGTCGAGCCCTACCTGGGTCTGCTCGAACATTAATAACACGTCTGGTCCAACGTCAGGCAGGGATACAGAGGACTTTGGAGAGAAGCAAGGATAAGGCGATGACGAGGCAAATATACAGGAAATACCGATAAAGAAGTGACTGGTACAGGTACGGTTCATAAACAGGAGAGACACAGCTACAGGTACGGCACAGATACAGGAGAGACGCAGCTACAGGTACGGCACGGATACAGGACAGACATAACTACAGGTAAGGCACAGGTACAGGAGAGGCACAGCTACAGGTAAGGCACGGATACAGGACAGACACAGCTACAGGTAAGGCACAGGTACAGGAGAGGCACAGCTACAGGTAAGGCACAGATACAGGAGAGGCACAGTTAAAGGCAAAGAAACAGGTGAAGACAGATGCATGAGACACATGAGAAACGAAGCTACAGGAAAAACAGGTACAAGACATTTACATATACTGAACAGACACTATATATGGAAAGAGACTATACGTGTACCATTCAAATATACACGGCACAGCAGACAGGCAAAGATATTGTAATGGGGCACGCAGAGGAGAAGGATCAGGAGACAGAGGAGTCGTGCAGAAAGTGGCTCCCGCTCCTTGGACCCGGCTGCCAGGACCGGACGGCTCGCTTTAAGCAGACAAATTCAGGCCATAAACATCCTACCCGGCCGCGCCGTATCCGGGCGAGTCCTCGCTCACTTTAACAGTCAGCAGTTCGGTTAAAAGGCCTTAAAGACCTCAGCCGTCCCCGGCCAGCGGCTTAAATCACCCTAAAACCGGCCCTGCTCTACTTCCTGCCTCCAGCTCTACGGGGCCCCCTCTACGCTACGGCGCGGCCCCCGATCCCTCGAAAAATCATCCGTCGTTCCTCTACGACGCCCAAGCCCTTCTCCGCTCGGTGACGTCGTGGCAAACGGCTCTTCCGAGCCAGGGCATGAATAAATTATGAGCGGCCAAAAAAACCTCATGTTTTGTCTGTTTGCGTCTCGTCGGGCATTCTGAAAACAACACAGTCAAGTGCATTTGTCTTCATAAATATTTGAGCGTGAGGGGGTACGAGGGCCGGGGCGGGGGGGGGTGCTCGTTAAGAGGATGTACCCTGTCCCGACGAGGGGGGGCCGAGAACGGGCGCGACTCGCGCTTCAAACCGCCGTGGGGAAAGTCAGTCCCTGGAGCCAGACCCGTGCTCTGAATTTTAAAATTCAGCTCCAGAAATGAGAAATATGAAAAGAAATGAAAATGACACCAAAAATAAAATGCAATATGTAAAAAAAAAAAAGAAAAGACAATCTGAGTGACAAGCACAGCCTCGGCTGCAATGGGAGTTATGCCATCCTTTCTACTCACAGGTTTTTCTCTTAAACTTTTTTAAAAAACTGAACACAGTCCGCGCTCTCTTTGTGTTCTCTGAGAAGGCGTGCTAAGGCATCGCCAGCGGACGAAGCAGTGGGCGGGGCTAAGGCAGAACAGCAGCCTTGCAGGGCGGTGGGGTTCACAGGCGCACCCGGCTGGCGGGGAAAAGGACCGAAGCCATCGACCGCGACAGCGGAAGACGACCGAGACACAACCCGGGACGGGGGGAGCCCTCACGCAGCCCAACGCCGACGCTGGCGACGACCGCAACAACAGTGGAGCAGCGCCCACAACATCAGCCGCAGCCGAGGGAGGTCTGTCACTGACAGCGGGGAGGCGGGTCTGTTACATCATCGTGAACATGTTTGAATCAAACCACAATTCCCAGAATTCCACCTGCTCGTGTCCGTATAGCAAAAAACACAAAACAGCATAGTCACGGCCGTAGGTACCAGTTATAGCATATTACAGTCTTCTGAACTCAAGAGTTGGTCTAAGGCGATGATCTACCGCGCCTCACCTTGAAAACCCGGCGTGTTACAGCACAGCGAACGAGTGCATTTCACAGGAAACGCGGCCTTCAAACCGCCATCTGAGAAGCGCGTCGGCGGCGCTGATCCATTGTGACCACGACGCCGTTGCGCGGCTAAGATATCTTTCATCTGGCTCCGCGCCGGCTCCACTTTGATCTGACAGTTTATTAGAGCAATTCCGCCCGACGACTCGCTCGGCTTCCGCGGACATTAAAGCGGGAGAGCCTCTGATTGGCTCGTTCGTTAACGACCTCGCGCGGAGCTGTTGAAAGAGATCCGCTCTCCTCGGAGCGAGTGTCGAAACAGAGGAGGGGAGGACGGGCTTTCTCTCGCAGGGAGAGAAAATAAACCTCCCGTCTGTCGGCTAATAAAAGTGTTTAAGGACCAGAGTACCTGAGCTGCCCGGAAGCTGTTTTATCTTCGGCTGTAATCAGGGAGACTGGGGGGGGGGTTTATTTCTCACCTAAGCCTTTTCTCTCCCCCGCTAAGGTACGCTTTGAGCTTTTTAAAAAATCACTTTCCAATCCCTCAAGGGCAAATTACTTTTCTTTTTTTTTATCGATGATGTAATATTGCTAAAATAATACGTTCTGTACGTACGGCGTGCCTGCAAGACATCTTACAGGTTTTTTTTTTTAAACGGGGAATGTGATCTGTGAAGGGCTTTTGTGACAAGTCCTTTAAGATCGGCATATAAAATAAAATTTGATCGATTTTGCGTAGGGGGGCGGAGGGGAGAGCCAGGGGTGTGGTCACTGAACCATTTTCTATTTGGGCAGAAAACCAGCGCCATTGATGGACTGGGAGATAATCCTTACAGCAAAGCAACTAGTCTGATGATAGAAAAAGAGATGCAACACTTCAAATAACTGAAGGGACTTAATTGAAGTAAAAAATCAATAGAAAGCCCTTTCCCCACTATTTTAAAATGGCAGACTCTGAGTAAAAAGCAGCTGCAGGAACGAGAGCTGTGCAGAAGCTGCTTCTCTATGAATCTCCTTCAGCAGCACGTTAAATAAACCAGAAACCCGCTCTCTCACACCCCACCCCCCACAGCCCATATCACAGCCACGAGGCCAGGTTTGGGGGGGGCCAGAGTCACAGACTTATATTCATTACTTTTTTATTTAGCACTAGCAGGAGACTACAGTACAGCCCACAAGTATTTGGACAGTGACACTATTTTTGTTGTTTTGTCCTCAAGCACAATGGATTTCAATGAGAAGAAAAGAGAGAGAGAGCGAGAGAGAGGGAGAGGGAGAGCCTGTGTGTGTGTGTGTGTGAATGAGACAGAGAGCGAGAGAGAGAGACAGAGAGAGTAAGAGAGACGGAGAGATAGAAGGATAGAGAAACAGAGAGACAGAGGGAGAGAGGAACAGAGAGAGAGAGACACAGAGAGACAAAGAGAGAGAGAGAAACAGAGAGACAGAGAAACAGAGAGAGAGAGACAGAGAGACAGAGAGAGGAACAGAGAGAGAGAGAGAGAGAGAGAAACAGAGAGAGAGAGAGCATGTTTGGGAATAGGACGTATTGACCCACAGCCCGCGGGGATGCGGGACGCGGGCGGACTTACTTGTGGGACTTGTGGTCGAGGGGGCTGTCGCTGAGGTCGAGCAGGGCGGACGCGCGGCCGAAGAGCCTGGGGCTGTAGAGCAGCGTGTGCATCCTCAGGGGCAGGAGGCTCTGGCAGAACTTGAGCCCCATCTCCTCCAGCTCCCTGCTGCCGATCTGCAGACCCTGGGGTCAAGAGCACGGACAGGGGGAACGCCATTAACTACAGCCCCAGGCTTCGTGAGGCCTACCCACGCGCACTTGAACGGCACAAGTCAACACTCGTCAACATTCAGTCAGGGAGAAAAATATTTATTTACGCAAGAAAACAGCTTTTAAGGCATGATGAACACCTGTTCATAAAAGGCAAAGTGCTTGAGGAAATCACCCATTCAATAAATAAATAAAAAACAAATACAAGGCCAGAAAAGTGTCTAGCTTTTTCAATTCAATGAAAAGCCTGATTACAACAGTCATCTTAAAGGAGCTTTCAATAATGGGCGTATCTCATAATTAAAGAGTGATATCCACTGTCTCTATATAGAATCTGAGAAGGACAAAACTGCCTTTTCTCTCCACAGTACATTATTATTTCTTCAGGACACTGTTCAATAGGGAAGAAAACATCCTCCTTTACGACAAAATGAAAGGGCAGAAGAAAAAAAAAAAGAAGTAATTTCAGTCACAGCCCGGGGAATGAAGATGGGGGGTTTAACGGATCTATCTCCTTTTCCTGATCTGCTAATTAACCTCCTCTCCTCTCACGTACAGCCCACACCTTCACAATACTGCCCCCCCCCCCTTACCCCCACCCCCCATCAGCGCATTAATCCGGGATTCTCTCAGCGTCACGGTGACTGCACGCGATTGGGCGGGAGTGGCTGCACCTGCTCGGCGAAGCGTGTCCTTGTCGCGCGCCTGTTGCCACGCTCTCCCGAGAGAGAGAGAGAGAGAGAGAGAGAGAGAGAGCCCTGCCACTCCCCTTCTGACACGGCCGCCCACCTCACGTCAAAAACCTCGCGGCGATTATACGCGGGGCAAAGCGTCGCACACGCCACTCCTCTGCGACACGTTCACGCGGGATGGCGCGGGGGGGGCGGAGCGGCGGGGGCTGCCGTTTCCAGGTCTCGGACCGCTCGCTGCTCTGACGCGCGACCGTGCAAACTTCCTTCCTGCTCAGACCTGCCCGCCGTCGCCCGTGCTGAAGGACAGAACTCTCTGTCCTGGTATATTTTTCAACCACGTTTCCTCTTTTATCTTTATGCTTTCATTCCTTTCACTTGCCTGTACTGGAGTGGCTCCATTAGCGCTCCTGCACAAAATGTCCCACTGACACAATGACCACATGACCAGAAAAGAACTGGCTGAGAGGACACTGTGCTAGGTAGCGCTGACAAAGGCCAGTACAGCGATACTCATTTATGAATCGGTACATGTAGTAATATATGAGTGTTTGCTAGTGCCTAGTGCCTCTCACCCAAGCATGCATACGCATGGTCCTAAGCACAAGTGATCTCTAGTCTAACATCCACCCTGTAGACTGATGCTGTGGGTTGGGAGATTTCTGAATAAATACTAAAATTCACGCACACCACGATACTTTTAACAGCCTTCGCTGGCGTCCGGCAGCTACCCGCATTCTAATCTCTCACACCGGCATGCCAAGCTGTGACTGGTGCTGCCCCTTCCTGTCTACAATGATTACAGCCCGCGCTCCAGCCAGACCTCTCCATTCAGCACGCTCCCGCCTGCTGGCTGTCCGGTCCCATCAACCCCACCCCCACCCACCCCCCCCAGATCTTCTGTGCCCTCGTACCCCGCGGAGCGACCTTCCTCTGTCAGTCAGGGAGGCAGGTTCACTAGGCGGTCGGCTCAAAACTCACCTTTTCAAATTACACCTCCATGTTTCAATTTGGCTCAGTGTTCCTGTCTAAAACAAAAAACCCTGCTCTCCCTTCATCTCAAAGGCATCGAGTTTAAACACCTTGAACACGGATCGAACCGTTACACGGATTGTAACTGTGCCTGCCTCTCACTGTGTTTGCTTGCAACACGAAATGCACTCCTGTAATTTGCTGCGGCTAAAAGTGTCTTCTAAGTAACTAAATTGTGAACAGTAAATTTAAAAGCCCGCCGGCCTTCAAAGATGCTACATGTTTAGCGCTAGCGCACCTGCGCGCTGCGCCGTCACCCTTTCAGGTGGACAGTTCACTCATCACGTGGCTGATGCAGCCCTTCGCCTGGTGGGCCTGATTAACTCCGCCTAAATGTCACCGGCCGAGCGTCGGCCCAGTTAGCGGTTAGCGGGCTGCGCTAACGTACCCGACGCCGCCGCTCCGCTCCTTTCCTCGAAACCCGCTGCGGCCGGCGTATCGCACGAGAGCCCCGCCCGTCACTCAGAGGGCGAGCGCCGTCGGCGTGACGACAGGACTCTCTCCGAGCCCCCTTTCAAAGTGAGAGCTATCTGCCGGCCGGTAATGGGTAATGTTAGCCAGGCTGCGCCGTAAAGTCGGGTCTATCAATGTGAGGGCTGAGCCGCCCGCAAAAATAAACAAGCACATCAGCGCCCTGTAACCCCGCCGGATTACGGCTGCGTCGCCCCGGCCGCCGCGCGAACACTCGCCCCGCGCCGCGAACGGGAAACAGCAACTTAACCCCGTCAACACCAGAAACAGCGCTGCACCAAGAAGACAAAAGCACTACGGTCCGCGAGAAACAGCCTGCGGACCCCTCCAAGTTGTACCAGTTTGGTTCAGCTGAATTTTCTCTCTTTGTCTGAAACACAGTGATCTCGCTTCCTTACAGCATTGTGAGCGTCCAGGCTTTGCATTATTTAAGGGTTTTGGCAGACGACGTCGCCCCTACTTGTCCCACAGCTTATATTTACACACGCTAATCCGTCTTTGCACCTGGATGTTTCCGGAGGGATATTTGCTTTCAGGTAACGTGTCTTGCTTGAGGGTTCAGCGTCAGTCCAGGGGGGGAATTAGAACCTAAAACTTTCTGGCTATGGGTCCAGTTTCATAGAAATGTGCCTTTGAGACTCAGAACGTTCCCTAGAGCTTAAGAACGAGTGCAATTGTGAGACTGTCATGAGTGTGAGAATGCAAGCTGGTGATTGAGATTGCACCCTAGTGCATTATAAAGTGACCCAGAGTTCACCCCAGAGAATGCACACTAGTGACTGAACATACCTTAACATGAGAGAGTGCTGCTTAGGTGATTTTCAAATGTATCCTAGTGTTTGAGGATGCACCCCGAGTGGTAATTCGGGATAGCACCCCCTTGTATGAGGATTATGTCCTTGTGAGTGAGAAAGTGATTTAGGGTGTCGCTGACTCACTTGTGATGGGAGGGGTGACTTCCGTTAGACTGTGCACCACACAACACACTCGTGGGGAACTGGACGCGAATCCGCGTTGTTTGCACACAGCCCGCAAGCAAACTTCACAACTCGAAAAAGAACGTGGCATGAATCCGTCATCACAAGAGAAGCTTCTCCCACAGTCCCATTCCCCAGGAATTAATCATCCCAACATTTTTCAGTTTTAACCCTTTACGCGCGCTCAAAGAGGCAGAGACTCAAACACTGAGCACACCACACAAAGAGAAACACTCAGCAATGCCGCTCATAAGCGGGCAGTAAATCGATCAGCGCGTGAGCTTCATATAATAAATGCCTTTTTAAGGCGGAATGGTACGTTCTGTGGCCGTACACCCCGCTGGCGCTCTCACCGAAACGGTGTTCGAGTTCGAGCCGCTCTCGAGGCGCCCTGCTGCTTCCCGGCGACGCTCCAGCCGCGTTTCGCCCCGACGCCGTTCGTCATTTACGGGGAAAAGAATTACGACCCGCCGACACCGAATTTCACAGTCTGGATAAACCCCATAAAACAAGGCCTGAGTAAACGGTGTCTCTGATCTGCTCTGGCGTCACCTGCGCCCACGCTCTCCACATCACAGTACGGGGGGGGGGCACTGTGCTCGACTTCAAATAACTAAATTTAATGCCAAATTGAAAATGGTTCCATTAAGAACAGAGAGTTTGAGGGTGTACCTTTGACTTGGCTGTTCGCCGAGTCTTCGGAGGTCACGGCTAAAAGGAGAACTAGCTGCAGGCAACGCAAGGCTCTTCTACCGCGTTACTGACCGCTGACTGGCAGCCACTAAAGCAATCCGACGGCCCCCTTTTCTCAAATCTGACACCCGCCACAATTAACCACCGCCGTGCCGCCCCCCTTCAAAAATGGATTTGACGCTAAGATCAGACAAAGTGTCAAAAACGTAAGATCAGAAAATGAGACGCTGCGGATGTGCCAAGCGCCCGAGCCCCGTGTGCAGGATGGGCCTCCCCACGGCCCCGCCCCCGTAACTGCAGAGGGGTGCCACACGGCTTTTCGAGCGGCGGCCCGCCTGGGTAGACTTAAAAATTCATCAGGCGGGGATGAAGGTGCCAGAGCTTTGGGCTTTGATGAAGATCTTAATTAACTCCCAGCCAAGCGCGCCCCGTCCCCCGGCTCGCTGTGACTGAGCGAACCCCCGCCGGAGAGAACCGGTCACTGCCTCCCCGCCCCTCTCGGGCCAGAGCGTCCCCGCTCGCTAAAACGTTAGCGCTGCAGAGCGCGTTCCGGAAAGGTGGCGCCGACGCCGCGTTTACTCACCGCTACCGTTCACTGCTCTCTTTCCAAATCAAAATGGACGCCGGTGACACTGGAAACCGTGCACAATGCACACAGGCTGGTATTAACACTAAATATTTTAGCAACGTTCTTTTTCTAAAAATATAATTTGAAACAGAAGCTATACCAGGGAACGGTAGAAGTGACCTGCGGCTGTCGTTAGCGCAGCTGCTAACCAGAAGGCTTTGATTCCATAGCGCTGCGCTACTGCCTGTTTACCAGGTCTGTCCAGACATTACAGAAACTATGCATCCCTGCAAAATGGACAGTATTTCAAATCATGTAATCTAAGTCACTAAAGACAGCTTTAGTCAAATAAATAGATAGATAGATAAATAAATAAATAAATAAATAAAGAATGTCAGCTCAGCATGTCTTTAATATCCTGGTAGGTTATGAGCAACAGCACAGCTGGATTTTCATTGCCCTGTATGTAGGAACGCTGTCAGCGATCCACCGCACAGCGTGACCTTAATTGCGAGGTGCACAGGTGGGTTATGGGGGATCCGCCTCACAGCAGGGCCTCAACGGCTCCTCCTGCAGGTAGGATGTCAGAAATTCACACCGCTGGCTGCTGCATTTAAGAACATAATTCATGTTACAATTAACAAAAAACCTTCAGTCAAATACGGATCAGGCAAACTATTCTTGGCAAAGCGTTCTTCTGCTATCTTGACCACGTCTGACCCGTTACCTCGTTTCACTTCCCGAGCGAAATCATTTTAGTTACAGCAAGAATCAAAACTGTTTGAAGTTCAGGCCAAGTACTCTTTGTTCTAATCCATAGGCACTCCATCCATCTGAATTCACTCTTCTAATGAAAATATTTAATTTCGAGTGCACAAGGGGACCGTGACGACACGACATCAGATAAAGATAAATGTTGTTTTTAGTTAAAATGTCACGCCGGCCTCGGTTGAAAAGAGCGGCTCGTGGTTTAAAGGTAAAATCCCCGTTTGTAAGGTAAGCCCTCAGTTTGCCTGTAAATCCTCCGCTGTGTTGTTCACCTCTCCCCACTGGGAGGCGCTGTCTCCGCCGCTCGCTCGTTAGCTTACAGAGCGGCCCTCGGTCCAGGTGTTTGCTTCGGTGTGAAAGTGCACATAACCTCCCTCGGGAAAGGACTGCCCTACTGAAGCTGAGGTCATAGGCACACTGTGTCATCACTACACGAACCAATCACCGGACCGGCTGGAATGCAGAGTCCTCGGATTGGTTCCTACTAGTTCTGGACTGTCAGCATCACGGAATTAATAAAGTCTCTTTCTCACCACGTTTTTCTGATATTTGACATCAAAGTATCAAAGACATACGCATTCTCTTAGGTTTAACTTCAGAATCGAAGCTCACTAATAATCAAAGAAATCCATGCTCAAAGTCTAACTTTACATCTTTATCAACTTTATCATCTACATCAGTGTCCTTTAAAGTGGATTGCTCTGACACGTTGATTTCCTTTCTTCTTTTTCCTGTTTTCATTTCTTTCTTTTTAACTTAAGATATTAAGATAAAAGTGCTAAAATGAATATCACCCCAGCACGTTTCTTACGCAATCCTCTTCTCATCGAGAACATCACATTGCAAACACCCCACGAAGTTGTGAATCTGTTGCCTCTGGTGTTGTGATAAACTTGTCCTACATTCTCATATGACAAAGCATTTGAGAATAATTTGATGCTAAAATTCTCCCATTCCAGTGAAAGCAAGTCTGGAACCTCACCCCCTCACCCTTCAGTTAAGCGATGTTTTCTCCAATTAGAATCAGTCCGCGCGGTTAAGGTTAATCGCTCAGTGCCAGAGGTGTTAATCAGAGAGCACGCAGAGAGGTGTCTCAGGTGTATGTTAAACAAAATACCAAATGTCATTTATTTTACTTCATTAAATATCTCAAAATCATATTAATCGCGACCTAATTTAGGACGGTAAATGAATGATTCATTATCTCCTGTCTGTCAGCTGCAGTCTCCCCTTGACGGAACGGTTCCTCTGGTCCTGGCGCGCTGATCTGAGATCTGGGGTTTTAAAGGCGCAGTGTCTCCCTCTGCTCTATGCACAGGCCGTTATTCTGGCGCGCTGATCTGAGATCTGGGGTTTTAAAGGCGCAGTGTCTCCCTCTGCTCTATGCACAGGCCGTTATTCTGGCGCGCTGATCTGAGATCTGGGGTTTTAAAGGCGCAGTGTCTCCTCTGCTCTGCACAGGCCGTATTGGCTGATCGAGCTGGTTTAAAGCAGGTCCTTTTCCCGGCTTATGCACAGGCCGTTTTTCGCCGATGACCGCTCGCTCGCCAGCAGGAGACGTCGTCGTGGGGGAAACAGAGACGCGGCTGCTGAACGCTGCCGGGCCCCGTTTCGAGCTTTCAGGCGGCAGTGTAGTATAATGGGTAAGGAGCTGGTCTTGTGACCTAAAGGTCGCAGGTTCGATTCCCAGGAAAGACATTGCCGTTGCACCCTTGAGCAAGGTACTTAATCTGCATTGCTTCCGTATATATCCAGCTGGATATAATGCAATGCACATTTACATTGTAAAAAGTAACTCTGGATAAGAGTATCTGCTAAATGCCTGTAATGTAATGTAATGTTTCACTGGAAGCTACTCTGGATGTTTCTCTGGAGGTCTCTGGGGCTTCATTCTGCAGTTAAGACCCAAACTTGGGTGCCCCGCCCCAGGTGAGGCTCCACCCCGTTTTCCTTTGTAGTCTGTACCATATCAGTGTTATCAGTTATTAGATATATACTCTGGGCCCTAGTCATAACCCTGTCCGAAGCCATCCTGGTCAGTAGCAGACAAGGGCTGTGTGACTGGGTCTGGAGGCGAGAGTGTTAAATCTTCCAGGTCTGACCTGACACGGTTCATTCAGCGGAAGAGTGGCATAACCGCCTCTGCTGCTGAACAGCGAAACACACTTTAGGCCCGGGGGCAATGTCCCGGGATCACATATACTTAAGACAGACTGAAATAAATATGGCTAGCCTCAAAAGTATCTCAGCCGCGAGCCAGTGTAACCCATGGGGATGTAGCTGTCAGAGGACAGCACTTACGTTCAGACGGCTGCATGTTCAAATCCAGGGAGAGGCACAGCTGTGTTAACCTTGAGAATGTTTAACCACAGGGATTGCAGCTATCTGACCCAGCGGGCTGTAGGTGTTAAGAGAAATGAATTTATGCTCATAAGGTTGCAGGTTCAATTCCTAAGAGGGGCACAGCTGTACGTACTGACCTTATGCACAGTACACCGGTTCCCGTCAGTATTATACAGTTATATAATGAGCACTCTTTAAGAAATACATTCATTCTATGCCGCTCTGGATAAGGGTAATGACTAAGCGGATTATGATGGACCAGTCGAATGTGGCAGCGTTAAAATGCACTCTACTGCACTATGGAAAAAAGACAGTGTTCAGGACACCTAATTAAAGCATTTCATGCTCGTTCATCCGTTTTCACTTGCGTATCCTTGGAAAAAAAAGGTGTGGAAAAAAAGAGCAGATTTTGTTTTTCTTGGGAACCTCAGCACACGTTCCTTCCTCCTTCCGGAACCGCGCAGAGGAGGCGATGAGCGGCGATATGCTTGTGACGCTAATGAGCTTTCTTTGTAGTGTGCCTCCTTTCGGCAGGGAGAGTCTCCCCGTGCGCGGAGTCGCTCCGGCTCCTTCCTTCGACGCCGAGCCGCGGAGGGGACGGCAGCGGAGGCTCGGCCCTGAACCTTCACCGTCCGCCGCGTGCTTCCGACGGGCCGCGCGGAGCGGCGTTCCTCCCGCGTCCAATCTGCGGTAACCTCTTCAATTTCGCACTCGCGTGGATAAACACCGCGTTCCGTGCCGGATACCGGCAACAGCCCTTAGATCTTTTTCTTTGAAATGGCAAAGATTGTCCCATTTTTTATGTCTTCCGCAACTCAGTCAGCATTTACTAAGAACCAATACGGTCGTTTGATGCCTTCTGCGTTCCAGACTACAAATTTCACTACCATAGACGTGTGGAGTATGCAAACAAAACTGGCGAATGATAAAAATGCCAGCCGGATATGCGGGGCACGACCGCAGTTAAAATGATCCACTGTGAAGGCCCTTCTGCGGCTTTATTTCTACGCAGTGACAGCAGACGTGATTTAGAAGCCCTGTCGGCAGAGCCTTCAACAGCCGTAACGCATTTAAACAAACTGCTCCGCCCAATGACACCAGACCTGATTGGTCGACCGTCTGAGGGTCCAATCAAGCCTCTGGTCCCCGGCCAAGTTTGCCAGCCAATCGCACGTCACGTGGTGGCGGCAAATTGGCCCGAATTAGCAGCCAATTAGCAGCGGGTTTGAGCCAGACGCCGGGCAGATTAGAGCCGGGGAGCGGGCGATTGGACCGCCCCGCGCGGCTCGCTGGTCTGTCAGGCCCCTGACACAGCGTGAGAAGATTAGCCCAGACCTTTTTAATCAAAGGAACCCGAAAGTGCGCGCACCCAACATCTGGCCACCCACCTGGTCGCGGGCGGCCCCCGTTAATCAAACCCACGGTGTTCTGATCCGGCAAGTCCGCGCCGGCTCTGAGCCGACGTGTCTGAAGTAGCATATCAGGTCTCCCCGTAGCCGGTTAGCCGTTCCGCATCGCGGACACTGCGTCTCCACTCGAATATACAGATCAGCTTTCCATTAACGGCGCAATCAGATCTAATTATGTAAGCCAGCTGGCCCGGAAAACCACGAGCTCCCTGGATCAAGGGATAGTAAACTCCAGCATGGACCGAGCAGTCGAAAGCCTCTCAAATGCTAAATGCATTGGAAGAGCTTGCATCGCTCACGTGATTGGCCACCAAAGAATAACCGGTTAAAGTACACGAGAAATGGCAATATATATATACTGCCTGAAGCGTCCATGTTTGCGGAACAGCGTTGGTACAACCAAGGCTCCCCCATTGGAGGGCACCACCATGCGACGAAAGGTCGAGATTGTTTTCTTGCTAAGCACGTCGTCTGACAGCCTGAATTGCCCGCAGGGTCAGTTTAATGTTCGCTTCGCTGTCGCGACGAAAAAAAGAGGGTTTCTGTGAAAACGAAATGAACCACTGCACGGGGAAGAGGGAATAACCCGGGTGCGAGGTAATTAGCGCCAGTGTTCAGTGGGAATGATCTATATTACGGGAGAGTGTAACAGGGAACCAGAGGGGCACGCTGGACTGCACTCTGGCGGCCTCATTAGACAGAGGACACAAACAGAGAAGGAGGGATTTGGGGAGGAGGGAAGAAAGGGAGACTACACGAGAAAGAAAGAGAGAAAAATACCAACCTTTCACAAAACCAAACAAATGGGCAAACAAATAGGGAAGGGCAGGTTTCACATGTGAGGGGAGGGGGACAGCACTGTTTCTCTTCTTTCGTGCTTCTCCTTATCTTTCTTATTTGGCCGTATATCAGATTCATCGCTGAGCACGAAGCCCATCTGCACGCTCACAGATCCCCCCCCCGCACCCCCACTCCCCCCACGCAGCCTGGATCCGCACCATCCCTAAAACATGGCATTTCAAAATTCAGCATCTTATATAAACGCAATTAATAATGCAGAACTAAAGTCCTGTTGCGCTGCCAACCGTCCTGATTCGCGCGGTTCCTGTTGGGCTTTGGACAGCTCTCCGGCTCTGTGCTACAGCGGCTGCTACATTTATAAAGAGCTCCGCGCGGCTTCTCAGCGCTGCTACAGCCTCGTCCGCATTTATAAGGAGCTTTGCGAGGCAGCTCAAGGCTGAACCGGCTCCAGAAACGCCAGCATGACTGTGGGGAATGTTTGAGCAGCTGTGGTCTGTTAGCATGGATTTTCATTGTGGAGTATTAGCACAGAGAGTCACTCCGGTCTGTTCGAATGGACTGCCGTTGCGGTCTTTTAGCACGGACTGTCGTCATGGTACGTTAGCACGGACTGTCATCGTGGTCCGTGTGAGTGGTTTGCGGACAGTGCCTTGAACCCTCGAAGCCTCACAGCCCATCGTCTCCGGTACCTTGTAGACGCCCTGGTCGCAGCCGTTGTAGGTGCTCTCCATCGTGTAGCTGCGCATCACGCCCATCTCGCGCCACACCACCACCCGCGCCGTCGACGCGCGCGACTTCTCCACCAGGTAGCTGCAGCTGTTGAAGGAGAACGCCGGGGCGATCCGGTCCAGCGTTTTCGGGATGGTCTTCCGGGCGAAATAACACAAACATGGAAATGTTTAAACCCACACATTATGCTATCGTTTTCAAGATTGACCCTATGCGCGGGAAGCTGAATGTTCTAACGGAAACTCTGCAGGCTTTTAATGTTTCCCCCTGCAGCAATCAGAATGCAGGTGCACACAGCATTCCTAAATTCAGCCGGTACCCTGCAGAAGGAACTGGAGATCCTTCATTGGAGTGTGAAACAGCTCCATGGCTGAGGGGAGTGGCCAAACTGACTAATGTAATGCGATGATTAGTTAAGTTGAGCACTTAAATAACAATTAAGCTACAATTCATCATTTGGACCACAACCTTCCAAGAATACACTCCCACATACTTTTGCATTAAGCTTCAATATTCCTATGAGTCACTGCAGTGTTGTTACTTTAAATGCACGTAGGCAAGTGCAGGGGAAATTGACACTTTGATATATATATATATTGGCTGGCTGATTACAGTGTGATGTGGCTAACTGTTTCAGCTGACTGGTTAACTGTATTATTTAGTCGCTGGAGGTATCCCATACCTTAGCAATGCCCTTTATAACAACCGAGTGCCATTATTTAAGCCAGATCAACAGTACATGACCAGAAATGAATGCTGCACCAAAGGATTATGAAGGGATATTCAACCAGGGGTGTCCGCAGGAGGTGTTGTGTATGCAGTAAAGATTTTGTCAATGCAGATTTAAAACCAGAATGCTGTGGTGCTGGGCTTAACATGTGTTCGAGTCAGGTTTCTCTGACGAGCCTGTGTTTCTGAGCCCTGGTTGCGGAGCTTGTTTTGGCTGGAGCCTGTTTTGCCGTTTCTGGACGGACGAGCCTGTGTTTGGCTGGAGGCCTGTGTTTTGGCTGGAGGCCTGTGTTTTGGCTGGAGGCCTGTGTTTTGGCTGGAGCCCTGTGTTTTGACTGGAGGCCTGTGTTTTGGCTGGAGCCCTGTGTTTTGGCTGGAGGCCTGTGTTTTGGCTGGAGGCCAGTGTTTTGGCTAGTCAGTTACCCTGTGTCCGGGATCCTCCTTCAGCGCGGAGGTGTTGACCGTAGACCCCGCCTGCCAGAGAGTCTCCTTCACGCTGCAGCCGTACAGGAAGACGTTCTTCTTCCGAGAGTGGCCGTGGTAGTCGCAGAACACCTTCGGGAGAGCAACGGCCTCTCTCAGACCTTTTCATTTTTCAGAATCCCCCCCCCCCCCAACCTCCCCCAACCTCCCCCCCATCCCCAATTCCTCTCCACTAACCGCCATGTCGCCTGCGTGCTCAGGCACGCTCGGTGCACTCATGTAGGAACCAATGGCTATTTCACGCTCTGCGGGCCCCGTTGTGCTACGACAGCGCCAGGCCAAATCGATCGAGTCGCGCACCTACATTAAGCTACATTACCTTTACAACCATTTCGCAGATGCTTTTATATCCGCAGTGACTCACAAAAGTCAGGAACATCACTGCTGGTCGCAAGTACACAAAAGTGTGACATCACCCAGGAGGCTCTCAAGGCCCACTCATAATCAGTGTGAGTAAAGTTAACCGAACAAACCAACAATTAGCATATCAGCAGCAGATACCCAGCATGCATCTGCTCCCTTCATTGAGCGAAGCCATTACAGCAGTAACTAGAGGAACCCTGCAGCCGCTGCAGGCTCTCCGCTCGTACAGTAGCTGACTAATGGCACGGCTCAGGCTTCACACGCTACAGCGGGGCCCTTCTCAAAGCGTCGGACCGCAGAAAGGACGTCTGGCGTCGAATGAAGAGCTCTTAAACTGCAGGCTAATTAATCTCTCAGCCGGGAAAGGAAAGTGTCGTGGTTTTCTTTTTTTTTTTTTTTTTTGGAGATTACGAGAGACCGCGTATTTACAGAAGCCCTAATAACAAGGGCAGCTCGCCGGAAGGTGACGCTAATTGGATTCTCCGCGCGACGGGCCGCGTCAAGACTTTCCGTTTTTTTACAAAAGAAGAATGAAAAGACTGAAACGTTAATTATGTTTAATTCCCAACATTTGCTACGCGATTACACTCGAAGTCCGGCGACGGCACCGCTCCGCCGGCGTAACTGCGCAGGTACGCCGCAATTAACGCAACAAATGAATTACGGTTCGACTCGTTCATACGTCTGGCTAATTGCATCAAGCCATTACGACTTGACAAACGCGCGCGCTCCTCTTTGGGCATGTCAAAACACTGATTAAACAGACGTTCGCAGCGTGCCTTTCCGCTAGGGTTCGTACCGTAGCGTAGCATGGCTTCTCATTCCCCTACTCAGTCACAGCGCATGGCATTTCAGAGACATATATTTAAAAAAAAACAAAAAAAACACAGTAACCAATCCTTTGGCGCTAAAAGCATTTTTATGAATCTTAAAATAAAAATGACATCACTGCTCCCTTGATAAGCCTCTAAATGAGTCTCATGAATGTGGCAGTCTTAGCTTTGCGTGCCAAAATGACTTTACTTCTCTTGTTTAGGAATGGGACCTAAACTTTCCACCCAAAAAAGTAATTCAATGTGACATATGTCATAGCCAATGACAGGAGTGAAACACAACCTCATTTGCTTAGTAGACACCCTTGTAAATTGCAGTCGACACACCATCATCAAGCATTTTAACAGCACAGGTGGATATTTAGTGCACTGATTCAGGTTGATTTTCCAGGCATATAACAATAGTCTAAAATGCTGAAATGGGGGACCAAAGCTTTCCTTTCCTCACTAAATTACAAAATGAAGCATTGGCTTACTGGTGGAAAACGGGGTCGCATTCAAAAGGCGGAACATTAGAATCCATTCACACAGAGAATTATGGGACCCCATCATGCTCTGTGTTAAAGGGTTCTGAAGTGTTCCAGACCCCAACTCCCATCAGCCCCTTTCTGAGATGTAATGGGGTAAGCAGTGTTGCAGGTGGCTTACCAGAGGGGTGCGGCCCAAGCTTTGGAGGTAGTAGAGGAGGCCCTTGCAGTGGAATATGGTGGGGCTGAGGGCGGGGTCAGGCCTGATCCACTGCCTGTTCAGGTCCTCCCCATTCAGGGAGCAGCGGAGCCTGGGACAGAGAGCAGGAGAGGAAAGAGTCCTGAAGAAAGACCCCTGGAAATGTGCACACAGACGCACACGAACACACACACACGCAAACACACACACGCGCGCACACACACACACACGCTCACACAAGCACACGCACCCACACGCCACGCACGCACGCCACACAACACACACACCGCGCGCACACACACACAACACGCGCACAACACACACAGCACGCACGCCACACTACACGCAACACACACACACTGTACCCACGCACACCACACACACGCATGCACGCGCACGCACACACACGTGTACACACACACAGGTTGAATCCCAAAAGGCTTTTAGACTTTTAAAACTTCATAGGGGGGAAAAAAGAAGTTTAACTAAGAAAATTACCAAGAAACTACCAGCCCCTGAATTCAATAAAATCACTAACTTCACTAAAATACTGCACCATCCAATCAAAACAAAACAAACACTCCCAGATTAATCAGGCTCTGTATTACAATAAAGTGACCCCTGGACTCAATCAAAGCTAGCGAGGCTCCTGAAGGGGAAAAAACAACTTTGTTTGTTCCACAGAAGCAGATTAATCTGGCGCAGCTCTGTTTGTGCGAGTGAGCCCGCGTGCATGTGTGCATTCCGCCCGTGCTTTCCCTTAAGGCTGCTCTCTGGATCAGACTGAATCCCCGGCCTTCATTCTAAACAGAAAACACCAGTGATGTGATAAAAGAAGAGTTACAAAAGAGGGTAAGACACACACACATGCACATGTGCAGACACACGCACGCACACAAGCACACACACACACAAGCACACATACACACACATACACACACACGCACACGCACACATCTGCGGTTGTTAATGGCCAAAAAGATCAGAACAGACAAGCAAATCACACTCCGTGGGACTGGAGAGGACAGGGGACGTATTCTACGGAGGGTGGTTCACAGCTGGGTCGTCTTCATGCACATTTTTCTCGGCTGAGCGGAGGGCGGATCCAACCCGGGCTCAACCCCAGCGCCCGGTAAATATTTGATGATCTAGAAAGCCTTGCTGCAAATGGCACCAGTGTAATGCATATCTTTTTTGGTTTAAAGAATTTTAAGCACAATTTTGTTCTTGGTAGCAATGTTTCCTGAAAGCTTTCTGACAACGGTTCAGAGCCGCACCGAGTTTGGCTTCCAGACACACGTCGACAGAACGATTCTTCTCCTGACAGGAAATTGCATTTCCGTCATCCGCCGGAACACCATTCAGCACCGCAAACAAACCGATGGCAGGCTAATCTATCCCCATTTACCCAGATTACACCCTACAGCCTAGATTACGCCCGACAAGAATGCGCCGAAGGAGTCGTCAAACAGCATAAAAACCGAAAACAAACACCCTCTTCTCCGTCCTCGCGCTACATCAAACGCATCGCTTCTTCCGGAAACATCTTTTCCCGCAGCACACTGGCAGGTAGGGCCGCCCCCTCAGACCGGCTCCATAAACTCGTTCATTGCGTAGTACTTAATGCGCGTTTTCTTAAATCGTGGGGTGCCACTAAGAGCTCAAGCCAGCGGAATATTGTCACTGGACGCTCACAGAGGGAGCTGGTGTGGTGTGGGCTCAGTCTAGAGGAGCTGGTGTGGTGTGGGCTCAGTCTTAGAGGGAGCTGGTGTGGTGTGGGCTACAGTCTTAGAGGGAGCTGGTGTGGTGTGGGCTCCAGTCTTAGAGGGAGCTGGTGTGGTGTGGGCTCCAGTCTTAGAGGGAGCTGGTGTGGTGTGGGCTCCAGTCTTAGAGGGAGCTGGTGTGGTGTGGGCTCCAGTCTTAGAGGGAGCTGGTGTGGTGTGGGCTCCAGTCTTAGAGGGAGCTGGTGTGGTGTGGGCTCAGTCTTAGAGGAGCTGGTGTGTGTGGGCTCCAGTCTTAGAGGGAGCTGGTGTGGTGTGGGCTCCAGTCTTAGAGGGAGCTGGTGTGGTGTGGGCTCCAGTCTTAGAGGGAGCTGGTGTGGTGTGGGCTCCAGTCTTAGAGGGAGCTGGTGTGGTGTGGGCTCAGTCTTAGGAGCTGGTGTGGTGGCTCAGTCTAGAGGGAGCTGGTGTGGTGTGGGCTCCAGTCTTAGAGGGAGCTGGTGTGGTGTGGGCTCCAGTGCTGGCACAGAACAGCGCTGATCCCTGGAAGCATGGAGTCTCATGGCCAAAAAAAACAGGAACTGAAGCTGCTGAGTTGAAGAGCGCACTGGCGTGAGGATGGGGGAGATGATGCCTGCTGGCTGGCGCTTCTGTGCCATGCTGCGCTGCCAGGCTCTGGTGAGGGAGCCAGGGGGGCATGGCAGCCTCCTGACTGCCGAGAGACACACAGGCGCTCGGCCGGGTTCATATGACTCAGCTGCTCCCTCACATTCAGGGGTCATCACTCAGCTCTCAGCACATGCCAGGCAGGTCATATGACTCAGCTCTAACCCATCAGGGGATGCATATGACTCAGCCCAAGCCTACATCCAGGGTTCATACAACTCAGCTCCTTCATCACATCCAGGGGCCAGGTTCATATGACTCAGCTCCTAATCCTCACATTCAGGGGTTCATATGACTCAGCTCCTAATCCTCACATCCAGGGTTCATATGACTCAGCTCCTCCCTCACATTCAGGGGTTCATATGACTCAGCTCCTTATCCTCACATCCAGGGGTTTATATGACTCAGCTCCTTAACCTCACATCCAGGGTCCGGGATCATAAGAGGGTGTGTGTGTACGTGCGCACACGTGTGCATGTGTGCGTGGGATTGCGTTCACATTTTCCTCAAGGGCAATACCAGCATCAGAGAAAGGAGCCAGTTCTGGCCTCATTTCCAGCCTTTTAATGATAAATCAACAGAAAATAAACTGGCGAAGAAGAAGCCAATGAAATAAAGAGTCCCCAAAGCACAGCATCTGTAGCTCAGTGAATGCACACACAGCGATATACAGCAACATCAGCAACAGCAAATTATGGCTTTACCTCACGATCTGACATGCATTTGACGCCTGAGCCACAATATCATTTAAGAGTGACATCCAGGAAGATGGGAGTTTTTTTGTTGTTGTTTACAGCACATAAAAACTGGCTAAAACAGGCGAGCAGGGCTGGGCATCCCGTAGGTGTAGCCAAACCGCCAAAGCCAAGTGTTTTGCATGCATATGGACAGCTGGTGCAGTGGCTGGGTGGTTTCCCTCTGGCCTCTCAGAGTGTAATGAGCGAACAGGGAGGCCAGGTTGTAAACAGCACTCCTCGTTCCTGGGGATTTTTGATCTGCTGGCCTGGAGTCTGCTCGCGTGCGGACAGCCAGGAGGGGCGGGAGCGGCAGGCCTCGCTGCAGAGCGGAGCGGTCCAGCGTGGTGCAGGGGCGCGGTCTCACGCTACAGCAGCGGAGTCTCACTGCAGCACAGCAAAGCTGACTCAGCATGGTACAGAAGTGCAGTCTCACTTCAGTACAGCAAAGCTGACTCAGCATGGTACAGAAGTGCAGTCTCACTTCAGTACAGCAAAGCTGACTCAATGTGGTACAGCAGTGCAGTCTCACTTCAGTACAGCAAAGCTGACTCAGTGTGGTACAGCAGTGCAGTCTCACTTCAGTACAGCAAAGCTGACTCAGCATGGTACAGCAGTGCAGTCTCACTGCAGCACAGCAAAGCTGACTCAATGTGGTACAGCAGTGCAGTCTCACTGCAGCACAGCAAAGCTGACTCAATGTGGTACAGCAGTGCGGTCTCACTGCAGCACAGCAAAGCTGACTCAGTATGGTACAGCAGTGCGGTCTCACTGCAGCACAGCAAAGCTGACTCAGCATGGTACAGCAGCGCAGTCTCACTTCAGTACAGCAAAGCTGACTCAGTATGGTACAGCAGTGCAGTCTCACTGCAGCACAGCAAAGGTGACTCAGCATGGCACAGCAGTGCAGTCTCACTTCAGCACAGTGTGGTTCAGCAGCACAGTCTCACTTCAGCACAGTGTGGTACAGCAGCATAGTCTCACTGCAGCACAGCAAAGCTGACTCAGTATGGTACAGCAGTGCAGTCTCACTGCAGCACAGCAAAGCTGACTCAATGTGGTACAGCAGCATAGTCTCACTGCAGTACAACCATTCTGCCTCGACGTACAGCAGTGCTATGTCATTATAGTCAGTGCAGTACAGCTGCACGGTCTCACATGGATACAGCAGTGATGTGTCAGTTGAGGACACTGAGGCAGTCTCACAGTGTCACAGCTGCATCGTCTCAGAGAGGTGAAAGGGCACTCTCTCAGCGTCGCCGTGCAACAGGGCAGTCTCAGCACGAAACGCGCCGGTGTCTCCGCGGGACCAGACGCAGCCCAAAGGGGGCGTCCGTCGGCACTTCCCAGCGCGCCGTCCCAAATCTGGGTGGTCCCAGGGCGGCGGTTACCGCCCTTTAAAAATGAGCTTTAAAGGGGCGGGCCGGGAGGGATCGATAAGAAGCCGGCCGGCCGCGTCGAGGGAGCGTCGGCCAGCCGCAGCGGAGCCTGCTCATTTCACACCGCTCAAAGCCGTTACCGTGGGAACACGGCGGAACACCACGCCGCGTAACGAGGAGAAAAGGGCACTCCGATCTTCCCCCGCCGCCGATCGGCCCGGCAGCGCGGGGCGACCGTACCGGAATGCCAAATTCGCTCCCGCGGAATCCCGTCGAGCCCCCGAGCCCCCCGAGCCGGCCGTTCCCCCGAGGTTTCCACGGAAACGAACCCGCGCGCTTGACGCTTCCGTTTGATAACGCGCCGGCGCTCAGTCCTGCTGACAAACACCTCGATCCCTTTCCCATTAGGGCTGGCGCTCCAGCCGCGGGGATAAACCGGTGTCGGGGGGCGGGTCTCTGACTTTCGGGGGCGACGGGATTTTGGAATTATCGAAAACGTATTTGTTCGGCTGTCTGAGCCCGGCGAACTCGACGCCCACTTCTCGTCCTTCCGTGGGCTGAGCGGTCCACCTGCTGATTGATTGCACGGCGCTGGCAGGCAGTTCAATTCCCCCCCTTCCCCCCCCCCACCCCCCACCCGACGGCGGCCGGACACAGAGACAGAATAGCTTTCCTGGCCTGGCCTAATGGGGTCACGCCCCGGTTCCCCCCCCGCACATCTCCATCGCCGGACTGGCTTTCTGCAACGGGCGGCGCTTAACGAGACGGCACGCGTCAGGAGTACCAATCTGGCAACCCGAGGCGCGGCGGAGAATCCGCGCTGCTGTATCGCACTTGGTTTTTGATGTATTTACACACACTTTCTCTTTCAGTTTTGATGGTGGCGAAAACAAAGGAAATAACCCAGTGAGCGCTAAGACACCAGCGGCTCAGGGGCAGCCACGGAGCGGCCTGTAAGAGTCTCGGTCACGTGACCGACGGTTACGGCCGGGCACTCATCCAGAGACAGTTCGGAACGGAGACCGCGGGGGGGGGGGGGGGGGCCCTTTTAGGGAAAGAGAAGCCTTTCTCCGCCACGCGAGCGCTAACCCCCCCCCAGGAGGAACCGCGGTCTGACGCGTGTCTCTGGGCGGTTTAAAAATAGCCCGCGTGTTTACCCAGCCGTAGTTGTGTGCGCTGGCGGGGAGGCGGGTCCCTTTCTGTCTAATTAAAGACGACGCTGGCGTGATGCTTCGCCTCGTTCGGCAGGGGCGGCGATAATCCGTCGCTCCGGCTGAGAGCGTGGCGCGGGGACGACGGCCTCCGACGCCCTCGTTCGGCTCGGAGTGACAGAAGCCGTCGTCGCGTAAGATCCACAAAAATGCCAAAAAACATTGATAAAATAAATACACAAAGGAGTGGGGTCAGGGTGAAATGTAAGTTCAGAGGATAATGCAAAAAGACAAGCGGAGGGTGACCTTTAACGCCAGCGGCACAACAGCCGAACACGTCACCGCACAATTGTCCGTTGAGAGCAAGAAGACGCGGTTTTTGATTGCTGATTACAATTGCAGCTCCAAATCCAGGCTGAAGTGGGTGAAACTCATCTGATCTCCATGCAGAGTCACTCAAAATTCTGAGCGTGGATCACGCTCGCCCAAACGCTGGGGATGCCGAGGGGGAGGTCTCAGGCTTTCCCAGGACAAACGGCAGATGAAACGGAAATTCCCGGAAGGGCAGCCTCCTTCGCACGCACGTGCGTGCGAGCACATCTGCGGTGTCCGTGCCTCGGCGCGTCCGCGCGCACGCATCATTTCCTGCTCTGTTAGACGGCGAGCGGGGGAAAGCTGGTGTGTGGCGGTACGGTCGCACGCGCTCACGGCTCTCTCTGTCAGCTCTCTCTGCACGCAGCGCTCTACCTGAGCACAACTCAGGGATCAAAGCTCCTTTCAGAGAAGAGAGACAAAGAGAGAGCCATTTTGATGGGGCGGCTTTGCACGGCACTAAATGCAATCCTCTGTTCCTCTCCCGCTCTCTCTCTTTCTCTCTCTCTCTCCCTCTCTCTCCCTCTCTCGCTGCCTCTCTCTCTCGCCATTTAAATGTGCTTCTTTAAATCCTGAACTCAATTTCAATGTGCTTTCCCGCCTTCTTTGTCAGGACGGAAACGCAGCTCAGTAAACAGCAGCTCTGCACAGCTGAAAGCAGAAATGAAACGGCGTTTAAGAAAAGAGCCGCTTGGACCGGAGCCACGCGGCGGCGGCGTGCTCTAAACAGACACGGGCCTCGATCACAAACAGAGCGCGGCGATTCTCATTAGCCGCCGCTCGCAGCAAGAAACACGCCCGCGCGCGTCGCGTCTGAAACGGACCGTCCCCTCTGCGCTTTGATCCCGTTCGCTTCCGTTAAGATCCGCTGGCACGGATGCTCATTTCTCGCTCGCTCGCATTAGAGAGACTCCGGAACGGGCGCGCGGCGAACGGAGACGTCGTTTTCCCTCTCTCCCCGTTTCCCCGAAACCGAGGGCGACGAAGAAAAGGAGGGGAAATCCGAGAGGGAGGAATGCAAGAACCGCGTCGGCGCCGAGCGCCGTTTCTGTCAGATCTCCGAATCTGTGGGGCGAGGAGGGGGTGGGCGGTGGGGAGGGAGGGGCGGAGGGGTGGGGGGGTAACAGCTCTCATAGGGTCCACCACGGTGTTAATATTCTCTCTGTTCTCCTCTAAGAAACACTCTCCCGCAGATTACCGGTGATTTGTCACTTCTGCCAGGCTCCGTTTCGGCACCATTTGCAAAATCCTCGGCACCTGACACCTGTTTGATCCCGGGGCTCGACGAGACGCGGCACGCGCGCTCCTGACCGCGCCTGGTTTACCGCCGGCGTGCGGCCCGGCATGCTGATGTGGCTGAGAGGCCGCCTCTGCCATGCGGGGAGAGACCGTCAGGCTGCTTCTGCCATGCGGGGAGACCGCCAGGCTGCCTCTGCCGTGCGGGGAGACCGCCAGGCTGCCTCTGCCCCGCGGAGAGACCGTCAGGCTGCCTCTGCCCCGCGGAGAGACCGTCAGGCTGCCTCTGGCGCGCGAGGAGACCATCAGGCTGCCTCTGCCGCGCGAGGAGACCATCAGGCTGCCTCTGCCGCGCGAGGAGACCGTCAGGCTGCCTCTGCCGCGCGGGGAGACCGCCAGGCTGCCTCTGCCGCGCAGGGAGACCGCCAGGCTGCCTCTGCCGTGCGGGGAGACCGCCAGGCTGCCGTGACCTTCCTGTGAATAAGATCAATTACGTTCTCTGTGTCGACGCCGATGCTAAATTACAATTAGCCGTTTTTGTGAGCGGCCATTTTAAAGCCGTACCTCGGTGCTTCTCGCAGGTTGAGAATGTATTTCTGGTGGCTGACTCCGAGTGGGTGCGTTTGGCAGGGGGACGGGGGTTGCACTTCTGAGGATTGTTTGTATCGTCTTTTAAATTGTATTGTAGCTATTAGCAGCTTATTTTGCTTGCCGAACAGAGTTCGCATTTTGTGGCGCTTTTTTATGTCTTTCTTTTTTTACGCTGGTCGTGTCTCCAGATGAAAATGAAATCTGGATGGCACTTTTCGCATCGAGTTGTACCGGCGACACAGAGAATGAACAGAATGAAAAAGCAACCCATATCCTAAAACAATTTTTGCAGTAATGGACTCTGTTACAGACAAACCTTTCTGCTCTCGGAATTACTTGGAGAATATAATCACATAAAAATTCTAAGAATAAGTTAAAGGCATTGGTGCCTGATATCTAAAAGGCCTTCATTTTAAGATAACACAATGGTTTTCATCAAATTTCAATTAAAATAGAAACTTATCATGACCACCGTTACAATAACAGCAATGTTAGGGTAACCGATCTGTGGTGCAGTCTCCCCCTCTACCTCCAGTAAGAAACCCATCAGATAAACCAAATGGAGTGTCGAGGTCACCAACAGCAAGGAACAGAAACTCATCACGTCAAGGTCACCGCTCTGCAAACCAGACAGCGGAAGTGTCTGAGTGGCGAAGGAACGCGTGTGGTCTTAACCGGTGCTCCTGGAACGGAATTAATTTAACGTTATCTTGATTATCTGACTCCAAAATAGTCTTCTAACATTTCCTCTGTGCTGACGGTTGTGCAAAGACGGAGGAGACTGCTGTCCGCCAGCAGTATCTCTCTGTACGGATCGCGGTCTAACTTGGTAGATGTCGACATGTCTTTGGCTTGCGTAGCCTGCATAAACACAATTGTGTATCCCGCTACGGCACTAGTGCATAGGCGAGTGACTACAGGGTGCAGATATCCTGAGTTTTATGTGTGTGTTAAGACCTTTAACTGCTAGGTATGCAGTGTTAAGAGGAATGCCAAGTTACAACGAGTGAGGTTTATTGTTCAGTGTGTTCAGTAAGAATGACAATACATAGTGGTGCAAATGTGAGTGGTGAAATGGCTATACGTATGGGACGTGGTGATGAGTCTCCCCAAACCACTGTAAATTTCCCCTTATATACAAAAAGATCAAAGCAAAACACCAAGTCCTCAAATAAAGACACAATCACGACAAAACTGTACCCATCAATGATCTTTCTTGTGCTATCTCTGTACGCATATCACACTGGGTTAACATTTGTAGCTGAGACACCATCTTGTTCCCCATGACATCGGCTTTCCAACCATACGAAAAACAGGATTACACTGTATTATGGAGAACCTAAGTTTTACATAATGCTGATCCAATCGGATGTTTTGCAGCTGAGCACTGTCTATCATACTTGCTGACTCCCTGTCAGCGCAGTAAACAGTCTGCTTTCTTCTGGAGGACTGATAAGGAGCACACTTCTGTAAGCCACCCCCCTTCTAGAAAGACAAGTCATTTCAGTAATTTGATATTTGATATATAACACTGGAAAGCACACACTCAGTATCTTTGATTAAAGTGATTCTTTCCGTCGCCTCCTGGTGGCAGAACGCCTCTTTCCCGCCATATCGGTTACAGATGGCTACAATGAGCTCGAACCAAATAAAGCAAACAAAAAAAAAAAAACCAGCAGGGAGAAAAGCGAACACGAGGGAAAGGAAGAGAGCCTTCGCCCGCAGACGACAGCCTGCTGGGTACGGGCGGGCCCTGCCTCCCCCTGCCACGAGCGCGTCGCGGAGATCACAACCGAGCGAGAACAAGAGAAGCGCGCGATGGCGTCTCCCGCGCCAGGGCCTACCTGGCACGCACACCTGAGAGCCTCAAACTCAGGATCACACGCTGCCCAGGAACAGCAAAAGGGAGCGCGTGTCAGAGTGCCAGTGTGTGACAGCGCAGCGCAATGGGAGGCACATTCTGTACTCTGATATACATTATATTCTCTCTCACACACACACACGCACGCACACACACTGGGACCGTGTCTCAACGTGCCAGTGTGTGACAGTGCAGTGGAATGGGAGGCATATTCTGTACTCTGATATATATTATATTCTCTCTCTCTCTCTCTCTCTCACACACACACACACACACACTGGGACCGTGTCTCAACGTGCCAGTGTGTGACAGTGCAGTGGAACGGGAGGCATATTCTGTACTCTGATATATATATTCTCACTTCTATTCTGCTCCTCTTCCTCCTCTCTCTCAACTCGACTAGAATGTCGTCGCTCCGTCGTAATACCTGCTCTCGCCTCAGCGGAGTCGTAGAGAGACAAAGATAGAAGAGAGAGTAGCAGGGTAGAAAAAAAAGAGAGACGTGAGTACTCGCGTAGCAGGAGGAGAGAGAGAGAGAGAGAGGAGAGAGGAGAGAGAGAGAGAGAGAGAGAGAAGAGAGAGAGAGAGAGAGAGAGGGAGAGAGAGAGAGAGAGAGTGCGGGATCAGCTGGACTCGTTTCAGAAGAGAGGCCCCCACTTCCTCTCTGACCCGCCTCGGAACGAGCGGGCGCCCGTGGCGGTTCGCTGGCTGTCAGAGGAGAACGCGTCCCCACCGCACGACCCACTGAAGCGATAGCTGCCGGCCAGCATCCCACAATGCACTGCTTCGTGCTTCAGGTTTCCATCCGACCCTGTTATCAGAAGAACTAGAATGTGTACGGATAGCCTCACTGCCCGTTTGTTTCATCTCCCGTTCTACCTTTAAGCAATTATGCGAAGCCAGCGGATTCCAGGGCTTCAAAAGTTATTACGGAACCCCTGGAGAATAAGTGGTGTCTGGTTGCTCCGTTTATTCATTTATGTTTCTGTTTCTGTCTGCGTTTTTTTCCCTCTACCTTCCTTTCTTTCCGAAGGCAAGGTCAACCGATACCGGGGAAATTACTCCTATGCAAGATGTTTTAAAATATGCTAAACGATTCATCCGCTACAATTAAGATCAGAGAGAGTGCTTTGAGCACGGTGCAGTCGGTAGGGGCGATTCATGACCCCCCCCCCCCCCACAACCAGCCCCCTAAGCCCCTCATACGGTCGCTGGGCGGGAGTCGGGCCGAATTAGCATTCTCGCTAGCAAAGCGTTTTATTTCATCCAGTGCTCATCAGCTGCCTTCCGGCCACTGCAAGTGATCTCCACCCACCCCCCCCCCCATCCCAGAAAGGCCCGCTGTCCATTTGGAGTGCCATAACGCCACTCAAAGAGAGAGGGGGGAGGCAGCCCTCACCCCCCCCCCCCCCAACACACACACACACACACACACACCCAATGCCAAGCTAAGATCCTGGACAACCCAGGCAGTGGCTCCAAAGCTTTTACTAAAGAGCGCTATCATGGACATTCAATAACCGCTCCATTTTAGAATGCCGGATCAGAATACAGTCAGAGAGACTCACTGCTGAAATGACTTCCAGAGATCATACTGCCCATGAGTTAAGCTCCATTAAGTATGAAGGGATTTAAATGCTCTCTTACTCCGACTCTAGGGGGCGACGTCACCTTCTTAACAGCACAACAGTAACCATACTCATGGATGACTGAGATCCAAGGAAGAAGATTTCAAAGCATGGATCTAGCCAATAGCAGCAGGTTGGTGACCTGCACTCCCGTCAAAATGTTTTATTTTTTATGTTTTATTTAAAGAAAAAACAAACAAAAAAGAGACAATGAGGAAAGATCATCGCAGCATGCTGCAGTGGGCCAAGTCTGTTCCTGCACAAGGTCACCTTTTCCACCTGAAAATAATTAGTGGAATATCACTGGTGGAGGAATACCATAGATGAAAAACAGCACAAGTTGGAATATCACCGGTAGAGCTGTACCATAGACGCTGCAGAGTTTTAACAGAAGGAATTAAAGCCGAAATTCCCCTATTAGACCCTCTGGGAAGCCGCGTCCCGCATGGCGGCCTGGCTTTGAGCCGGCGCGGCTCCCGTGTGCCCCCAGCGCGGAGGCTCACGCTGACAAGCCGAGCAGCAGATAAGAGCGCTCGGCCCACGGGGGGGGGGGGCATTATCTGCCTCCGACAGTCACTCGCCCCTACCCCTACCCCCGCTCGCCCGCTCGCACGGCGCAGACAGACACGCCGAGATGGACTTCCGCGAATAAATCCGGCTCAGGACCCCGAGCGCCGCGGTTCCGCGGGACTTCACAAGCGCGCGAGGCACATTTCACTTTCCGTCTCTGCTGCTTGTTAAGCGCCAAAGTCTTTTTTTAATGCCCCGCCCCCGCGCCTTCTGCAAAGACGCTGATCCGAAATGGATCGCTGCTCCTGAGCACCTGCGCGGTCAGCAGAGAGAGAAGCTGGCCCCTTTCTTCCCCCTATCTCTCTCCCTCCTGCTCAGACTCTGTCTCTCTCTCGCTCTCTCTCTGATAAGGGCAGGGGCAGGACCCCGGAGTGCGGGTCTTAGAGCAGCCCAGCAGCATGTGAGACGGGCCTAAACACCACCTGCCAGCCTCACGCTGTGCAGCCAGGAAACTACCCTCACTGGGGGAAAGAGGAAACTAACCATCACAGGAGAAACCAGGAAACTAACCATCACAGGAGAAACCAGGAAACTAACCCTCACAGGGAAAACCAGGAAACTAACCCTCACAGGAGAAACCAGGAAACTAACCATCACAGGGGAAAACCAGGAAACAAACCCTCACAGGGAAAACCAGGAAACTAACCATCACAGGGGAAAACCAGGAAACTAACCATCACAGGAGAAACCAGGAAACTAACCATCACAGGGGAAAACCAGGAAACAAACCCTCACAGGGGAAACCAGGAAACGAACCCTCACAGGAGAAACCAGGAAACTAACCATCGCAGGGGAAAACCAGGAAACAAACCCTCACAGGGGAAACCAGGAGACTAACCCTCACAGGAGAAACCAGGAAACAAACCCTCACAGGGGAAACCAGGAAGTTAATCCTCTCATAAGGAAAAAGAAGGAAATATTAAATAAAGTAATAAAACAGGGATAAACCTAGATATAAGTATTACTGCCAGGGCTAGAAAGAAGAGCCCAGATGGAAGAGCTGGACCAGTGCCAACTCTGACCTTCCTCACGGGCAAAACATCGTTTCCATTTCATGCTCCAGCCCAACAGCTATTTACATTGCAGCCCAATGCAGGGCTTTAAAATGTATATGGGATGACTAACTAGCTTCATGAATAATTCATCAGCCACGAGACGCATGGCAGAAGCCCTAGGATGAGATTCATTTGATTCTGGTTTACGGTTCGTTGTCCTCCAGTTCATTTCCACACTGAGCCTCCGGTGTTCCACGAGCTCCCTTGTAAAACAGGGCTCCATAAAGGCGTAACTGCAGCGCCGATAAGACCCAGGCTGCGGCAGTTTGCGCTCCCCTCTCTCTCTCTCTCTGTATAGTACCTTTTTTTCGGTTCTTTCGACCTTGACAATGATTAAAGGCTAATTATTTCAAAACACGGTAGCGATCGTTAGCGTTTGGGAAGCGGTACTGGAGGAAAACAAAAGCCCGAAAAAGCCACTCTGCTCAGCCCTGGCTGCCGAGTACTGTAAGGATTTTTGGGGGTGCCCCCAACCCCCCCCACCCCGCCCCTCCCCAGACAGCGTGTGAGTGAGACGTCTTCTGTGTGCCGCGCCGGGCCGGGCCGGGGGCCGCCAGTTCCTGAGGAACACGAGAGCATGACGAGGCGTGAATCCTCATCTCACTCTAATTCCTCTCTCGCCGCATCAGAATCGGAAACGCATCGACTTCTTCCTTTCCTTCGCCCACTCATCGGAGAGGAGGGCCGGGGCTGACCTCGGCCGTGTAATTGGTCAGGAAAGGTCCTAAATTTCCCGCTGTCCTCCTGGCAGCTCACACGGCGCACTCAAGTTACCAAGAGCCGCCAGCCTCTCTAATTGGCACTGGCGCTCCAGCGCTACCGCGTAGCCTGAAGGTACGGCTGGAGTGCAGGAGCGGGTGGCACGGCGCTAACGCCAGAGCGCGGTACACCTGGCGATCGGAAACGAGGCTAATTAAGCGTAAAATGGCCCCCCCATGCAAAATACAAGGGCGATTTTACAGCATTATTCTCCTCTCTAAATCGACACAAACGCCTGGATGACTTTGCGGTCGCGGAAGTGTCGAGGCAAAACCCCGGTCGGACGAGCAAGAAGAGAAAACCGCGGTACACGCAAGCAGCCCCCGCCGCTGCCTGACGCCGGCATTTAAGATCGCCCGCGGACGCCGCGCTGAATTAAACCGGTGGAAAAGACGGCGCGGCGCCACCGGCGGGAGGAACGCGCTGAGAAGACGTGAATCTGACTAAATAAAGGCGCGGCGCGGCGGTGACGCTCGGCGCTATCGGTTCATTACATGGCGCTGTCATTCAGGAGGAAGCCTAAGCTCGGCGAGCAGACCCTCTGGACCCTATAGATAGACCCTCTGACCCTCTGGACCCTATAGATAGACCCTCTGACCCTCTGGACCCTATAGATAGACCCTCTGACCCTCTGGACCCTATAGATAGACCCTCTGACCCTCTGGACCCTATAGATAGACCCTCTGACCCTCTGGACCCTATAGATAGACCCTCTGACCCTCTGGACCCTATAGATAGACCCTCTGACCCTCTGGACCCTATAGATAGACGGGCTTTATTGTCAAAGCGTAAATGCGGCGGAAATACTTCCAAGGAAATCATCCAACGCTTCACCGGGGGGGGAAAAACGCCGCCCACAGGATATGAGGTTCATCTAGCCCACAGGAAATGAGTTGCGTCCCACCGAAGGGACGAGCTTGACGACGGAGCCGGCTCCACTGCCACAATTGTCAGACTGCATGAAAAGTTCTGGAACGGAGGGAGCCGACGGGGTTCGAGGGAGACGTCTTCTCTGTACGAGCCGTGACAGAGCCCTGGGGGGGGAAGTTAATGGGGGAAGGGGGGGGGGGGGGGGGAGACTGCCGCCTCGTCGAACCTCTCTCATCCACAGGAAATGGTGTCATCAGTCCCGCCCACAGGAAATTGAGTCTGTTCCGCCTATGGGAGAGCAGTTCCCCCGTGGTGTGCTGCTGGTCTGAAACCCTGTCTCTGCTCCGGATGATGATGATGCAGGAAAGGAAGGCCTTTCGGAACAGCGCCTGCGGGCTGTGGTGAGTCACCCACGGACGGAGGGAGCCCCAGGAAGGCTCCGGTAAGCTGGCTGGAGCGGGCGACAGGGCCGCCTTGATCCTTTACCTGCTCTGTCTTTGGGGAAAGCAGGAGTCTGCGGTGGCGCTGCTGCGAGGGGGTTTTTAATTAAGAGCACGGAGCTGGGGTGGGGGCGCAGAGGGCTTGTTGCCGTGGAAACTGCAGCTGACGACGGGTCGCGGGGAAAAGAAGAACGGTGCAGGAAACATGACGCCAGGGCTCCGTCGCTGGAGGGGCGGGGCTCACAGAGGGCACAGAAAGGCTGGCCAATCGGAGATGGGCAGACCGCAACGCACCTGTGGAAACGCCCCTCTCCCTCTGTACCAGCACCCATTTTAAATCAGTGAGCTGGGAGTTCCAGAAGGAGCTACACAACGAAAAGCAACCGACATCTTCTTTTGTACAATGAAATGCATACACATTTACACATTAGCGATGCCAGAGGCAGTTTGGGTTGAGATGAGCGACCAGGAGCTGCCTCTGCGGCCACAGACCGCTGCTACCTTTCAGTGTTCCCTCGCTGATCTTTACGACACGGCAAGAACCAACTCACTAATAAACAGCAACATACTTTATGACAGAGGTGCCGAACTCCAGTCAACTCCAGGAAACCAGCAGATACTGCGGCCCTCCAGGACTGGAGTTAGACACCCCTGTTTTATGACATCAACATACCGCTTGTGACCTACTTGTTTTTGAGAATGCAAAACAGGTAGCATTTTTTTTTTGTGAGCGGTTGTCGGTTATGATTATTACGCTGGTGTTTTTATGCGGTGTCCTTCGGGAAGCTAAGGAGGGAAGAAGGAAATAATTACCCGCACGATATAAAAAGTGATATTAATGTTGATCATTGTGAACGAGCGCCATAAAATTAATGTGTACACATTTCCAATCTTACAAACATAACATCGATGTACGAGCAGCTTTTGGCCTTGCTTCAAGCGTATTTTCTTGCTTTAACTGCGATGGCTGAATGGCCCCCATATCCTTCATTGTGAAGCCAGCAGGTCCATCAGTATCTTTTAGTAAGTATGAAAAATGCCCTTCATTACGCACAACAACTGTCTAGACCACTGAGAAAGTGAAATAATACTTTTTTACGGACCTAGACAGCGAGCCGTCCTTTCAATCTCCGGCTCCACCTGCACAACGCGGCTCATTGCGCGGGGGGGGTGGGGGGGAGGGGGGGAATCCGTTACCTGGCCGACGGCTTATCGCCGATTATCGCCGCGCACGGGCCGCGCCCGCTCGCGGCTTCTCCCTGCCGGAGCGAGACATCTCATTTTCCCCTCTAATTCGGCAGCGTGGCGCTTATCTGACACGGAGCAGAGCGGGGTGCGGAGAGCGTGAAGGACGCGTGGGGGGGGGGGGGGGGTACTTTCGCTGAGCTTGGTTAAATCGTTCTTTTTGCAACTATATTAAGGGCTTTCTCTGGGCTGCTCTGTGTATGTATGTGCTCAAGGAAAGAGACGCAGAAGACCTGGTGGGGAAAACTCTATGGTGATGATGTAAATGCTGAGGTAAATATTGGACCTTTGCTGGTGTTACCACAGATTCTTTACATGCACTAGATACTCAGCTCCATATTCCTCAAAAACTCAAAGTTCTATTGCCCTGCTATTGAAGTGGAAATGTTACTAATATTACACATTTTCTGGGAATTCATTTACCCATTTAAGGGCAGTGACTGCCATAATGTAGCACTGGAAACCCCGTTACCAAATTCCAACCACGACCTGAAGCAGAGAAGCCAGCGAGGGAGGGAGGCACGCGGGAGCTGAGACTCAGCCCAGTCTACAGACGCCGCTGCTTCGCGTGGCCCGGCTTCGCTGTAAAGAAGCCGACGGGTCAACAAGATAAGCGTCTGGCCTTAAAAACGGCTTTCTCTGGGCTGCTGAGCTTCTTCATTTCAGAATGTTTATGACATCTTAGCTCAGAGCCCTCGGGAGGGGACATAAAATCGCACATAAAACCGCGTCCCCGCTAAACAGCGCCATTACTAACGCCGCCTCCAATCAGCCGCCGCGTCCGTCCCCACCTGACCGCCGCTCGCGTCGCTCATCTCCGATGGCTTCCTCGTTTATTCCCCCCCCGCCCGCACGTTTTCTCTTTGTTCTGAGGGGAAACAGGAAGAGCACGCACGCAGCGCTCTGCGCTTTTAAACCAACTTCCTGCTCAACGGAAGCAGCCGAGCGCGGTGCCCCGGATGAGCGCGCGCGTCGCGGCCGGCGGCCGGATTGAGAGCGGGGGCCGCGTTCGGGGCTCCGCTCGTCTGGGCGGGGCCCATCTCCGATGCGCGGGGTTCCAGGTGGGGAACGTCTGACCAAGGAGGCGTGACGGACGTTCGGCCTGTCGGCCGGCTCCGCACCGAAACGCGCGCTAGCGTGCCCTCGTAGACAGCTGTCATTCAGCCTCGCCTCACTCAATTAAAATGTACCGGGAAAAACACAATAAAACAATGCTTCACGGGGCACGGGGGAGGGGGGGGCAGTTATCGGGGGGGGGGGGGGCAGAGAGCCCTCAGTCATCTGTTGGAAAGGACCCCTCGCCGGGTGGTTTTGGTTTAATATATTTGACCTTGTGTAACAAAAATGAAATCTGTTTGGAAGACTAAGAAGGGAAGGAACGCTCTGTAAAACCCTGTAGCCTATTCTTCCGAATAAAAAGAAAACATCCATCCATTATCTGTACCCGCTTATCCTGGTCAGAAAAAAAGAAAAGAAATAATGTTTCCAGAATAAGTTCTTTTTTTTCCCCGACTTCATTTTCTACTTAACGGATCCAGTCGTCTGACGCAGAAGTTTTTCTTCTCCCCTCGCAGCGCCAGAGAGAAAACATCATCGGTAAACAATGTAAACGGACGCGCACCGAGACGGCGAAAAAAATAATAATAATAATGGAAAACATTCTTTAAAACCCTTCAAATTAAAAACGAGGCTATACGGCGTACCTGTGTGGGCAAACAGAGCGTGTTTCATGAGAGAGAGCACAGACGGCGTTCCGCGGTGGTGCCTGGTTTTAATAAAGCGGGCGTACTGACCCGGAGCTGAGGGGCGTACGCGCGTGCGGTGGCGTTCGTGAGACCGGTGGCGAGGCGGGGCTCCGCCGGTTTCTGGCGGCAGCTAAAAGCGGTTCGTTGGTACCGGGGTCCGCGCTGAGGCCTGGGGGGGTGGGGTTGGGCGGGGGGGGGCCTGTCCGCGGTCAGCGGCGGCCCCCGCCAAATGATGAATAACAGATGCTCCTTGACGGACCGCGCCATTCATCACGCGCCCGTCTCCGTCCGCCGGCGCGGGGCTTCGCGATGCGTCACTGTCGCACGGCGGGCCGGCCCAATGCATCACAGAACTGCTTTCACACGGCTCGGGGTCGACCCCCCGCTCCTTCCGCCGGTTTTTAAGCGCGTTGTTCTTATTTTATTCCGTTTCGCCCCCCAAAAAAAACCCTCGGAACCCTCCGGCATCGCATTTGCATCGGCGGTCTAGGCGAGAGCTCGCGTGTGTGCAGAGACGCGAAAGACGCCCCCTTTTTATTTTTCCGCCCCCTTCCCACGGCGACACGAAACGGCGAAACGGTTCGTCCGAATCGTTTTCCGCGAGCGACGGACGTGGAAAAAAAAGGACGCGCTCGCGAAACGAAGGGAGTGTTTAAACCGGGGGCGGAGGAGTGCGCACTCCGTTGACGGCGACTGACGGGAGGAGCATCGGAGAAAACGCGGCGCTTCAAACGACTTCGTTAGAGAGGCTCAAAGCGAAAAGCGTCTGGTCGCGTCGCGCAAGCGAACGAGCCCGCGTGAACACCCCCACAGGCGCGGAAAGGGTCCGGGACGAGGTCGGCTCCTCCTGGTTCTTTTTTGATCAGATGAGGGAGAGAGCATATGGCCTTTCAGCTGGGGGGGGGGGGGGGAATATACACCTGGATATAAGAAAAAAGCCTTTGGACTAACGCAACAGCAATCCAATGGGGGGGCAAGAGGCAATTAATTTAATGAACCTCAAATAAAACTTGACTCTGCAAAAGGAAAATGATGTCGAATGTAAATGTTGAGGTGTGACGAAAGAGAAAAAATAGTGAATTTCTGCAAAAGAGCAATTAGCTCCTTCAGGAGAGTAAACGCATCGTTCCTCCTGGCTGGTCCGCCGCGGTCCGACTGGACGGCGTCCAGCCGAAAGTGCAAGTGCTCCATATTCGCTGGCCAAAAGAGAGGAGCCGGACCGTTCCTCCTGTGTCAGCAGTACGGCCTCTCTGCGACAGAGTGTGTGTGGCATGTGTGCGAGAGGGTGCGCGTGTGACTGTGCATGTGCGTGAATGGGTGAGTGGATGCATGTATATATCTGTGTGTGTGCATGCACGTGTGAATGGGTGAATCGCTGGAGAGGGGGGAGAGAAAGAGAGGAGAGAGACAGAGAGAGGCAGAGAGAGAGAGGGAGAGAGAGGGAGAGAGGGGGGAGAGAGAGAGGGATTGAGAGACAGAGAGAGGCAGAGAGAGAGAAAGAGAGAGAGGGAGATAGAGAGAAAGAGAGAGAGGGATAGAGGAGGGAGAGAGAGAGAGAGAGGTAGACAGAGACAGACAGAGACATACACAGAGGGAAAGGGGGGGGACTGTAGCCAGTCTCTCCCATTGACAGGAACAATGTGCAGTTTGTCACAGGCATGAGGGACAGAGGAGGCGGCAGCGGCAGCGCCGGGTTATTGAAATCCCCTCCAGCATGTGTCAGAAAAGAAACACAGCTACTGAGAGCCTATTTACCTACTGCCATGGGCAGAGTCCCCGCAAACCCGCACACACACACACAAATCTCAGCTATTTGTCCCACGCGGGGACCGATATTTCCTACACAGTTAAAAAACACGGAGCACAACAGTGCCGGGGACTTGTCGAGGGGGGTCACCTGAGACTCGGTTTTTTACTTTACGCGCTGGCTTTTTTGAGGGGGGTTCGGGCTCGGAAAATTTCTGAATTTTCCTATTTTCTGTTTTCCTGTAAAGCATGTTTGTGACAGCGTCCCTGTGAAAAGCCCTATAAAAAGAATAATAAATTTGAAAAAAATAAATAAAAATCTTGGCAAATACAAAATGGTAAAATAAAAAGAAGAAATTCATGTTTCTTGCTATGAATCTTACACCCACACAGTACTATGTGTATTATATTCTTTTTACACACATGCGCACAGGCGCGCACACACACAAACACACACACACAGAATACACAAACAAAAACAGAGAAACACACAGGCACACACAGACTGACAGACATCATTATAGCATAATAATACACAGGGGACGCATTCAACATATTGGATTAATAGGATGAGTTGAATTTCGTCCTACACCGTCACTAAGAGCTTTACGACGATGAATGCATGCGATAACACAATAAGTAACCTCCAGCGTTCAGCAGCAGAGATGAACAGGGAACATGAACAGGGAACATGAACAAGGAACACAGAACAACACAGAATTTCATGGAACCCGACAACCGCAATCTGCCAGCAACAGGTGTCCCCGGCCAGTGGCCTGTTCCACCCCCCTCCGCCCCCCTGCCAAAACCACGCCTTAGGCAGGGCAGTCAAAGCTTTCGCTCGACGCAAAAAATAAAAAAAAATTTTTAAAGCGGGGAGTCCGCGGGAGGCGGGAGAAACCCCTCGGGGAGCCGCATCTCCATTGGCTCTGCGAGACGGTGCCATGCCGAGACGCTGGGAGGCTCGGGCGGCTCTGTCTCCGCGTGGCGCGTAAAATAATAAATAAGAGATAACGGCGGTGCGCGGCCATAACAAGATTACCCTCTCTCACAGGCTTTCACGCTCGGGCTACAGGATAACACCCCCCCCCCCACCACCCCCCAGCCGCCACACTCGCCCGGCCCCTCCCTCCCCTCGCCCCGCACGTCCGCTCGACGCACGGTTTCCTGGATCCGTGGGGTCACTGTGTAAATGGCGATCTGTCCTTAGTTGTTCCACACCTGGACCGGCATGAGATTTCACAGCGCCGGCGCGAGATAGCGGCGGTTACCTGTCAGTACTTACTGCCAGTGGGCTCACAGCAGCATTAATGCAGTTCCCCTTTACTTCAGCAGGTGCCCCACTCACAGCGACCCACGCAAGCTACAGGGCCCATGCTAACCTGTGAAGCTGCTGTTATTATTATTACATTATTATTACAGCAATGCAATCACTTCTAAACTCTTCAAAGCCAGGCTATGTGAGACTATGTTTTAGATATGGCTGTAATCCATACCGTCCTGAGATTATAATGGCCTGCTCACTTCTCCATATTAGAGGATGACAGTGACACAGAAGGATGAGTAGCCTTGGTTTATGTATGTTAACAGTGAGAATGCAGGCTAAATACACAATAATGTGTTATGAATGCACTCTTATGAATACAGGCAGAGGCAGAGATCACAGGCAGAGGTTCATAGAGAGAGTCACTGGCACAGTAATGACTGGCCAGAGAACGTAAAATATACGAACAACAAACTGGATATTCTTATTATTTAAATGTTCTCACTGGGAGTCTAACGGTCAAAGACGGACACTGAAAGTGCAGCGTCTCAAACGGAAGCGAGTCATCACCTTTCCCTCCGGGTCCAACAAAACAAAACTTCTGTCAATAACCCTGGCAACCAGGCAGCAGTAACAGCCATCGGTCCTCAAGTCAGTCTCCCGATCCCCGTAGTCCTCATCGCAATTTCCACAGCTTTCGCAAAGCAATTATCATGCAACTGCCGGCGAGATGTGTCACGAGGGGAAACGTTCAAAAAAATATTTTTTTTTTTTTTTTGATAATTACTTTGAGAGGAAAACGCTACGATAAGAGCTCAGAGGACGCGTGACTGATTAAGGCTTTCGAAACGCGCACTACGGCGGACGGATCAGGGTTTTTGAAAAACGAGAACCGTTTATCTACCTCCGACGATCCACGACCGAGGATGCGGCAGTCAACGCGAGCTCGAACGCCGGCGCGGATCGAGCGGCGACCCGCGGGAAAACATGGCGAGCCGGAACGGCGGAAACGAGGGAACCGCCCGTCCGCGGCGAGCGATTTCCCTTCTCCCCGCTCTCGTCACCGTAAACGCGCGACAGCGGCAGGCGGTTTCATAAACGCCCTGGAGACTCGTCTGAAACCACAGCGGGTCGTGGGGCGGGCCAAACTCCAGCCCCCTCTCACCCGAACGTCGGCGAATTACGCGGCGACCTCTCCCCTCTCCGCCCTCGAGCCCCGTTCGGATCCGCGAGGTTAGGGAAACTTCAGCGGCATTTCCATATAAATGAACCCGGGGTGTGAGCAGCAGTTTCGCAGCCGCCTGTACCTTCAAGAGGGGGTGCCTGGAGCGCGCCGCCGCCGCAGATTAGCAATTTGACCGGCGGTGAACTGAGCGACGCCGCTTCTCCAACCCGGGCGGCCTCAGAAGCGCTTTCTTTAAACGGCGCAGTTAAGGCGCCCGGCTAGCGTGGCTACGCCGCCGCCGCCGCCAAGGGAGGAGACAGGAAACAGGAAGCAACCTGCTCTGCAAACCGTCCCTTTGGCAATAACGGCAAACGCTTCTCGGGCTAATTCTTACCCCTCTTAATTATTGCAAATGAGCGTGTGGAAGAGATGAGCTGGATAGCTACGGGCAGTAAGGGGGGGGGGGTGGTAGTGTTCAGCTTGGACGGGTGCACACAAAAAAGAAACTGAACCCCACATGGGTAACCTGGAGGAGTGAAAATGCAAAGGAGTTTGTAGGAGGGAATGAAAATAGGATGAGAGAGAGGAGAGAAAAAGGAGCAGGCGAAAAGAACGAATGGAAAAGTAGAGGCAATGAGGATGGGGAGAATGACAGGAAGTGATGGAGTAGCCTGATGACACTCACGCCCACAGGAAGTAATGATAAAAACATTTCAGAATTTTATGACCAAAACAGGCCTGTACAGCCCACGCAGGCTTGTTACTTTACCTGCTGTCTGGAGTATCTAGCACTGCATTACACCTGGCCATTAAAACTGCCAGGGCTGCCACAAAATGACCTGACAAAGCTCTAACTGACCAGTCAGTGCTGCCTCTAACCAGTCAGTGCCCACAAGACCAGTCAGTGCTGGCTCTAACTGACCAGTCAGTTCTGCCTCTATCCAGTCAGTGCCCACAAGACCAGTCAGTGCTGCCTCTAACAGACCGGTCAGTACTACCTCTAACTGATCAGTCAGTGCTGCCTCTAACCAGTCAGCGCCCACAAGACCAGTCAGTGCTGCCTCTAACTGACCAGTCAGTGCTGCCTCTAACCAGTCAGTGCCCACAAGACCAGACAGTGCTGCCTCTAACTGACCGGTCAGTTCTGCCTCTAACTGACCAGTCAGTTCTGCCTCTATCCAGTCAGTGCCCATAAGACCAGTCAGTACTGCTTCTAACTGACCGGCCAGGACTGACTCTTATTGATCAGTCCGTACTGCCTCTTACTGACCAGTCAGTACTGCTTCTCACTGACCAGCCAGTACCGCCTCTTACTGACCAATCAGTACTGCCTCTTACTGACCAGTCAGTACTGCCTCTTATTGCCAGCGGGCTCACTGCAGAGGAAAACAAATGGCCCTGTCCAACAGGAATCCCTGGCAACTAGCGGCTATTGACAAGCGCGTGTCCCTCCGTTGCAAACAGACAGCCCAGGATGTAATACAGTTAGCCAATCTAAAAGAATCATTTTCTCTCCCTCTCCAGCTCCCAGGACACCGGGCTCAGTATAATGAAAAAGCCTGCAGTTTTAAGCCCGCTTGCCGTGTTCCTCCGTATCCCAGGTCCCCCCTGGGGGGTCGGGGAAGGAAAACCGGAGCGATGGAGCGGGGACGGCGAGGCGTTGCTATCGATCACCTTTAGCTCAGAATACGCCGTCCCCCGGACGGGAGGGAGGGAGGGGGCCGAGGGAATTCGCCGAGCCGTTACTCACATGCAAAAGCACTTCGGGGCGTCGGGGGTCGGGCTCTGCACAATGCTGGCCCTAAAACACCGACTCTATTGTCACTTCATACTGAACAAAATAAAACCTTAGCGGGGTGTTGGGTTCCTTTAGCACACTTGACCAGAGCCCTGACCCAAGCAATATGGAAGCTCTGGAGAAGAGCTCACTGCGCAGAGAGAGAGAGAGAGAGGGAGACAGAGAGAGAGAGAGAGAGAGAGAGAGAGAGAGGAGGAGAGAGAGAGAGTGACTGAAGGGTGGGGCTGTGTGACTGAAGGGCGGGGCTGTGTGACTGAAGGGCGGGGCTGTGTGACTGAAGGGCGGGGCTGTGTGACTGAAGGGCGGGGCTGTGTGACTGAAGGGCGGGGCTGTGTGACTGAAGGGCGGGGCTGTGGTAGAGGAGGGCGGGGTTACGGGACATGATGGCGGGACTCACGTGCCGTTGATGACCCCGTCGGGGTTGAGCATGGGGATGATCTTGAAGACGTAGGCCTCTCTCAGGCTCTCGGCCACGGGGTCGCTGCTGCACAGGAACTCCAGCGAGCCCTTCATTACCCAGCTCGCATTGCTCTCCCCGGGGTGCACCCTACCCGTCAGGACCACACAAGGGCGTTTTCCTGGAAAAAGGAGCACCCGAGTCAACGGCCGGAACCGGAAACAAGACCTCGCACAGAGCCGTTTACCCAGAGGAGAGAGTAGGGCCCAGCTCACTGACCGGAACCACACACGCGACACTCCCCTGGCCCTCAGGGGCCACGTTCGCCACGGTGGCATCCTGTTTAGGCCACTTAGTATTTGCTCTCTTGTTTAAGGCTTATTTTAGTGTTTTAAGGAGAGCTAGAATACAAGCTGGATCACTTTCAGTCTGGACCGGAGCCAAAGCTAAAGTCAACGCAAAACAAACAAATATGTCTTTAATGAACTCGTGTTTACAGCAAATCTTTTAAGTTACTTTATAATTTTGGGGCTGAATTTAGTGGATGAATCAAATTTTCTGGCATGCAGTACATTAATATAGCAGATAATTGCTTCTCAGTATCAATTCTTTAAAAAAAAAAATGTACAAGCAAGAAAAATGTTCAATTTCATTTAAGAGAACACATAATATATTAATACAAAGTCATTTGCAGTGTAGCAAGTTCTGGCGCATCTAGAAAATAAATTGTGACTAAAATGGAGAATCAGTGATTTGTGAATGTCCTGCCTATATTAATATTGATTGAGTGATGTTCAGCTAAGAGAGAACACAAGTACAAATGAGGAAAAGTTTCCTAAGGATAAAATAAGACCTGTGCATTGCACCACCATCCACAGGCTGGAATTGCACATAAAATCTTATTTAATTTTTCACAATTCCTGTAAAGGGTCTTTGTGACAAGTGGACTGTATTCAATCGAACACATTTAGACTGTTTAAGGGCAAATGCAATTCAACCAAACCCGCCACATCAGTCTGGTAACATCTCGTCGAAGTCTACTTTGTCAGCTTTACAGAGTTACAGCGATCAGAAGTAAGAAGTTCCTGCCAATGAAAATGAGTTTTCATCAAGTGACTGACGCTTCTGGTTCTGATTCATTGGTCAAACACCTTTTAAAATACACACTTTTTCATGCTAAAAGGTCTGTTTGGGTTTGGCACTTTATTTTTCTTTTTTTCTTTCTGCTCTGTTCTCCATGGCGCAGGGAGACACCAAACTCTGGGAAAACACTGCCACCACTTCAAGATGACTTTCTGTGTCCTGTTAATCTAATACAGAAATTAAGGGGCTAATTCATTTTGTTAATTGGTTTTCATTCGTTTCATTTTGACGACATAAAACAAAATTGGCAGGACAAGGTCAACTCTGCTCGCATCCTTTATAAATATAATGTATTAATCTTCCCAAAGGTTTGCATTTGATTCCGTTGCTCGTGCCGTTTCATAAATTGATTCATTTGCTTCTGCTAAGCAATTTTGCTAATGACAGACCTTTAGATGGATCCATGCAAGCGAGGTCATTCACTTAGAGATGTATGACATTATAGATCATGCGGATAACTTAACTATTTTAATAGTCTTACATTTATTTGGCAGACGCTTTTATCCAAAGCGACGTACAAAAAGTGCATTTCATGGTCATAGACAACTGCTTCACACAGGTTCAGTAAGGTACAATACTTATTTTGTACAGCTTTTTCTAGCCAAGGACACAGTTTAGTTCACACAGTGAACACTATTCAGACCCCAACCTCTGCAAAGCCAACTAGGCAGAAGAATAAGCTACAGCCTTCATGCTGTTTCAGCTTCACTCCTACAAAGTTGACTTGGCAGGAAAGAACGAAATGTTTAGCGTGTTATAGTACACAGAAACATGATGTCATAGCTGAGAACACTAGTTTTGTCTAGGGCAGGTTTCTCACCTGCAGTCCAGTCATCCCTCAGAGAGTGGTCAATGGACTCTTCTTGTCAGCCAATTACCACATTGGCCCTCCCCAGTGATTTACATCAATTGCCACCCATTAAGCACAGATGATGATTGACAGCAATGCTCCCACACTATCATGTGCCGGTCTGAGTGCATATAATGGCAGACCTTGTTACAGCGTTGAGCAGAAATGTGCTCCTCTTTCTAAGCAATGGGAAGTGACATTAAAAATGCAATTCCATTACCTGCACAAAAATTTCCAAACAAGATTAATCATAACAAAGACAAAATTTTGCAGCAATGCATGGTTATAAAACTGGGGAGAAAAAAAGTGGAACCAAAATGAAATAAGAGCCAGGTTTAAACTTTGTGATGAAATTTTATCATGGTCAGTTGTTTAACGGTCTCCTCTGACAATTTTGGCAATGCTTAGAGTAAACCTCTCCATAGGGAGAGATGCATCTTCCCGCACCTGCAGAGCTGGGTGGAAGAGACAAGCATCATTCTGCAGGCTGTGCAATATTTGCACTATGTTTTCCCCTCTCAGGCAGAGCTCCCAGAGTGCCAGTGCAGTGCCCTGTCCGCGTGCCAATAACATGTAATCAGCCGGTTTGGATGTACAGTGCTTGTCAAACCCCGGACGCCGCTCGGGGGGCCACAATGTGAGCGCCACACGCTAAAGGAACCACGTTCGGCGCCAAACCTCTGACGGTTTCATTTGTGTGCTGTCAGCACGTAACTTGCCGTTGCGTTGCAAGAAGCGATGTGAGAATATGCACGCTCGTGTGTGTGCGTGTCTGTGTGTGTGAGAGAGAGCGTGTGTGGTGTGTGTGTGTGGGAGAGAGAGAGAGAGAGTGTGTGTGTGTGTGCGCGTGATTGAGAGAGAGTGTGTGTGTGTGTGCGTGATTGAAAGAGTGTGTGTGCGTGTGTGGGAGACAGAGAGAGTATGTGTGCGTGTGTGTGTGTGAGAGAGAGAGAGTGTGTGTGTGTGTGTGTGTGTGTGTGTGTGTGGGAGAAAGAGAGTGTGTGTGGTGTGTGAGAGACAGAGAGAGTGTGTGTGCGTGTGTGTGTGTGAGAGAGAGAGAGTGTGTGTGTGTGTGTGTGTGTGTGTGTGTGTGGGAGACAGAGTGTGTGTGTGTGTGTGAGAGAGTGTGCGTGCGTGTGGATGCGCGGCTGCCTACTCATATATGCATTGTGCTGTCAGAGACAGTTGACTGGGTGCAGTGTTCTATAGCAAAATGTAGGTTAGACTGTTGTGCCTGGCAGGAGCACGGATTTAAAATGAAGAGAACATCCTTCATACGACAGCAGCCCAAGGAGCAGCAGTAACCCAGGAAGAACTCGGCTTCAGGGCCTCTCCTCACACTGAACACACAGCTTTCATTGGGTGGGGGGGGGGGTGCATCCACAATAAACCATATAACGGGAAGGATATTTAGTATTTAGAATACAAAAATACATCAGTATTATTCCTCATGTTCACCCACGGGTTTAGCTCACTTACATATTCACACTGCTCAATATCTACGTGATTATTTTGAGTACCGTGACGGGAACGATTATGGCCGTGATGGGGGGGCGGCGATTACGGTTTCTTTATTTGTTTACCGTTGTTGCCGGTATTGTTGTTTCTGTTGTTGCGGCTGTTAGCGTCTGTCCAGGGTGGTTTGCAGCGCTAGCGGAACATGAATAACACATCGACGAGCGTGGAAACAACCGGCGGCGGCTGTGAGCGGCGAGGCGACTCGGAGCTCCACGCACAACGACACGTGCGCTCTTTAAGAAAACAGGGCGGAGCCTCTCCGTGCGTTCGAACACCCGCCGCTACGACAGGTAGCGTACGCTGCTCGGGCGTGCGTTTGCTCTGAAGGCGCTAAGAGAACGCTGAGGTCTCGAGCTCGCCTGACGTTCCCGAGAGCTGTGCACTGCCATGCTGACACAGAGTAAAAGGGTCGTTACCAATCGTGTGTCAACACAGAGAGATTAAGGCCGGTCACCTTGCACTCACTGTTTCAACCGGGGTGGGTGGAGTAGGTGTGCCCATCTCATTTGCATAAGGTATTCTGTATGCAAATAATTCTGCACAGTGCAGCCGCACCTGGCTCATGAAACCCGGATCAAACTGTCACACTGGGGCGTTGCAGATAAATATGAATCAAGATTCGGCAATTACATGGTCTATTTCTCACCTCAGGTCCTTTCAGAAACATTTCAGTCGACAGTGTTCTGTCGTATTGAAAGGTAAACGGGTGAATTTGTGGGCAGCAACAATTTTCCTGCTGGATATCTTGATTGACATTTATAAGATGTAGTTGTACCTCCAAAGAGACACTTGGACATCACGACTGAGGCGGCGCCAAAATGGAACGCAGAAAGAAATTTTCAAACATTAGAGGGCCAAGCACCAAGACACTTTCTGCCAGCTTTTTATGCAAAATGATATGATTTCAAAAATGTTGAAAAAAAACTGCATAAATCAAAATTTTTCGTTGTAAAGTAGGCATTCAAACATGTTTACAGCTAAAAAAAAAACAAAACAGAACAATCTTGAGTGTTTTACTCTTTCCCGAGTAGAATTACTCTTTCAGGAGTCTTAGCTATGCTATATTAACACAGAGAGGAAAAAGGTGTGCTAACTATACTATATTAACAGAGAGAATAAGGTGTGTCAGCTATGCATTATTAACGCAGAGAGAATAAGGTGCGTTAACTATGTTATATTAACAGAGAATAAGGTGTGTTAACTATGCTATATTAACAGAGAGAGTAAGGTGCGTTAACTATGTTATATTAACAGAGAGAATAAGGTGTGTTAACTATGCATTATTAACGCAGAGAGAATAAGGTGTGTTAACTATGCTATATTAACAGAGAGAATAAGGTGTGTTAACTATGCTATATTAACAGAGAGAATAAGGTGTGTCAGCTATGCATTATTAACGCAGAGAGAATAAGGTGTGTTAACTATGTTACATTAACAGAGACAATAAGGTGTGTTAACTATGCATTATTAACGCAGAGAGAATAAGGTGTGTTAACTGTGCTATATTAACAGAGAGAATAAGGTGTGTTAACTATGCTATATTAACAGAGACAATAAGGTGTGTTAACTATGCATTATTAACGCAGAGAGAATAAGGTGCGTTAACTATGTTATATTAACAGAGAATAAGGTGTGTTAACTATGCTATATTAACAGAGAGAGTAAGGTGCGTTAACTATGTTATATTAACAGAGAGAATAAGGTGTGTTAACTATGCATTATTAACGCAGAGAGAATAAGGTGTGTTAACTATACTATAGTAACAGAGAGAATAAGGTGTGTCAGCTGTGCATTCTTAACGCAGAGAGAATAAGGTGTGTTAACTATGTTACATTAACAGAGACAATAAGGTGTGTTAACTATACTATATTAACAGAGAGAATAAGGTGTGTTGACTATGCATTATTAACGCAGAGAGAATAAGGTGTGTTAACTATGCTATATTAACAGAGAGAGTAAGGTGCGTTAACTATGTTATATTAACAGAGAGAATAAGGTGTGTTAACTATGCATTATTAACGCAGAGAGAATAAGGTGTGTTAACTATACTATAGTAACAGAGAGAATAAGGTGTGTCAGCTGTGCATTCTTAACGCAGAGAGAATAAGGTGTGTTAACTATGTTACATTAACAGAGACAATAAGGTGTGTTAACTATACTATATTAACAGAGAGAATAAGGTGTGTTGACTATGCATTATTAACGCAGAGAGAATAAGGTGTGTTAACTATGCTATATTAACAGAGAGAGTAAGGTGCGTTAACTATGTTATATTAACAGAGAGAATAAGGTGTGTTAACTATGCATTATTAACGCAGAGAGAATAAGGTGTGTTAACTATACTATAGTAACAGAGAGAATAAGGTGTGTCAGCTGTGCATTCTTAACGCAGAGAGAATAAGGTGTGTTAACTATGTTACATTAACAGAGACAATAAGGTGTGTTAACTATGCTATATTAACAGAGAGAATAAGGTGTGTTAACTATGCATTATTAACGCAGAGAGAATAAGGTGTGTTAACTATACTATAGTAACAGAGAGAATAAGGTGTGTCAGATATGCATTATTAACGCAGAGAGAATAAGGTGTGTTAACTATGTTACATTAACAGAGACAATAAGGTGTGTTAACTATGCTATATTAACAGAGAGAATAAGGTGTGTTAACTATGCATTATTAACGCAGAGAGAATAAGGTGTGTTAACTATACTATAGTAACAGAGAGAATAAGGTGTGTCAGCTGTGCATTCTTAACGCAGAGAGAATAAGGTGTGTTAACTATGTTACATTAACAGAGACAATAAGGTGTGTTAACTATACTATATTAACAGAGAGAATAAGGTGTGTTGACTATGCATTATTAACGCAGAGAGAATAAGGTGTGTTAACTATGCTATATTAACAGAGAGAGTAAGGTGCGTTAACTATGTTATATTAACAGAGAGAATAAGGTGTGTTAACTATGCATTATTAACGCAGAGAGAATAAGGTGTGTTAACTATACTATAGTAACAGAGAGAATAAGGTGTGTCAGCTGTGCATTCTTAACGCAGAGAGAATAAGGTGTGTTAACTATGTTACATTAACAGAGACAATAAGGTGTGTTAACTATGCTATATTAACAGAGAGAATAAGGTGTGTTAACTATGCATTATTAACGCAGAGAGAATAAGGTGTGTTAACTATACTATAGTAACAGAGAGAATAAGGTGTGTCAGATATGCATTATTAACGCAGAGAGAATAAGGTGTGTTAACTATGTTACATTAACAGAGACAATAAGGTGTGTTAACTATGCTATATTAACAGAGAGAATAAGGTGTGTTAACTATGCATTATTAACGCAGAGAGAATAAGGTGTGTTAACTATACTATAGTAACAGAGAGAATAAGGTGTGTCAGATATGCATTATTAACGCAGAGAGAATAAGGTGTGTTAACTATGCATTATTAACGCAGAATGAATCCGTTTGCACAGCGGGGTATTTGGCGGAGCGGTGCGGATTAAGATTAATTGCTCCGGGGGGCGGGTCGGCAGCTCCCGGCCCAGGAGCTGAACCGGCAATAATTGAGCTCTCCGAACCAGCGGATCACAGCGCCGGTATCAATTTCACCTTTGGCTATTAGGTACCGCTACGCGGGGCGGCCTCACCCCAGATTACATTTATTCAGGGGGTGGCGGGGGGGGGAGGTAGCGGGAGGGTGGAAGCGGGCGGGCGACGGCGGCGGAGGTTTTCCCGCGGCCGCGCGGCGGGAGGGGCGGCGGTAATGGGTTGACGCCGCGTCTCGCCGAGCTCCTCCGGGGGGTTCCTGCCAGTCTTCATAACCCGCTCGATAAATCTCTACGCGCCCCGGACACGCGCTGTCATTATGCTACACGCCGCGCGCGCTAGCGCCTGATGATGTCACTTTTATTATCTTTTTTAAAGCACCGCAGTATTGGATATGTGTTACGAAAAAGAACTGTTGCAGCTGTTGCAGCTTAGCGCTGGCTTCCTCTTCTCTGTGAACTATGACTGATGTGCCCCTTGGATATTCTTTGCCAGTGCGCTGATGTTCATGATGCTACCTTGACAGGAGCCATGCGCTGAGAATTACCCCAATAAATAAACGCATAATGGATTCCATTAAACCAAGGATTTTACAAGAAGTCAATTTTGCGGCCCCCCCGGGTTGCATACTGTACCCACTCCCCACAGAACGGTGAGGGAATCTGGTACCCCGGTGCTGACTGTGCCGGTGCCAGTTTGCCCACGGCATTGCGCACGGACGGAGGGGTCGGTAGGCCGGGTTTGTGCCACTAGGAAAGAGCGCCTCTTCAGGTTGCTAAGGAAACTGCGGTCTGGTCGCACGTTAAGTGACGCGACGGCTGCGAGGTGGACTGCGGAGAGAAAGGGAAGCAGCAGGGCTGGGGGCGTACGCCACAGAAGACATGTGGGAGGAAGAGGAAGAAAACCACAAGTGGAAGGAAAACAGGTGACACTGCTTTTCAGACATTCAGCAGATGCTCCAGAGAAACTGCCATAGGTTACATTCTTTTTCCATACAACCCAGTCACACAGCTAGATTTGAACAAGTAGTTCAAGTTAATTGCCTTGACGGGAGGTACAACGGCAGTGCCTCAAGCTGGGATTCAAACCTGCAGCCCTGGAAGGTGCAAGCCCAGCTCCCTAACCACTACGCCGCACCGCCACCTCAACAGGTGGCCGAAAAAGGACGCGGCCAGCCCTGACTGCGGGCTGCATTCTGTTCCTGTTCTCCTCTTCATCTCTCCTTTCCGAGCGAAGTCCGGGCGCGAGAAGGAGGGCCCGGCATGTTCATCAGCGCTAATTAATTAACGAGGAGGTCAGCGTAGGACGGGGACCGTCGCATTCATTTAGCGCTGACATTTCAGCTCCGTCCGTCCGGCACCGCGAGCAATTCAGGAGCGCCAGACAGGTCCTGAGAGCGTGCTCGCACGTTCGCTGTTTTTAAAACGCGTTCGGTCCCCCCCTTCCCCCCCCGTCAACACACTCCCGAGGCTCAGGTCGCGGGCGGCGACAGCCAGGGTGGAAAGCAGCTTGACAGCAAATTTATTTCTTTGAGAAATTTTGTCATTTCTGGACTTTTTTTTTATCCCCTGAAAGAAAGCTGATATTGAAATGGAACATAATTGTGGCATTTCAGCCCGGAAACCCTAAGAAGGCTTGGGAGAGCCGTGCTGCTATGATAATGTCATGAGAGGACTCGGGGGGGGGGGTTTAGAGCTGTGGGGGCGGTGGGGGGGGTGAATTTAAAATCCAGTTTCTCACACCTGATCTGTGTAAAGCTGAATGGGGCCTTGCACCTCCTGCTGTCCTCTGAAGGAAGCAGTCTTTAACCCACGTCCACAAAATGAGAATACTTTATGCCCCGCTGGGCTTCCACAGGACATGACACTTGCCAAACAGCACGGGGCAGTAGGAAATTACCCCCCCCCCCCCCCATCCAACCCAAAACCAAAAAATGTTTTTTTAGCTTTAAAGCTTTGATTGCTGTATGGCTGCTTCTCATCCCTTAATCCATACAATGAGCTGAAGACACAGAACCACAATGGCAAGTAGAATTCATAATGGACTGCCAGCAACGCAGACAATGTTCTGTTTCTTCCCAGAATAACTGTCAGTCACTGTCAATATACAGTGAGCTCCATAACGTTTGGGACTAAGACATATACTTTCTTGATTTGGCTCTGTACTCCACAATTTTAGATTTGTAATCAAACAATTGTGGTTAAAGAGCAGATTCTCAGCTTTTATTAAAGGGTATTTTTTATACATTTTGGTCTCACCATATAAAAATTACAGGACTTTTTATACATAGTCCCCCATTTAGTATGCCAAGCTACTAGACACTAAACTCTAGATCAAGGCTGCACAACCCAGCTCCTGGAGATCTACCATCCTGTATGTTTTCCTTTCAACCCTACTTTGGCACACATGCTTCTACTAATTAGCAGCTCAATGAGATCTCCAGTTGTTGAATGAGATGTGGAGTGAAAATCCACAGGACAGTAGTAACAGGGTTGGGGCAGCCCTGCTCCAGATGCTATGCCATACTATACGGCTTATATACTTAGATAATTATAACTGTAAATGTAAAAGCCGTTCTGAATGTGATCCTGCTGAGAGCGGAGTATGCCCACAAGTCACACAGGACTACAAACGCAGTTAAAAAAAAAACAAAACATGGCCGTTTGATCACACATCCAACGAGCACCCCCCCCGCCCCCCCGAGCCAATCAGAAGCAGCCTCTCTGTTGTCCCCCCTATCCTCGTCCTCTGCATGCAAACGAGGTCTAATTAGTATAAATCAGAGGTGTCCATTTATAATTACAGGACGGATTTGCTCCGGCGAAGGATCATGAAAACCTCGCTTTCATTTCAAATTTCCTAATTAAAACCGTCCCGTTGCAATTACGCGGCGCCCGTTCCTCGGTCAGCCAATTACCGAGGCGTAATCCCCCCTCTCGCACGGCGGCTCTGCGGCATCGCCGGCGGGACACGCGCGCGCGGCACAGGAGCTTCAGCCAAGGACGCGTGCTCGTTCCCTCCCGAAGACCGCGCTGAGCTCCGTGTGGCGCATCCGCCTTCTGAAGTCGCCGCAACTTTTTTTTTTAACCACGAGACGCTGAAGAACTCGCTGTTGCTGCCGGCATCCTGCAAACGCACATGACTCAGAACATGAAATACCAGGGGTAAGTGTACTGTGTTACTGTGACCACACCGGATATTGGGCCAGATGGACAATGGGGGGGGGGGGGGGGAGGTGGGCTTGGAGTTTCAGATACACAAAGACTGGCTGATTTGTGACAGAGCTCTATGCTTTATCTAAATCTTCAGCTAAAAATATCCTAACTGAAGTGTGGTTAGTCAGAATATATCGACTGTCCTCCCCGGTCATTCTGTGTACCTGCTGAAAACACGTGCGAGAGGGGCTCGGGGATGGGGGGGATGGGGGGGGGGGGGGAGCAGGGTCCAGGGCCCAGGCCGTGCTGATGGGCTATAAGAAGCATCTCACTGTTATCATTTACTATGGATCCGATCCTGACGCAGGGAACTTACAGAAGGAAGGAAGGAAGTACACGGGGGCTCGTGTGCATCCAAGAAAAAAGTCCCTCCGGCTGAAATTGCGTATGCTGGCAGATCTGCCCTATTTATTATACCTCTTCACGTGAGCAAAGACAGCAGTTAGTTACATGATAGATGGTTATATGTATGTGTAAGGTCTCAAGCCAGAACCTCTGTAACTCGGAATTCATAGGTTCAGTTATTATTTTCAGTGCACCCCAAGCATGTTGCCAGCTTCAGTCACCCAAACCAGGAAGCTCGTAGGGGAAAAAGCACCGGGTTTGTGTGGACATTTGTGTGCATCTCAGACCAGTGATGGACCCCTATGGACACTGGGAATGGCAGCGCGATGCGCCGGGGAACTGAAGAAGCGGCTTCACTGCGTGGTTTTCTGAGCCTCCATCTTTCACTGGCAGCAAAGCGCCTGGGGTTGGCCGCCTCGTCGACGGGTACGCGTGCTCAAGGTCGTTTCGCGATAGGCGGCGAAGACGAGGCGGGCGACCGGGCTCCGGTCCAGCAGACGGACTGCCACGATACCGCGCGCGGTAAAAAATGCGCCTTTCCTCAATTAAAACGAAAAATCCGGTGGAAGCATGTGAGTAATGTGGGTAATGGTGCAGTATGATCACTTCTGGAGAAGGCCACAGCGGTTGTGTAACCGTGGAGAAGGAAATGGAATTCTGACTCCTGAAGAACGACGGCAAAAATGTTTGTCTTTGCTTGTGTGTCAAAGTCATCACGGATCAAGTCATGTGTTCCCATTTCCTATTGGTTGAACTTTAGGGAATCATTGCATGAATGCAAGAATGCACATGAATATGTAATATGAAGTAAATGTCTGGAGACCTCCTGGAGCCAGACAGGTCCAATATCAAACATCACCAGCAGACGGCGATTCGAGAGAGTTTAAAAATGTCACTTTTCGTCTAAAAAAAATGTTCCTGGCATTTTCTTAAGAATTTAATTCCCTTAATAGAAATTGTAGCAAAACGGGCTATCCGTAGGCCCCGCCGCAGAAATCTGCTGGCGCCGACAACTTAATGTGATCCATTTATATCACATCATTAAATCCAGACCCCAAGGACGCATTGCTTAAACTTACTTTCAGCCTTACGCCGTAACGTCCTGTTTTGTGAGTTAATGTGTACCTCCAGCGAGCGATTTTCTGTAGATTGAAAAGCAACGCGGTAAAACGTGCCTGGATTACATTCGGAGGACCTCCGCGCCTTCGTTGACTGTTAACTGTTCAGGAGAGCTGCGTTTTTAGGCTTGTGTTGCAGACGGTCGTTAAGCCAACGGCAATCAAAAGATTGACAGGCACTGAATTTCCAATAACAACTCATTAAATATAAACTCATTAAATTGCAACATGCAAGGCACGGGAACAGATATTACAGTATTCCATTCGCCTTGCAGTGAGGCTACACCCATTTTGCTACAGCTGAACCCAAGGCATGCACTTAAAATGGCTTCTTCCACCAGATTTCTGGCAGATTCCGAGAGGGGTTTGTACAGACTTTTTAAAAAACCTTATGAGACAAAGCATTTCTCTTTGTATAAATAAAGACCAGCTTTTCCAATAGTGCAAAAAAGAAAAAAAAATGCCAGCAATCTAGCAATCACCAGGTATTTCCATAACAGCCACTCTTAGCACTGATAGGCTTCTATAAACAGCGGTATCGAAGTTTGCCGTCAGGGAGCTGATTGCTCTGTTCAGGTCCGCACGCACTCCTACCTAAGCAGATGCAGCAGAAGCTCTGATTTGCTTGAAAGGATTGACACTCGGCGTCCTAATCAGGCGACGTTTCCAGAAATACAAGACGCGCCCCCCCCCACCACCCTTCCGCATCTGGCTCAGGTTGACGTCCTGCGCTAGCGGCCTACAGAGGACCAGCGCTTTCCGATCTTTGATTCTTGACGGGAGTCCGTTTGCTCGACGGGAACTTTTCACACAGACGCACTTCGGCTGAAAGCTCCGCTTCTGCAGAGCACCTTTCGGCAAGAGCGCACGCCAACAGGGTCCTAATTAAACCCTGCGGGATTTCCTTCTCGCGTTTGTTTTTGGTTTCTGCCCCCCCTCCCCCTCCCCCTCCCCCTCTCCCCCCCTTTCTGCTGGTTAAACTGAGCTGTCGCTGATAGGGCTAACATACAGGCGTTCGCCTACAAAGGAAATCTAATGAACCGACCCTCAAAGCCAGCCGGAACCCCTGGCGATGTCACGCCTCTCTCTCTCTCTCTCTCTCACTTTCTCTCTCTCTCTCTCTCTCTCTCTCTCTCTCTCTCTCTCCCGGCGTGAATCGGCCGTCTGATCAGAGCACTTTTTCACACGCGACCCACGCGGCGCTATTAATCAATTAGCCTCTCTCCAGTGAGATTTAATTTGCAGGCGGACGACCAAACGGCATCGGCGTAATTAGATCCCTTTATTAGATCGGGACGACAAAGAAGATGAGCGCGGAGAAGGAGAGGAGGAAGGTTAGACGCAGCGCTCCGAGAGAGAGAGAGAAAGAGAGAGAGTCCCGGCTCGCCACGCCCCGCTCGCCCCGTCGCTCGCTGGCCCGCCCTCAGTGTTAATCGCTGTTAAATCTCCAGAAATGAGCCTTGGCGGCAGGGTTCAGGATGTGTTTACAGAATGAATGTCGATAGCGCTCCAGTGCGTGTATTAGCGCTGGAAAGCAACCCTTTCTGCAGGCCGGGGCGGGGAGGGGCGGGGAGGGGGTGGGGGCTGGGGGGGAAGGCATTCGGCGGCCTCGTTAATAACCTTAATGGGAATAAGACGGGCGGCGTGGTCGCATCACCGCTAATGAAGTTTTTTTGATTAAATTGCGCGCGGCGCCATGCGTCAGCAGTGCGGCGGCCTGGGAGAGGACGCTAGCAGAAGGACTGCATGTGTGCAGTGTTTATGCGAGCTGCATGCTTTTATACTGCACCGCATGCATAGGTGGTGAACGGCACAAAAACAGCGCAATATGAATGCATAATGCCATGTTCCGCACAGAAAGGTGTGATGGGGGAGGGGTTTGTTAAATGACTGGCAGACTATCCAATAGGCACCCTTCAGGACCACAGGTCAAGTCTCACACACAAACAGCACCCACTATCGTTACAGTCTTGTTTTCCAGCTCAGCTACTGTTAAGACGACTGCATTGGTGCTCAATGGCCATAACCATACACATACTGCTCATAGGTAATCAAACTTAAAAGGCTTATGCAAAGAACGAGGAGAACCAGCAAACACAGGGTGTTACACCTAGCTCACTACGCGCTCCATTGGGGACTAGTTTCAGAACAAAACATTATATGAATCAAGTAATTATAAACCTTTCTGTCTATTTGTAGTTTTTTTTTATTGTATTTTTCTGGTTTTATTTAGGTTTTTACGTAAATAGTTTCCGTCTATTTTTAAACGACAGCACACTATTTCTTCCTCTGTACTTTTATGATTATGTAAATCTGCGCGCTAAACGCTTGTGAAATTGTTTGTGAAATTGCTCTCTCTGCGCAGCGTGACATGAAAACCTATCAGATTTCTCCACAAGGGATAATAAAAGGCCTGCTACTCAGCGCTGAAAGGACTCTCGAAAAACATCACGATGACGCACCGAGAACCGGAAACAGGCAGAAACCGGATTCGATAAGAGTGGACCTAAGGCTGCGGAGAGCTTGCTCATCGCCTGATCCGGATGGAACACTCCGCATGCGGTCTTAAGTACAGGAAGGCACATTTGTACGTCAGACAAGAGTTCGCGGCGCTAAATGATGTTAGCCACGAGCTAGTCCGTTCTACGGGTGACACTGATCCAAAGACGCCCCGCTCCCTCCCTGAGCCGCCAGGACGATTCCACGGGCGCTGCGGGTGGCGGGGGGGCAACGCTACGGGGGAGAGGGAGTGAGCCGAAGTGAGCTGGACAGGCGGTGGGCGAACGAGGCCAGTAGATCGCGGAGCGTTAGCGCTGATGGGCTGGCGTACGCCGTCCGCCGCACCCGCGAGGTCTGTGGAAACAGGGCCCCTCAGCGATGAGCCCAGCGCCAGGCAACAGCCCAGCCCAATCACGAGACCCGTAACGCACGGGCTTCTTTAGTGTTTCGTTTTCACCCGCGCGCAGTTCTGTGTACATTTTTGTGTGCGTCTGTGCGTGTCCGTGTTCCTGTGTGGGTCCATGTTCCTGCGCTTGTCTGTGTTTCTGTGTGTCAGTGTTTATTTTCCTGTCTGTGTTTCTGGCCGTGTCTATGTTTCTATGCGTGTCTGCGTGTTCTAGTGTTTCTGTTCCTGTCTGTGTTTCTGTGCGTCTCTGTGGTTCTGTGTGCGGTCGTACACGCGTGTGTTTCTGTGCGTCTCTGTGGTTCTGTGTGCGGTCGTACACGCGTGTGTTTCTGTGCGTGTCTGTGGTTCTGTGTGCGGTCGTACACGCGTGTGTTTCCGCGTGTCTGTGGTTCTGTGTGCGGTCGTACACGCGTGTGTTTCTGTGCGTCTCTGTGGTTCTGTGTGCGGTCGTACACGCGTGTGTTTCTGTGCGTGTCTGTGGTTCTGTGTGCGGTCGTACACGCGTGTGTTTCCGCGTGTCTGTGGTTCTGTGTGCGGTCGTACACGCGTGTGTTTCCGCGTGTCTGTGGTTCTGTGTGCGGTCGTACACGCGTGTGTTTCTGTGCGTGTCGTGGTTCTGTGTGCGTCGTACAGCGTGTGTTCGCGTGTCTGTGGTTCTGTGTGCGGCGTACGCGTGGTTTCCGGTGTCTGTGGTTCTGTGTGCGGTCGTACACGCGTGTGTTTCCGCGTGTCTGTGGTTCTGTGTGCGGTCGTACACGCGTGTGTTTCCGCGTGTCTGTGTTTCTGTGCGCGTCTGTGGTTCTGTGTGCGGTCGTACACGCGTGTGTGTCCGCGTCCGTGCCTGAGGCAGCGGGCCAAGCCTCCCGCCCGCGCTCTTTCCCCGCGCAGTGGCGGTACGGCAGGTGTGAACGGGAGGCCCCGCCTCCCCCCGGTCGTCTTGGAGCCGCGCCTCGGCGGGAGAGAGGAGGTGTGAAACGGCGAGGCGTGGCGGCGGCGGCGGCGGCGGCGGTGGCAGTAGCGGCGGTGGCGGCGGCGCGGGCTCACTCACGCAGCTCCTGCAGTTGATGCCAGCTGCAGGACGCGGGGCAGGCGGTGATGGTGAGCAGCGGGCAGGGGTTGCCCGCCAGCGTGTGGCACAGGGTCTGCTTCCGGAAGAAGACCACGCGAGGGTCCACCGCCTCCTCCAGCATCTGCAGATGGGTCTGAGACGGGGGCAGGCCTGTCAGACTGAGGGACTGAGACACCCCACGCACATGCACAATGCGCTCATATGTATGTGCAGTATGTACTCTCACACACACACACACACACCAATGCGCTCATATGTATGTACAGTATGTGCTCACGAACACACACACACCAATGTGCTAATATGTACCTGGAGGGCAGAGTAGGTGTAGGGGTAGTGGTAGGCCAGGTAGCACACATCTTCGCTGTGCGGGAAGGTCACGGTGAAGGTCAGAGTGTAGAAGGCCGGGCCTTTCGAACCTCTGCTGGGGCAGAAATGGTTTCTGCGGGGTAAAAACAGAAGAGCAAATGGAGTTCCCGGGTTTCAGTCACAAGGGAAGTGCCATTTCTGTGAGCAACGCGTGTGAGAAGCCTGAGTGTGGTGCCGGAAGGCTCCGGGGCGAGCCCGGGCTTGTCCTCTCACCGGTAGTAGCAGATCTCTGAGCCGGCTCTGACCCAGTGGGGCCGCCCCTCCAACGCCTCCCGCACAGAGTACAGGACCGGCTGCATCCCTGACATCAGGAGAACCTCTGTGAGACCCACTGCTCCTCACCCACACACTCACCTGCAGACCCTCACCCACACACTCACCTGCAGCTCCTCTTCATCACGCCCAGCACTCCTCACCCACACACTCACCTGCAGACCCTCACCCACACACTCACCTGCAGCTCCTCTTCATCACGCCCACTGCTCCTCACCCACACACTCACCTGTAGCTCCTCTTCATCACACCCAGAGCTCCTCACCCACACGCTCACCTGCAGACCCTCACCCACACACTCACCTGCAGCTCCTCTTCATCACGCCCAGAGCTCCTCACCCACACACACTCAGCTCCTCTTCATCACGCCCAGAGCTCCTCACCCACACACACTCAGCTCCTCTTCATCACGCCCACTGCTTCTCACCCACACACTCACCTGCAGCTCCTCTTCATCATGCCCAGAGCTCCTCACCCACACACTCACCTGCAGCTCCTCTTCATCACACCTAGAGCTCCTCACCCACACACTCACATGTAGCTCCTCTTCATCACACCCAGAGCTCCTCACCCACACACACTCAGCTCCTCTTCATCATGCCCACTGCTCCTCACCCACACACTCACCTGCAGCTCCTCTTCATCACACCTAGAGCTCCTCACCCACACACTCTCACCTGCAGCTCCTCTTCATCACACCCTGTGCTCTTCACCAACACACTCACCTCCTCTTCATTACGCCCAGTGCTCCTCACCCACACACACTCACCTGCAGCTCCTCTTCATCACACCCAGTGCTCTTCACCAACACACTCACCTCCTCTTCATCACACCCAGTGCTCTTCACCAACACACTCACCTCCTCTTCATCACACCCAGTGCTCCTCACCCACATACACTCGGCTCCTCCTCATCATACCCACTGCTCCTCACACACACACTCACCTGTAGCCCCTCTTCATCACACCCAGTGCTCCTCACCCACACACTCACCTCCTCCTCATCATACCCAGTGCTCCTCACCCACACACTCACCTGCAGCTCCTCTTCATCAGACCTCAATGCTCCTCTCCCACGCAGACTAAGGAACCTCATCACCAAGCCCAGTGCTCCTCACCCACACACTCATACCTTGGTGAAGGTGTCCCAGAGCTCCTCCTCATCATACCCAGTGCTCCTCACCCACACACTCATACCTTGGTGAAGGTGTCCCAGTGCTCCTCACCCACACACTCATACCTGGGTGAAGGTGTCCCAGTGCTCCTCACCCACACACTCATACCTGGATGAAGGTGTCCCAGTGCTCCTCACCCACACACTCATACCTGGATGAAGGTGTCCCAGTGCTCCTCACCCACACACTCATACCTGGATGAAGGTGTCCCAGAGCTCACTGCGTGTGATCTGACGCCTCGCCGTGGCGTCTCTGTGCTTACCGTAGTTGAACTGGCTGTTGCCCTTCTCGCAGCAGATGACGTTGAAGCGGTACGGGACGTCGCTCTGCATGCCGCTGACCTCAAAGTAGAACCACTGCAGGTGCTGGGAGCAGTTCACGTCCGCGTTCAGGATCAGGTCGTACTCGTACCTGAGGAGGACGAGGGGAACAGAGGAGGAGGAGAGGAGGAAAAGAGGAGGAGAGAGGGAGGTTTCGAGAGGGTGAATATGTCCCGTTCTGACCATTCCCCACATTTTGTGCGAACATAACGAGTCCCTTAACACCAACTTCCTAAAGAGGCCAAAAGGGTGAACACTGCTAACCCCGGCCCATACCTCATCACACACACACACCAATGTTCAGTTCTGTCAGGTCCAGCCTGGACCACCTGCCGAGGCATTCTTTTTACTGATCCTTAAACTTTTCCCCACCAAGTCTCACCAAAATAAATCTATTTTTCCACAGAGTTATGGCTAAAAAGGCAGCATCCCACAAAGTATATCACACAGAGATTTTGACAGAACGTTATACAAAAATACAACTGCGGAGCACGGTGCACAATTGGACACGATTCATGAGGGGAGGCGGCGAGTTACAGAACCTTCCCTTGGTCGTAGGCATTTCTCTCACACTAGCGGTATTTCGTAATATATATACGGTGCACAAAATGGGGCCAAATCTTTGCAGACGAGAAAAAGAGACAAACTGGCTGCATAATTTTACACTCAATCGAACATCAAGGGGCTGAAAGTGAACACACAGCAGCGCCCCCGCTGAGCGCAGAGCACACAAAGCAGTTACTCAACGCAGTTACTCAACGCAGTTACTCAACACAGTCAGCGCAGCCACAGGTTTTTACCAGACGTGCGACATCGCTAAAGACACGGGTGTGTCCTCTGCAGTATCTCCGCGCTGTGACCCAAGGAGAACCACGCACAGTTGAAATACGTCAAAAACATTTCCGTTTACCAAGAAAAAAAAAACCCTCAAATTTACAACAAATGTGTCGTTTTTTTTTTTTCAAATTTGTGTGCAGTGCTTTATTTTTTAAAGGGGGTCCACAGGGAGTGATCCCATGACCACGCGTGAGCGCTGTCAGGCAGACGGAACTCGACCGGGCCGCACCTTCGGACTTGGATGGCTTTGCGGAGGTTTCCGGACTCAAACTTGGAGTAGAAGCGCAGGGAGTCCGGGTGCTCCGACTGGCACTGGGGGCTAGCGGGAGAGAGAGAGAGGAGAGAGGAGAGGGGGAGAGTGGGATGAGAGAAACATTTATTTCTAAATCTAAATTTAAGGTGAAAGGTGGATCGAATCCAAAACCTCAGTTTTCAATGTTTTTTTATTTTTAGGGTTGCACTTTTCTTTATGTACTCCTCCATTATGAAAGCAGACAACAGAAAGGAAGAATCAGACCTGCATGCTCAGCAGGTAAATCAAATATGCAGGAGGATGCAAAGGTTTGGGCCCCCTTTGTCAGAGTGTATGAACCTCTAAGTCAACAGAAGCTGACCTGACCTCCACACGGTTACAAAGTTAAAAATCTTCATGCAGATATTAACGCATGATTACTATCTATCCGTATTTATTACTGATTCAAAGTCATAAAGTAAACTGAGCACGGCACGCACTAAGTCCCTGGCACCCAGTCAGTCGGAACTTACTGTAGTAGCACCTCCTTCTGCAGTTCCCCAACAGCTTTCTGTTTATTTTTCCAAGTCTTTCTATTCTTGCTTTGGGATTTTTTCCCCCCACATCCATTCATAACTCCTCTAGCTCAGATATAGTCATTGGTGTCATGCATGTTTGAGACCTCCCCACAGATATTCAATAGTATTCAAGTCTGGGGACTGTTACGGCCATTCCAAACTGCAGTAGGCCTTTCTTTCACGGCTGAGGTTTAATGAAAGCGTACTGAAAGGTGCACTTCATGGGGGGAGGGGTTGCTAGGTAAACTTTTGGGTAAACTTATCTTGGTCCTTGCTGGATTTCATGATTCCACAGACATTACCAAGAGCACCAGGACCAGTAGATGCACAACGACCCCATAATGTCCAAGATCCAACACCATATTTCAACGCAGGTATGACAACCTTTTCAACATATGCATCCCTATTATAATTCCAAATCCACCATGGGTGTGTCTGGCCAAAAAGCCAAAACCTGGTCTCATTTGACCACAACACAAGGTTCCAATTCATCTGTAATAAAAGCAAATGAGTAGCTGTCATGCATTAAAATAATATGGCAGAATGATATGGTGTGTGTTTATGTGAGACAGAGAGAGAGAGAGAGAGAGAGAGAGAGAGAGGGAGATTGAGAGAGAGAAATGTAAACAACTAACAATAGGAACCTTTGCAGAAAAAAATATTGAATTCCTGTTGCTGTTGTTGCTTATGAAGGGAAAAATAATTAAACCTTAATTTTACAGCATCCCAGGAGGTAGTGCTGAAACGCGCACGGAATGAGAATATAAAAAAGTGCCTGAGGTGCGTGATGTCAGAATCGGTAACGGAGAGGATGACGGCCGTGTGCTTCTCAGGGAGGCATGAGAGCGCTGGAACTGCTCCCTCATGCATACTGAAGAGGAGCTGTGCTCTAGAATGACACGGCAGGGAGTCAGAGCTCCTCCCCCCCACCCCGCCGACTCTCCACACAGAGAACACTGACCTTCAACTGCTTTATGACAGCGTAATTGCATCACTGTGTGTGTGTGTGTGAGTGCGTGCATTTGTGAGTATGTCTGCATGTGTGTGTGTGTGTGTGTGTATGGGGTGCGTGCATGTGTGAGTATGTCTGCATGTGTGTGTGTGTGTGTGTGTATGGGGTGTGTGTGTGTGTGAGTATGTCTGCATGTGTGTGTGTGTGTGTGTGTGTGTGTGTGGGGTGCGTGCATTTGTGAGTATGTCTGCATGTGTGTGTGTGTGTGTGTGTGTATGGGGTGCGTGCATGTGTGAGTATGTCTGCATGTGTATGTGTGTGTGTGTGTGTGTGTATGGGGTGTGTGTGTGTGTGAGTATGTCTGCATGTGTGTGTGTGTGGGTGTGTATGGGGTGCGTGCATGTGTGAGTATGTCTGCATGTGTGTGTGTGTGGGTGTGTATGGGGTGTGTGCATGTGTGAGTATGTCTGCATGTGTGTGTGTGTGTGTGTGTATGGGGTGCGTGCATGTGTGAGTATGTCTGCATGTGTGTGTGTGTGTGTGTGTATGGGGTGTGTGCATGTGTGTGTGTGTGCCCGGTTCCTCTCGGGCCAGTTTTTCTTACTAGTATATTAGGAAACATTGACTCAGACAGTGGCTGTATTTCTTCCAGCTTATTTCACAAGGTTACAGCAGAAGACAAAAAGTTAGGCTCTGCCGTCCACAGAGAAACGCTCCATGGTGGCTACTTTTACAAGGCAGATCAGACCGGTTCTGCTCCTGCTCAGAAGCGTGGAGGACGACAGACAGAGAGGGAGAGAGCCGGAAGAGGAAACATGAAGACGGACATTTTGGTTCCTCAGTGGCCAGTTCAAGGCCTCCTGCTTTACATTTAGAGCTAATCACGGCTATCGCTGGAGGGTTTACGCATGAGGGTTATGTATAGCTGAAGGGACCAGAGGACTGTGCTGTGCGCTTAAAGCAGTAATAGCACTGCTCTGACAACCCATCTTCTCTGTGGGGCTAGGGGGAACTGGGGCTGAGGAAATGACTTTAATCGGAACCACCCCACCCCCCGTGCGCGACAGGGTTTGGCCGACACTGAACTCTGTAGTGTTTGTGGCTCTGTGTTTGGACAAGCTTCTGCTATGCAAATGTTGACTTTACCTCAGGGAAATCTGCAGAGTTAAGAAACCAACTCTGAAACCAGGGCCTGGGTTTTGCCTACGTGCACAGTTTTGACATATCTATATGTTTTCGTCGCTATTGTTCTTTAGCTAAATATCCAGGGAAATAGGCCTGCTTTAAAATGGCTCCATTTGACATTATCATCTTTACCCAGAAGTAACAACCAGCAACTGCAGTTATTCCACAGCAGTGCGACCTGGCTGTTTCACGGGAATCTCCAATTGAAATTCAAAGTGCTTTATTGGTATGACAAAGTTTGCATCTGTATTGCCAAAGCATGGCAAGGAAAATGTGGAACATCAGATGAAAAACAAAGAATAATAACAGAACACTGTGATTGTATAAATACATTTACCCGTACATACATATATATATATACACACATATTAAGTAGTAATAACATATTAATACCACAATAATAACAACCAAAATCTCTCTCTACATGACACACTCTCTACACACCACCTGAAAAGAGATGGGTGGGTGTGCGGCAGAGTGCTGAGGGTGTAGGGGGGCGTCTCTAAGTTACCTGGTCTCCTCCAGGTCAAACGCCACCCTGCCAATCACGTCCTCCGGGTTCAGCTGCCTCCGAATGTCCTCGAACACCTTCTTCCTGCAGGACGGAGCGGGACGGCCATGTTAGAATCGGCGCCCCCGCCCCACACGCCCCATGTGACCCGCTGTTCCACCGCCGCACCCACAGGGGAACTGCACACGATTCACGCTAACCGCGCGTCCGTCCGTTTGGCCGGCGCTTTCATCCACAGCGACTCACAAGGCTGTTACGGCCACTTACACCAAGCGCAAAAGCCAAGGGCGCGCTAAGAGCATAAGCACATAGTACACAGTGATAGTATGGATAGGACTCAATCACCGTCCATACTATTACTGTGAAGCTATATTCACTACAGGAGGAGGAAATGAGACCATAAGTTCACAAGCGCCTGACACAATGGTCTCGCCGGTAATCACAACCACGGATGCAACAAGCGTCACGCCCCCATTGCATCAGCTAATGCGCGTTTTTCTCTTTCAAAGTGCAAGTGCAACAGCTCAGTGCAACATGCATTGTGGCGACAACAGACATGAATGTTAAAATTCAAAATCACACGTCGCTGCGAGCAGATTTTCCGAAACGGCGGGTACCAAACGGAGGTCACCGCCACCGCCGGTGATAATGGCTCAACCGTTAAAATGGCCGACCCGTTTCCATAGCGATCAAGGAACCGTCAGCGGGCCGAAACGAGTGTCATCTTCACCTCGCAGTCTCGCGTACGCACACCTGCGAAGGCGCCTGAGGACGAGTCGGGTGTAGTGGGGGGAGGAGCAGGCCAGGGGTAAGACGAACGCCTGGGCGCACAGGTTTTCGAATCGGGGGGCCGGCGTTCGCCGTTCGTTCGACAACAGCTTGGAAAATTCTCCGCTGAGCGAGCGGCGAACAGAGCGGGAAAGTCCGGAGGGCCCGGCAGAGACCGTTCACAGCACATTAACGTCCCACCAGCGCTAATGGCTCAGAAGAGACGGATATTTATCCATTACACATTCCGCACCTGGCTGAGAAAACTCTCATGACTCGAAACTAAACTTTTTTTTTCTTTCTTTCTTTGACTTTAACTTGCCGAATCCAAGACGGGGCACAAAACAAAGAAACACAAAAACGAATTCTATCTGACGTTCTTTTATGGTGGAAAAAAAAAAATGTAAGTAAATATATTTGGATATCTTTCCCCCGGTTTCGGCAATGTTTGAGGCCGGTAATCTGATTAACCAGATAATCTTCACAGTGCGCTCTAAAGCCCGTCTATCTGAGAATTTTACGCTGTGAGAAAATTTGATTTAGAACGCCTTTGACGGCTTTGAAAAGTCTCTAAGCTTCTTCCCTGTCTTCAAATTAAGCTTCGGATACACAGGAGGTTCGGAAGAAAAAAATGCCTTCTATTACGCGAGTTCAAATATGTATTATTGTTTGCTGTACAAATTCGGCTTTTAAAAACCTTTGAAAGGAGCGTGAAATACTGTATGAATACATGACATTGGTAATATTGACCAGAGATTCAACTTCACTTTCAAAACTGTTATTTCAATAGTACAGGAAGTGCACTTTTCACATAATGAAATGTGGAAAAAATATTTGGCTTACCAACCTGCCAAAATATTTATCCTACAATGTGATCTTTTGAAACTAGAATATATGAATTATTTAGCTTAGAACGCTCATTGAAATTAACCCTAAAAACTGAATAGAGCAAACGTGGGTGTGGCATCCTTATGACAGGGCTCAAATCTCCAGGTCATGTGACCAGTGACCTCACTACAGCTGCTCCACTCTCAAGCCGCAACCGGGTACGGGCGTGGCAAAGGCCTCCATGATGCGTCGGTCCCAGCAAAAGCAGCACAGAGACGTGTGTGACGGGACGATAGGCGGTGGGGATAAATAAATTTAGCGGTAATCCCTTCCCCGTGCGAGCGAAGCCGAATAAAGAAAGAAAAAAGTAAAACGGGAAACAAGGCCGCTGCTCTATCGAGCCCTCCTGGGTTCCCACAGTCCACAGAGGAGCGGGCGGGCGGGCGAGCGAGGGAGGGAGGGAGGGAGCGAGGAAGAGGAGCGTCGGCTGGAACGGCAGGCGCGCGGCGGGCTCGGGGAAGGGCTCGTTGGAACGCATTATTCCGTTTGATCGTGGGCCCCTCTGGGGCGGCGCTCCGCGGGATTGGTAAAATAAGGCTTCCCAAACATCGAAAGGCCCAGCAGAGCGCGGCGGCTCGCTGGGGCTGGGCTCAGAGAGCGCATCGGGGGGGGGGGGGCTAGGCACTGCTCCTATGGTTCTATGGTCCCCAGGGACAGCAGAGCCTTCTGGTTTTCGTTTGCACCTGCAAATCAGCAAATGCTTAGGGATCGAGAAACCGGGGGGAGGTGAGATTCCTGTGCATTGGACCGCTTAACGATTTATGAATCAAGCGCTGAATGGCAGTGAAAGCCAGCGGACGCTGCGTCTCTCCGGGTGAGGGGCATGCGGACCCCTGGTTTGGGGGGGTTGGGGGGTGGGGGGGGGTACCTCTGCACGTTAGGGTCCCGCGCGGCCATCGGCTCCGGGCCCCGGGGAGGGAGGTGGCCCCACAGGTCCGGGAAGGCCAGGGCGGAGAAGCCGGGGACGGACTTGGTGCGGGCGGCGGCGGCGGCGTAGACGCGGGGGTCGTGGTGGGGGACGCAGGGCCGGCGGGCGGCCAGCAGCCGGTCCACCGCCGCGAGGCCGCCCAGGGCCCAGCTGTGGAAGTCCTGCGCGCTCAGAGCTGGGGGCGGGGCCGGGGGCGGGGGCGCCTCCCTGGCAGGGGCCCGCTTCTGCGGACGGGCTGTTCCGGGATCCCCCTCTGGCGTGGCGTGGCCCCCGTGTCCTGGGCTCGATTCCCCGTTTGGGATATCCTCTTCTGAGGTGTCCTTGGCCTCCATGTCAGCGTCTAACTCCTGAAGGAAGCAGGGCACTGAGTCACTGCACAAAATACTCCAACTAGTCCTACAGCCACTGTTGAGTCACTGAACTGAGTCCTACAGCCACTATTGAGTCACTGAACTAAGTCCTACAGCCACTGTTGAGTCACTGAACTGAGTCCTACAGCCACTATCGAGTCACTGCACTATTGAGTCACTGCATTAATTCATACTGCTGCCAGTGAGTCACTGGAGTCCCTTCAAATCAGTGAGTCACAGACATGCTCTACACAAGTCCCTTCAAATCAGTGAGTCACAGACATGCTCTACACGAGTCCCTGCAGACACTGAGTCACAGGCGTGCTCTACACAAGTCCCTGCACAGCAGTGAGTCACAGACGCGCTCTACACAAGTCCCTGCAGACAGTGAGTCACAGACGCGCTCTACACAAGTCCCTGCAGATCACTGAGTCACAGACATGCTCTACACGAGTCCCTGCAGATCACTGAGTCACAGGCGTGCTATACACGAGTCCCTGCAGACAGTGTTTGACTCCAGGCGCACAGCCAGAGCTTTTGACAGCGGCTTAACCGCAGCACTCGGCGATTATAGACGGCAGACCAGCGAGCCTGCGTCAGACGGCTCTCTCTCCGCACACGTGCAGAGCGATCACCCGCGGGGGCAGAAGAATCACACTAATTCCACTCTATTTTCTCCTCGTAACGAAACCCGGCATTTTCTTGCTGCCCCAGATATCAATATCATCTCCTCCCTCAACAACAATGCATTACAAGGAAAACAAACAGCTCAATCCTCGCGGCGCCCTTGAGAGCGGGTCGGCCCCCGAGCCCCGCGTTTCCCGCTCGCAGTGACATCAAAAGGTGCGCTCGCCTTTGATATTTAAAGCAGATTAGGGTCTAGCCAGCAGACAGGCAGGAGGTTCGCAAAATCATGAGCGCTAAGTATTCCTTGCAGGCTAGAGAAATGAAAAATTAATTCAGCTTCCTTGCATAATTGGTGCTGGTTTTCCAACACGGCTGAAGTCGAGTGTGGGGGGGGAGGGGGAAGGGGGGAGGTTTGGGTGTTAATTTCAGGAATATTCCGCATAATGATGAAATTGGAGAGACGTCCACAATCTGCGCCCATGAAAGCAACGGTGTGAATCGGCAGGAGGGAGCTCTGTTAAAAGCGGCTGGACACTTCGGGCCAGGCTTCGCCCGCTCAGCCCTTGACAATCCTTTCCTTTTATGGCCGGGCCTCGGCTCCCCGGGCGAGCAGAAACCCTTCAGGCTCCTTTCTGCATAAGCGCCCAGCCGCCAGGTCGAATGATTTCGGATTAATTGAATTTTCACCTGAGAAACGGGCTCTGGGTCTCCATGGTGAAGAGAAGGAAAGAGAGCTCCCGCTGTCTGAAAAACTACAGCCGGAGGAGTCGTGCCAAAGTGCCTCTGGGCTTCAACCTCGAATGCTCTTTTTTTCCGCCCAGTGCGACAAAATGTCTGCGAACACTGTCCTGCTGTTGAAGTCGAGGCTGCTCATTGTTTCTGTGATTTGCATTTTGAAAAAAATAACAGGGACGTGGCTCAATTAGTGTCACACAATGCAGCTTGAAGCCACAGTCGCTTGGTCCCATTTACTGGACTTCCAATGTCAATTTCTCCACAACAGAGCAAATTAATTTTAAATTCTTTTTTAAAAGATTTTTTCATATTGATACTAAAATACATTTTTTTTTTTTTAAAGTGTTCTTCCAGCATTGGCCAGCACTCAAGAGCAGCTAGTCTGGGGCTTGAATTGTACGATAAAGACACTGGGCATTTTTCTTTTAAAACAGGATAAATAGTTTAGATATATTCATGTTGCAATAACATTTGAGGAACAATACAAAGTTAGTGACTAACACACATTAGATTTTCTTTTTACCAAACCCCCATCATGAAACAATAGGAAAAAGGACTCCAAGCGCATACATGACAACATTAAATCATTATTGCATTAATACTTTCCCATTTTTAATTAAATGAGCAGCTCCAGTGTACATAGTAGGACAGTCTTCTCAGTAGTAGTCCCTCAGTTTCCTGTAGTCTACAGCATGACCAAAGGAATGCCCAGGAATGAGCCATGGGACTACATATCCCATAGCCACTTTGCAAAGGTGGCACCTCTGGGCTCACTGCTGAATATATAATATGTAGTCAAAAACTTACAGCGTACAACATTGAGCACAAGCTTCTAGAATAAAGACAATTCATATGTAATGTATCTAAGGCAATGGAGAAATGTATAGGCAATTAACTTGGCAAACAACTAAAAATGTAAAAATGTAAATGCTTGCAGTGCTGCAGCTTTATTACAGAAGCTTGAAAATGGTATGATTCAAACCAGGACACGCGGGGCATGCAGGACATCAAAAAAAAACTGCAATCAAAACTTCCCTCTTTTTTAACAATTCTAACCCGAATGATTGATGGCGGAGTCAGGCCACGCCCTTTGTAGTATCAGCAGATATTTTTGGAATACATTACGCTTTGCCGTTTCCTGGAAAACCTCCGTCTTCGTTTCCGAAAAAGCTTCGGGTCCCGGGTCCGGAGCCATTTAATTTACTCTCTGTCTCCTGACATGCTGAATTATAGCGCAGGAGGCAGACAGCCATAAATTAATTGGAGGGGCAAAATTTTTCAATGCCAGTCATTAATCTTAGGAGCGATGCTATTTAAATTAAAAGAGTGGCGCCGGGTTCGGGCAGACGCGGGTGAGGTGGATCAGCCGGAGTCAGGCTGATAGTTCTGCTGGATTTAGGACTCGCCCGCGCGGAGAGGGGGAACCGAGCTGAAGGCACGCGCGGCCTGGACGCGCGTTAAACGCCATTGCGTCATCGCCAAACTTCGCCTCGTTCACCAGCGGGGCACAGATAAGCTAAGAAACCCTCAGCGCCCTGGAGGCCAGGCTGGCCGCAGCGCTGGGCCTTCTCCAGAGAGGAGGGGAAAGCGATGGGCTAGGGAGGGATGAACGGTCCGCCGTTTTCCGGAATGGTCTTACTTCAGCGAGAGCGTGCGACCTGGCGGGCAGAGTTCTGCGTGCTCCGCGTCACGGGTACATTCCGACCTGAACAGCTCGAGGGCTCGCAATCGCATTTTAGATTTTCGAGTGCTCTTCCCTCATACGCGGTTCTCCTTCCAGTGGACCGATGTGAGGGGGGGGGGGGGGGGGTTGCGGTAATGGAAGATTAAAGACCCAGAACAGGCACTGGCTTGTGAGACGGGTAAAAAGGTTAAGGGAGGGGGCATCGGCAAATAAAAACTCAGCCGCGCTATTAGGGTAGTGCGGTCGAGCAAGCGCTGTTTCTGTCGACAACGCAGCGCTCGGTTCACCCGACGGTGAACCCCTTGCTCTCTCCATTGACAAAGGGCAGAGCAACCCATTTACTGGCGTGCATATACGTTAGACCTTTATTAACCTCGGAAGTGTCCCTGAGATTAAGTCCTTGTTGTAAGAAAGGTGTGGAGGTATGTGTGTGTGTGTGTGTGCCCACTCACGTGAGTGTGTGTGTGTGTGTGCCTGCTCACGTGTGTGTGTGTGTGTGTGTGTATACTTGTTCTCGCGTGTGCTGTATAAGCGTGTGGAGCGTGTGTGTGTGTGCCTGCTCACGTGTGTGTGTGTGTGTGTATACTTGTTCTCGCGTGTGCTGTATAAGCGTGTGGAGTGTGTGTGTGCCTGTGTGTGTGTGTCTGTCTAAAAAGCAAAACAAGTGTGGACCAGCCTGTATTGCACACTACGATTGTCCTGTAGATTTTCTAGGCCTTTGTTAACAAAAATTTTAAAGACCTCCTCCACTCAAAAACATGTTTTTTATGGTTATCTCCTCTTGGAAGCATGACTTTCACGATTCAGATGGATTTTTGTGCAGTTGCTAGAACGCCTTTTTTGCATTCTTCCACTGTAGACAGAGAGTTTCTCTGTACTTCCCTGAAATCTGTGTTCTGAGTACCCGCAAAGATATGCAAATTACAAAAGAGTGAGATGTGTGAACTGAAACTCAATGCTTTACCCGAGTATTGCGTAATACAGGTTACACTGTATTATGCAATGCTGAATATATGAGGAGACGTGCATAAACAAAGGGTGGCGAACTGAAACCTTAGGACAGCAGCCTGACCAGTGACATCGCTGTGCCCGGTGGTCTGCAGAATAAGCCACACTGCACTGTTTTTGGGTGTAATCCTGAGGCAGGAACTGCGCTCCACTTGATGCCATCATGGAATGACGTGCACATTCAGGTAGTGTTCTGTTGATTTGTCCTAACCTTGTCAAAATATCCTACCAGTAGCACAAATTTATAGTCATGTCCATCAATCTTTGCTACCGTATCGGAAAATACAACTGCAAGTACACTGTGCTATTTTAGTGCCCAAAAAGTATTAAAATGCTTCTAAGCTAATTACATTATTATTTCCATTAATTAATCCAAAAACAATCTCCAAAACATTCTGGCCTGGGTTGTCTAGAGACTTCGTAGCCAAAGGCTATTCCTTTCCTTAATTGCAACTCTTTTGAGGGCATGGAGGTAATGCAAATTCATAGATTCTGGCATTCTAAATGTGTACAGATGCTAACAAGCCATTTCTAGCAGTTTACTGAACATATTTTGATGGAAAAACCATATTAAACTAAAATCATTGGGGGGGGGCAGATTAGGGTTAGGGTTAGGGGCACTTTACCTGGAAGTCATGGAGCAGCTCAGGGCACAGCTGCAGGTACTGGCTCAGCTCCTCCGGGGGCCTGTCCGGTTTGGGCCGCTCCCGCAGCTTGTCCGGGTCCGTCTCCAGGTCGTCGTCCTGCCGGTGGAAACGCGTGGTGTTCAGCGCTGGGCGGCGCGCGGGGGGGGGCTGATCCTGGATCAGGTGTGACGCGGCGCTTCCCGGCAGCGTTGCAGGGCCCCACGCTTGATTAAGACTCCTGGGGGAGCGGAAACGCTGGCGCTGGACCGCGGCTGCTCAACCCGCCATTAAGGGCTGCGGGCGAAGAGGACAGCTGGGACGGTACGGACATTTTGTTTTCATTTGCATCGCGGCGTCCCGACCGGCGTCGGGGAAGATGGCCGCCGGCTCGCCGTTACACCTCCCGCGAGGAGAGCGAGGAGCGGAAACGACGAGGCTGTTTCGAGCACGATCGCCGCCCCCCCGGGACCCCGACCGCCGGGAAGGAAGAGGACATTCTGTCCATTCCAGCTCGTCCTTTACCTCGAAATTTACCGCATAGCCCTCCATTTGCTTTCGCCGTGAGACCGGCGCTGAGGGGGGCTGCAGTCTGGCCTGCACGTCCAGTAAACCGCTCCATGCGTTTGGGAACTTTAGTCAGCCCCGTTAGGAAGGGATTTGATGAATTAGCCGGTAATTAGTCAAGTGATGAAATGTGTTAGACGGTGTTACATGAAAGAGCAGTGAAAAAACATGGATGCCGTTTGTGTATACAGCTGTGCTGAGCTCTCCTTGATACTTTTTACTGCCTTTAGTATAAGAGACTGGACTAAGCTTAGCGAAGGCTTGAACAAATTCAGATTCTGATTTACGCTCCATAGCATGTTTGTGTGTTCATCCAGGTCAACGGCACTCCATTCTCAAGCGTCTGCCTGACACCCCGCCTACTTTTAATGCTGTCCATGACCATAGCCCAACCCCTAGTTACGCTACAGGCACAGGCTGAGCAGATTCGGTTACAGCCTCGCCCCCTTGTCATGAGGAGGGATCGGTGAAAACTGGCAAGCCGAATGGGAGCCCGCAATCCTAAAGGGGAAAGATAAATGTTCTGGTTAACACTTGCCGAGGGACTCAGTGTGGTTCTGCAACCTCAGAGAGGATGAGAAGTTCGAGTCCATATTAAAGAGAGCCATAGCTAGTCCCACTGGAGCACTGCTTTTCCATTTACAAACACATCTCACGGTCTGGTGTTGAACCCTGACCGCGTTAACGCCAATGACAGCGACAACTGTGCCGGCGGCCTCGCTGGGCTGCAGGTCTGGCGGTGTCACCCAGGGAGGGAGATTTAGGTGAGAAGGGCTGCTCCTGTCTGAGGGGGCAGAGTGAGCTCCTCAGTGGGTCCATCAAACGCCTCCAGTCTAGCTGCACCAGACGTGCTCCTCAAACACGAAGACTGCACTGCTGGGACTCGGCATGAAACACGGGGGGGCTCCCGACAGAAGGCTCTTCGGGGAAACCCCCGAATTACAGATCAACACAGCGGTGGTACGGCCTACGAAACAAGGTGCATTCGGGCTTTCCAAATTCGCAAGGGGGGGTTTAAAACGCTAGTTTAAAATAACGAGTCAGGGGAAGAGTGGCCAAATAACGAGTCACCAAGAGTGGCCACCCAACCCTCCCCCCCCCCCAACCTGACCTGAGGCCCAACGGGACACGCCGAGTGCAGTTCCCACCTTTGCTCTGCCTGCCTGGAGGGCAGCGGCGAGGAGGAGGAACGCCGCCCGCACCAGCAGGGGGCGCGGGACCTCCGAACGCTGGGCTCGTGGTCCGGGGGCAGGGTCCACGGGCGCCGCGGGACAGAAACAGAGGGAAGAGTGAAAGGAAAGGGAACCTGCACACCACCAGCAGCGGCGGCGGGAGGGAGAGGGAATGGAGGACCTGACGCTGCACCCGCCCCAAAAGCGGCCGGCGTTGAAGCGAGCTGAGGTGCACGAGCGTTCAGGTACACTAGCGTTCAGGTGAACGAGCGTTCAGGTACACTAGCGTTCAGGTGAACGAGCGTTCAGGTGAACGAGCGTTCAGGTGCAGGAGCCGCTGAAGGTGTTACCGGAGCAGGAGTCACCACAGGCAGGAGTTACACAACAGGGTTCACCACAGGAGCAGCAGCAGGAGGAGGTGTTACTGGAGCAGGGGGTCAACAAAGGAGGGCTTACTGGAGTCAGAGCAGGAGCTGGCCAGGATGGTCTAACCATCGCAGCATTTACAGAACACATAAAATACTTGCAGAACAATAAAAAAACTTTCAGGACGTTCTTGGAACTTTTTCATTTCCCACCGCGCGATCTAAAAAGCTATTTAAGAACCCCCCCGCCCCAAAAAAAAAAAAACTTGGCAGAGAAGACAGGAAGCCATTTTGCGTAACCAGATATTGTTTCGGAAGTTTCCATATCTGTGAGAGTTAGGGCAGGCGCAGTGGAGCGGGCGGCCCGTGCGGTGCGTAGGCCCCCCCGGGCCAGCCTCAGCCCACCGGTAAATACGTGTTTGGCGGCTCGCCGAGGGGCGGCCCGACCGCCAACCGGCACGCCGCCACCCGGAGGGAGCCTAAGCGGGTCCAGCGGGCCTTAGCGGATCAGCCCCCCCCCCCCCCCCCTCCCCGAGCTGGTGATGAACACGTCCACCAGTGCATGACGGTCTCGCCCTCTCTCTCTTATCTTTCCGAGCGAGCGAGCGTGGGGGGGGGGGGGGTTTACGCGCACCACCCCCCCCCCCCCAGGACTCATGCGCAGCTCTGCACAGCCTGGGGCGGGACCAGCCAGCCGAAAGGAGGAACGAACGCACCCCCCCGAGGGGAAAAAAATAAGCACAGGCCACACCCAGCTTGCCAAAAGCCAGGGATCTGATTGGATTCAGAGGGTGACGGACAACGATTTATGGACCCATAAATCGGGGCGGTTGCCGAGGCGATGCGAACGTGGAATCGGGTTTACCCCTGACCTCCCAGCATGCACCTGCCATTCACTTTTATTCACTCAGCCGCAAATTAACTGGGAGCTACAGTACTTACACCTCCGTAAAAAGTACCCCTCCCCCCCCCCCCATATTTGGAGCTCTTTCGAACTGAAAAATCACTTACGTACTCCAAGCTGTCAGAGTCGCCATTTTGAGCCTCGTCGTCGCTGTCCTCTTCCAAGCCGTCATCTTTCAAAGAAAGCAAACACACGGTTATGGATCAAAAGGATCAAAAAAAAGACTCCCCCAATTTCGACTCTTCACCGCAGATTTTTTACTTTGTCCTCCACCGATACCGCGGAAACCATTCAAACGTGAGTCACGACAAACCTTTTCAACGCCGCTCTTCTCCGCCGTCTTTCGTTCTCTCGACCAGGGAAATAAAAAACGGCGCCGGTTTTCTTTGGTCCGAGGCGAAAGTGGCGGATGATTTTTTTTAAAGCGTTCCGGGGCTTTCTGAGCGCTCAATAGAGCTGTTCCCCGCGCGCGAAGGCAAGCGCGGCGCAGATGGACCCTGATAAACGGCCTGAAAGGCTCGGGCCGCGCGGAGCGGGCCTCACGCGCTCTCCTCCGTCTTTACAAACCGCTCCCCGCGTGAAGAGGATTTTCACATCTGTCAAGAGGCGGCAGGCCTTGGAAGGCTTCGGCAAGTTAAAGCTTCTCCTGGGCACGATATCCATTAAAATGCTTTTTTTCCTGGCTCAGCTTTACACAGAAAAGAATATTGAGAAAATTGGCCGATCCGGTCTGTTGGTCAGACGTTTCTATCAATATGATACATCTTTTTGACAAATGCGGCATAAAATCTCGCTGTGGTCTAATCCACAATTTCAGACAAAACCGGAGGTCATTTTGTTTTTGCTTCGATTTTCTTTCCCCTAACTGTACAAGAAAGGAGACCTGCCATTATGTGCATATTTCTAAGGAGAGCCTACTTATGATTTCTCACGACAGGTCTGCCAATTTCACATGGAGTTTTTAAAATCGGCCTTAAATGCAGACCAAGTTATATTTCCCACCCCCAGCTTGCAATGCACCCCACTGTGGTTTAATCCACAAGGCTAACAGTTTTAGCCCAGTACGTACAGTACAGGGGTGTCCCATCTTATCCGAAAAGAGCCGACTTGGGTGCAGGTTTTTGTTTTAACCCTGAGCTCAGACACCCAATTCTGCTTATAAAGGTCTCAACTGAAGACCATGTTTAGTTAACCATTTTAATCACGTGTTGTAGTGAGGGGCAAAAAAAATAAAAAAAAAAAACCACCCACACTAACCCAGATAATATTGGACACCCCCGGTATGGTACTCTGCAATGAACTGTGGGTATTTCCACAGGCTCCTCCTTCAGGCCCCCCCTTCATTCCATCTTTCCTTCACTCCATCCTTCCTTCCAGACTCCTAAGTATGCTTCCTCTGTACAGAACTAGGACACGGGCACACCAGGCCCGACTAAAGACTACAAACCAAAAGCTGACAGTTTATCCTGTAACACAATCCGCATCGAGGAGGCATTTCATAAACTGAACACGCCGCCCCCCCCCCACCAATCGGGCCAATTGCGTCGTCGCAGGAGGAGGGCGTGAGGCGAACAGCGTTCGAGAGGCGTGGCTCTGCACCAGCAGGCGCTCGATGTGGAGGCGATTCCTCCGGGCGCGGCCGTCAGTCGTTCCCTCTGCGGTCGCGCGGCTGGCGGGCTCGACGGACGGGCCCCGCAGCTGACGGCGCAGCAGAGAGCGGGGCCGAGAGGGTCGCGTTAAAAACAAACTACACAAAAACGCACACGTACAGAGGAGGAAACAGAGGAAGGAACGCAGACGTCCTGCAATGTGGCGGGAAGCCAGGGCGGAATAATCCGGAATACGCAGATCCCCCCCCCCCTCTTGGCAACTGCAGCTACAGAGAGAAACTTTAATTTGAAGGGTGATTACGGTTGTTAGCAGCAGGTACGTGTGTGTGTGTGTGTGTGAGTGAGTGAGTGAGAAAGAGCGAGAGAGAGAGAGTGTTTGCATATGTGTGTGTAAGAGATAGAGTGTGTGTGCATGTGTGTAAAACTATTTGAACATGTTTAAAAAATCACCCTACAAATAATTTTTTTAAATATTAAGCATTTTAGGAGCATCAAATGACACATTTTCTCTAACGTACGTGCGCCTGCCCCGTTGCGTCAGGTGAAGGCGAGGCACTTGAAAAACGACCTGGACAAAATAATGCTTTGCGCACTCAATTTGCGAAAAGGATGGAAACTTTGTCCTTATCTTGACAGCTGGCCTCATCCTAGGTTATGTTTGCGTCACGCCAGAACCAAACAAAAAATGTGTATGTTTTTTGGTGGATGACGTTCCAAGAAAACAACTCATGTTGGATTCATAACCCCAACGCAAAAAGCAGCAAATATGAGTTCTGACGTGCGCCACCTCGGTTTTTAGAGTGCCTGAGAAATCATCCGAATTAAACTGTCACACAGACGCCCGGACAAAGCGTCCCGTGTAATTGGGCCGGGAGGCCAGGGTGACTGTGGCCGGACTTCCTGTGTGACTCACGCGCGGTATACAATGCCAGCCACAAGCGGGGGCGCTGGCCAAGCCAGTCCTCCATTGCCCAGACTCCTTCAGCCAGGTTCTTCATCTGCGGGAACGTGGATCCATTTGCGTTTCACCGGAGTGACTAAAAATGAGCCTTTTCAAAATGGCCTCCAAAACATGCACGTGAGCACATAAAAGGTATCGAGGAAAAACCAAATTTGTCTGACTTTTTTTTTTTACCTCCTGTTTCCCTCAAAATGGAATGAGTGGATCTTTACTTCCTCTTCCGTTTATTTCTGCTTTTTATATAAATGCCCACCTGCTTCTCACACCAGGTCTCACCAGAGAATTTCTCTGTTGATCTGATCAATGTTCCCACAGCATTCGCCTCCATCAGTCACTGCAGAATAACCTGTCCTGTGGTTATCAGGGGAAGGCATTCGGGATGGAGTGATCCAGCCATTTTTAGCAAGCTCAACTGCAACACTGGACATTTAAGGAGGGGAGGGAGGGGTTTTTCGGGATTGTGGACGGGAGTAAAGGAGTAGACCCTCACCCTGCGTTCCTGGGTCAGTGTCCAGGCCGGGGGCAGGCCTCCCAGGCAGGGGAAAGGTGTAGAGGCTCTGATCTGAGGTCAGCGGGAGGGGGCACTTTGGGAAACACTTCCTCATCAGCTGAATGGACAATTCTGCCAGGGACTCTGTGGCCTTATTGGCCAGGCAAGTCTAGGGATGAAACAAAAACAAGGAAGAGACCAAATAAATGAGCGCAGCAAACTAACCGGTCTGCAATCTGATGGTTTCTGTCCTCTGCGGAAAAACCCCAACGCTTCCCAATCCGGAAAGGCACGGCAAAAAGAGCTTTATTTATTCCGCTCTGTTTTTGTCGGTTTCCGCATTTTGTTTTTAAATGAATGCAAATGACTATTCAAAGCAATAAGCCTGTTGTGAGCAATAGCTACTCCAATTCCAGAAGTTAATGATAAGAAAGGGAAAGTCATTAGTAGATTAGAGCAGAAGGTTTCAAAGGAGCTAGGGAGAGGGAGAAAGAGAAGGAGAGAGAGAGGGAGAGAGAGAAAGCAGAGAGGGAGAGAGAGAGGGAGAGAGAGCAGAGAGAAGGAGAGAGAAAGAAATAGCAAGAGAGAGAGTGATTCAGACAAAGAGAAAGCAAGTGTGGGAGGGAGAGAGAGAGGGAGAAAGAAAGAGGGAGAGGGAGAGAGAGCAGAGGGAGAGAGCGTTACCTGGGTGGACTGGAACAGCAGGCCCATGCCCCCGTGCGCCTGCAGGGCGTCCCGCCCGGCGCGGACGTTGGTGGCGTGGTGCAGGCAGTGCAGCAGGGCCCTGCGGATGGGCACGTGGGCGTTGGCGCCGTCGCGGCTGTGCCAGTCCTCGTACAGCTTCAGCAGGCTGGACACGTATCCCTTAGCGACCGCACACCGGCTGTTGGCCTCTGAGGGGAAGAGAAGGCGTGGTCAGAGAAGAGCAGGTGAGCGGCAGGAGAGACAGCAAGGGGCAGGTGAGGAACAGGAGAGGAACAGGTGAACAGGTAAGGAACAGGAGAGGAACAGGCGAACAGGTGAGGAACAGGTGAACAGGAGAGGAACAGGTGAACAGGTAAGGAACAGGTGAGGAACAGGTTAGGAGTAGATGAGCAGGTGAGGAGTAGAACAATACTAGGCTCAAGTTACAGATTTGGAATATTTTTATGATCGGGGCCAGAAACGGGTCGAAGATTAAAACCAGGATTAAAGTAAGGGTTAGAATTAAGGCCAGAATTAAGATTAAATTCAGGCTAATATCACAGCCTAATACCGAACAACTATTTAATAATTAATACTTTTTGATCCCTTGCCTACCATAATTAATGGTGGAAATTTCAGGAACAGAAAAATAAATGCAGCATATTTCAGATGAAACAGCAAGCTGATCTCCTCAATGGGGTGATGTCATAAAAGGAGGCTTTCTGTTGGAAGATCATATGGCCTTTTTCGCAAGACAAACAACCTCACTAAAATGTTGCTGCCAAATCTACTCACACACACAGCAGAGTATATCACGCACATGTCTTAAGTGAGTTGTCAACTCAATGTAATGTCACGTGTAATTTATTTGTTAATAAATTGAGCAGAAGAGAGCTTCTAATTAGATGCTTGTCTATTTTAGCAGGACAGCTGTTGTACGACTGCTGCTGTTGAGGCAGTCTTGTTCGAGCAAAGACTTAGCCAGACCAGGACAAGGGAGGCGACCTGCAGAAATCCATCGAAGACAAAAATATCTTCACACAAAATATCTTCAGACCACGTCTTTGAATTCAAGACTTCGTCGAGGGTTTACTTCAGGACTGCTATAATACGCTTTGTGGTTCTACATGGATTTCACCGGAAAGAATCTAATTTTTGTATGTTCTAGATTGGCGTAGGTTAACTTGCGCCTAATTTATCAATGTTGTGCTAACGAAATGCCGTTAGCCACGTCTAGCACTGTTGCCCAGCTGGATGCCATTAATGTTCTTTTGCAAGTCGCTCTGGCTGAGAATGAAAAGCCGAGTATGAAAATATGAAAAGCAGAGATGTGCGCGGAGAGGTCTCGCCGGTTCCCGCACTTCATTCGTCTCCATGGCAATGGCACCGCGGTTCATTCGATCGCAAACTCTTAAAATCGGGCAGGTAGGTTCGGCGTCCGGCCCCGGCGCGAATTAAAAAATAATGAACGACCCCGAGAGACCCTTTTAAAATATTTATTCGGCCGCGACCTTCGCATCAATTAAAGCATTAGCCCCCGACGGCGCGCCAGAGCAAGGTCGGCCCCCAGCTCCGGCTGTTTACCCTCCCGGTCGGAGTAAATATTTATCGCGCGCGGTCACGGTGGATATTCGCATTCGCGTAAACACTTCCCCTTTTTTCCCTTCCTGGCAGGCCTCGGACGACGGCTAATTAGATATTAATGTATTAAGCGGCAGAGGGCACGCGTCGCCGCGCCGCAAAGTCAGGAAAACAGCCGATCCGGGAACGCCGCGGAACGGTTTCTCGACGCGCCGACACAACCGTTTCGCGTTTGCGTGAAGGAGAAAGAATCCATCAGACTTCAGAGTGTAGCGTTTCGCTCTCGGCGAAAGGGTTGGCTTGTTGCCTCCCACGCCACGGCCTGCTTTTCGGAGAGATGTTTAGAAAAACAGCTGGAGAGAGACGGGCTCAAGACTCGAGGAGGACAGAGGTGTCACAACTGAAAGGCCTTACGGTCACAGGGAGCGAGACATTGTGCAAACAGTAATAGTCTAAGCAAGCTATCTGCTCGAGTGAATGGAGAAGAATGTCCCTCGAACATCACTAAAGGAGGAAGTGGAGTGCTTTCCCCTCAGTCCCTTAGCGCCACTAAACCTTAAAGAGGTAATCGACTCCCCCGTGATTTGGATGGACAATGTAATTGAGAACCCTGAAAAGAAACTAAGGCAAAACAGACAGACCCAGATCACAGTTCTATCTGGTCTTAATAGCTAGAGAAAAACAGGGCCTCTCTGCTCAGAATGGACACCTTTTTCTAGGCACCTCCTATTCAGAAAATATACACAAGACACCTTTTTCTTTACATTTAAGTAAGAACAATTAAATCCGCAGAGGCAAATTACACAGAGAATTCCACAGGTGATAAGTCAGGAGGAACTGCGCTTCGCAGGGCAGGAAGCTGATATAAACCGAAAAGTTCCTCTACCCTGGTTTCACCTCCCCGCCCCCCCTTCTCAACACGGCGGGCCTGGGCTCCGAAAATGCTGCGCCGCGGTCAGGCAGGACGTACCGCCGGGGAGAGGCGCGGCGAGACACAACGAGCAACACCTGTCGTACTGATTAACATTTGTCACGGTCATAATTGCGCAAAATCAACTTAGCGAGTAAATCACCGCTCGGGCCCCCGAATGCATCCCGTCACGCCGCCCGGCGGGCCCCGGCCCGGCCGCGCCGCCCTCGTTAGCGCCCGTCTGACTGAGCGTCGCCAACGTGCGGCGGGAGTCGGCGCCGCCTACGGTACCGCTAGGAAAAAAACCGCCCCGGCGCCGCTGAGCCCGTATAATCAACGCCGCGCCCCCGCGCCGAAGCCTCTACGCGAGCGCGACCGACAGAAAACGGATTCGCCGAGCGCTGGCTTTAAAATAAACAGCGGCTGTATTAATTTGATTAGCTGCAGAGGTCTAGGAAATACATCACAGGGAACATCTTGACAAAAATCATAATCTGCAAACCGTGCATTCATATTCTAACCTGCAATCATACGCTTATATTCTGATCTATAATCATGCTCTTATATCCTAATCTGTAATTATACACTTCTATATTAATCTATAATGATGCGTTTGTAGTATCACCTATAATCATGTTGTAATACACTAGTCTATAATCATGAGCTTGTTTGTACCCTAATCCTGTGGTTCCCAAATCTTTTTTGGTCAGGCCCCCCCTTTGATAATAGGACATTTTTTTTAAGCCTCCCCCGACATCAATTCGGTACTGTGTCTTCTTCCTTTAGTCCTCACCACGCCCCGCCACCATGTGATGTCATGTGATGTGATGTGATGTAATGGAACATAATGTGATGTAATGTAATGTAATGGAACATAATGTGATGTACTGTAATGCAATGGAACATAATGTGATGTAATGTGATGTGTTGTACTTTAATGTAATGTAATGTAACTGTGCCCTTGTCATCGTGGCTGCGCAGGTATCGCCATGGAGACTGCGCAGACGGAGGGAACGGCGCAGCCGGCTGCCGGCGCTTTCAGGACGAGCCCGCGGGCGTCTCGTTTGGCAGAGAGTAGCGCCCGGCACATCCGCTCATTACCATTCCGTTTTGGGGGAGAAAAGAAAGATCGTAATTAAGTTGGGTTTTTTTTTTTTTCATTAAAGAAAAAAAAAAAAACATCGACAATTGCCAAAAACCATTTAAGCGGAAATTTCTCTCGATAATTGCAGAGCTAATGTGTTGATGTTACAAATTTGAGTCGGACCGCTTCTGTGCAAAAACATCAACAAACAGAAAGCCTGTCATGTCCTCTCAAACAGATGGCAAATGACGGCCTTCAAAGAGAAAATAGCAGCTGTTAGACAAGGGTGGCTTTTCGGTGGCCCAGAGACTCTTCATTGTGATTTCGACTTAACGCAGCGGCCTCGTCCGCAAAGAGAACCCAACATCGGTACAGTACGGACCCGGATAACCACCGCAGGCTGTCCTCAGCTGACCTGGCTCTCGGTGCTTTAGATACTAATTAGATCTTATCAGTGTAAAGGTGGCTTCGCTGATTAAGCCATCAGGATCTATTAGCAACAAAAAAAAAGTTCACATTTTTCTCTTACGAAGCAAAAGAATCAGCAAAATTCGAGACAGCTTAACCGCTATAATTATAACATGGTTGAGCAGCTCTGGCTAATTATAAGAGCCGACCAAGAAGGACATTAAAAGCTGCACAGACGTACATCTGCAACACGGTCCTTTTAATCATGTACTTCACCACAATCTTAAAGACGCTACAAGGATCAGCATTACCACTTACATCATTATCATTTTCTCAAAGGACGGTTATCTGCACTGCAGGTGAAGCATTGAAGTGAAAGCCAGCCAGCCAAGGAAAAGTCCCGCTGCTCTCTCTCTTCATTTCAACCTATGGGGTGAAAACCCCAAACCGAAAAACCCTCCAGGTGGGTCCCCAACAGCCCCCTCCCCAGCCCCTGTGCCAAGTGCAGCCCTGCTTTAACCCTCCCTGATAGCTCAACGTGGGAGAAGATCAGATTAGCTGGCGAGAGCTGCATTCAAAAAGAAAAAAGAAGAAGAAAAATGACAGCGTAACAAAATAGCTTTCATTCATCATTTCCCGGAATTTTTTTTGTTTTACAAAGCGAGCCGTCAAACTAAGCGGAGAGCGTTCATCGCTCTCGCTAACCGCAGACACCTTTTGAAATGTTAAAATTAGGACCGTGGGAATATAACAGGCAAGTTACCGGCTCTTTTAACAAAAAAAAACCAAGAAAGTAAGGGAAAGCGAGTCGTTCTCCTTCTCTCTCGCGCAAACCCGCTTTGTAGTGTAATACGGCTCCCCGGCTACGGTAATTCTATTTTTGCGCTCTTTGTGGCCTTGCTGTGGGGGTCACATGATTGACACCACCAGTGAGGGGGGGGCGGGGCTACACAGGCCAGAGGCAGTCATTACAACACTGTGCAAGGGTCAGAGGTGAAGCGTCACATCAAAGTAGTCTCATAACTGTGTCATGTTTAAGTGCTAACCAGTATTGTTCCACTCTGGTCAACGCCTTAATTCTTTCTTATAATACATGGAAAAATAATAATGATAATAATAAAATGAAAGAAAAAGAGCCTGGAAATAATAATTTACTGCTTATGTCTATAGCCATACACAATAACATAAGCGAGGTAATTCTGCCTATTCATAAGTAAATAAACAAAGTCAGTGTGAATGTTGCAATGCTGGTATTACACAGCAAGTTGGAACTGCAAGAGTCTAATTGTAGCCCATAATATGAGCGTTATTTGTGTAGAGTTACCCATGACACTGACAGCTGTATGGCAAACCTTTAGCACTGACTGTAACTGCATTCCATACAGTAAAGGACAGCCTGTGCTTGACACAGCCTGTCTCTCAGTAAAGGACAGTGTGTTTGGCACAGCCTGTCTCTTGGTAAAGGACAGTGTGTGTTTGACACAACCTGTCTCTCAGTAAAGGACAGTGTGTGTGTGGCACAGCCTGTCTCTCAGTAAAGGACAGCCTGTGCTTGACACAGCCTGTCTCTCAGTAAAGGACAGTGTGTGTTTGGCACAGCCTGTCTCTTGGTAAAGGACAGTGTGTGTTTGACACAGCCTGTCTCTTAGTAAAGGACAGTGTGTGTGTGGCACAGCCTGTCTCCAGGTAAAGGACAGTGTGTGTGGCACAGCCTGTCTCCAGGTAAAGGACAGTGTGTGCTTGACACAGGCCTGTCTCTCAGTAAAGGACAGTGTGTGTGTGGCACAGCCTGTCTCTCAGTAAAGGACAGTGTGTGTTTGACACAGCCTGTCTCTCAGTAAAGGACAGTGTGTCTGGCACAGCCTGTCTCTCGGTAAAGGACAGTGTGTCTGGCACAGCCTGTCTCCAGGTAAAGGACAGTGTGTGCTTGACACAGGCCTGTCTCTCAGTAAAGGACAGTGTGTGTGTGGCACAGCCTGTCTCTCAGTAAAGGACAGTGTGTGTGTGGCACAGGCCTATCTCTCAGTAAAGGACAGTGTGTGTTTGGCACAGCCTGTCTCTCAGTAAAGGACAGCCTGTGTTTGGCACAGCCTGTCTCTCAGTAAAGGACAGTGTGTCTGGCACAGCCTGTCTCTCAGTAAAGGACAGAGTGTGCTTGACACAGCCTGTCTCCAGGTAAAGGACAGAGTGTGCTTGACACAGCCTGTCTCTCAGTAAAGGACAGAGTGTGTTTGACACAGTCTGTCTCTCGGTAAAGGACAGTGTGTGTTTGGCACAGCCTGTCCCTCAGTAAAGGACAGTGTGTGTTTGACACAGTCTGTCTCTCGGTAAAGGACAGAGTGTGTTTGACACAGCCTGTCTCTCGGTAAAGGACAGTGTGTGTGTGGCACAGCCTGTCTCTCAGTAAAGGACAGTGTGTGTTTGGCACAGCCTGTCTCTTGGTAACGGACAGTGTGTGTTTGGCACAGCCTGTCTCTCAGTAAAGGACAGTGTGTGTTTGGCACAGGCCTGTCTCTCAGTAAAGGACAGTGTGTGTTTGGCACTGCCTGTCTCTCAGTAAAGGACAGTGTGTGTTTGGCACAGGCCTGTCTCTCAGTAAAGGACAGTGTGTGTTTGGCACAGGCCTGTCTCTCAGTAAAGGACAGTGTGTGTTTGACACAGGCCTGTCTCTCAGTAAAGGACAGTGTGTGTTTGGCACTGCCTGTCTCTCAGTAAAGGACAGTGTGTGTTTGGCACAGGCCTGTCTCTCAGTAAAGGACAGTGTGTGTTTGGCACAGGCCTGTCTCTCAGTAAAGGACAGTGTGTGTTTGGCACAGGCCTGTCTCTCAGTAAAGGACAGTGTGTGTTTGACACAGGCCTGTCTCTCAGTAAAGGACAGTGTGTGTTTGGCACAGCCTGTCTCTCAGTAAAGGACAGTGTGTGTTTGGCACTGCCTGTCTCTCAGTAAAGGACAGAGTGTGTTTGGCACAGGCTGTCTCTCAGTAAAGGACAGTGTGTGTTTGGCACTGCCTGTCTCTCAGTAAAGGACAGTGTGTGTGTGGCACAGCCTGTCTCCTGGTAAAGGACAGTGTGTGTTTGGCACTGCCTGTCTCTCAGTAAAGGGCAGTGTGTGTTTGGCACATCCTGTCTCCTGGTAAAGGACAGTGTGTGTTTGGCACTGCCTGTCTCTCAGTAAAGGGCAGTGTGTGTTTGGCACAGGCTGTCTCTCAGTAAAGGACAGTGTGTGTTTGGCACAGCCTGTCTCTCAGTAAAGGACAGTGTGTGTTTGGCACAGCCTGTCTCTCAGTAAAGGACAGTGTGTGTTTGACACAGTCTGTCTCTCAGTAAAGGACAGTGTGTGCTTGACACAGCCTGTCTCTCAGTAAAGGACAGTGTGTGTTTGGCACTGCCTGTCTCTCAGTAAAGGACAGTGTGTGTTTGGCACTGCCTGTCTCTCAGTAAAGGACAGTGTGTGTTTGGCACAGGCCTGTCTCTCAGTAAAGGACAGTGTGTGTTTGGCACAGGCCTGTCTCTCAGTAAAGGACAGTGTGTGTTTGGCACAGTCTGTCTCTCAGTAAAGGACAGTGTGTGTTTGGCACTGTCTGTCTCTCAGTAAAGGACAGTGTGTGTTTGGCACTGCCTGTCTCTCAGTAAAGGACAGTGTGTGTTTGGCACTGCCTGTCTCTCAGTAAAGGACAGTGTGTGTTTGGCACTGCCTGTCTCTCAGTAAAGGACAGTGTGTGTTTGGCACAGCCTGTCTCTCAGTAAAGGACAGTGTGTGTTTGGCACAGGCCTGTCTCTTGGTAAAGGACAGTGTGTGTTTGGCACAGCCTGTCTCTCAGTAAAGGACAGTGTGTGTTTGGCACAGGCCTGTCTCTCGGTAAAGGACAGTGTGTGTTTGGCACTGCCTGTCCGCCAGTCCGCAGGATTAGCATCGGCAGCTCTGTGGAGCGGTAGGATTTCTCTCACACTCCCTCCATCCGCTCTCTCTTTTTCTCTCTCGCTCTCACTACAGCTGCGCCTCTCTCTGGCTTTCCCTCTCTTCACCTCTCTATCGTGCTCATTACCTCTCTCTCCCTCTCTGTCTGTTACTATCAGTTTCTCCCTTTCTCTTCGCACCCCCGTCACTTCCTACATCGCTTTTCCAGCTGCCCTTCCCCTCCCTCCCATTCTGTCCCTCCATCCCTCTCTTCTCCTCCCCCCTCACCCTCTCCTTCACCCTCCCCTCCTCCCTTCCCTCCCCTCCCCTCCTCCCTCCCCCTCTCTCTCAGCATGTGAGCACATGCATTTCGGAGGGGCAGTGATACGAGCCCAAGGCGGTGTCTGCCACAGACACGGGAGCGCTGAAATATTAATGCCGCCGGGCTCCAGCAGGGGGCCCCGCGGGACGGGCCCCGGAGAACGAGGCGGGCATCCGTAGCGATAAAAAACAAAGTCCCGCGCGTCGCCGTGTTTATTATTCAAACGGCGCGGAGACCGCGGGGGTCGCTCACGGCGGCGGCCGGCGATATTGTGATCGATGGCGCTGACCGGGCCGAACCGGGGAATGCGGCGCGGAAGATCCGATGCGCCGCGATCTTACGAAGACGGATTTCCGATGGCGGCCTGTCGGTCGCGGCTCCGCCGGAGGGGTTCAGGCCCCGAGGTGATTCGACAGGGCGCGGACGAAGCAGACCCGCCCAAGAACCAAAAACACTGGGGTACAAAAACAACAAAAAAAGATAAACGCTTTTTCCCCCATTCGCACCTAGGAGATGAAGTTTAACGGCAACGTGCGTTCGATCAGATCGATGTCGTTACGCAGCTTTCGCTGGGAGACGCTGCCGTCGACTGCGGAGAACTGCGCCGTGCCTTCCCGCATTGCATCTTGGGCCCGGGTCATCCAAACAGAATAATCGATCGTGCAACGACAGCACAAACACATTCGATTTACCACAAGAGATTTCGACAGCCGTCGTTACGAAGATCAAAATAAACCCCGAGAAGCGAATAGATCTGCCCGGGCGAAAGTGTGAACCCGCTGGCTTTCGCTTCTCTGGGAGGAACGATCGGGTGGGTTTAGCGAGCTGACAAGTGGTTCTCGGTCTCTGCAGAGTGGGATTAGAGGGAGACGGCGCACACGCGTGTCCCAGCAGGCCGAGCGCCTGGGGGGGGAGAGCGGTTCGATGTTCGATGGTTTATCGACCGCCTCGCTCGCGAGCCCTCGGGAGGGAAGCCTCGACCGGCGGTCGGCCGGGGGCAGCGCGGCGAGGAGAGAGGCCAAGGACTAATTGCACGGCCGCGGCGAAGACCCGCGTCGGTAAAGGCCCCGACCCCCGCCGCGCGGGCCCGCGTCGGCGAAGAGGCCGCTGGAAGAAACCCCGCGACGTAATGATATTCGCCGGCCGAGCTGCACCAGACGCCGCAGTGCACCAACAGGTGCGCGGCTCTCGCGCAGTCACAGAGCCACACTGCCATCTGCAGGCCGTCCGCGGTATCGCCGCCCGACCGCCCGGCAAAATCTCTCCCAGTCTGAACCGCAGCACATTCGCAGAATCTTCAATAACAGAAACAGGAAATGAACTAATTGGACTTAATTTGCTCAAGGCAGAAGTGAAGGGCATATAATTTACAGCGTGTATAAATACCAATGTGAAAGAACGGAGTCAGCAGGCACTTCACTTCCCAGAAATGCGGGCGGCCATGGCAGGCCCTAAATCAGAGCAGGAGCTGAACCCCATCCGCGGGGGTCTGGAGTCGTGTCCAGGACGCGCCGGGTGCCAAGTGTGGCCAGCTGCCCCGCGTGACGAGGGCACGGTTGGCACCGGCACTTGGCACACGGGTGGCAGCGTTCCAGCGGGCCGGGGAGACAGCGTCTCATTGTACACCAGCGCCCCCCGCTGGCCGATCGGGGCACCTGTAAGTCCACCTGTTGAGCTGCACGTGAACGGCCTTTCTCCCCGACTCTCATTTGTACAAACTGCGGCGAATGACATCGCACGGTTTGGAGGAGAGCGCGCGGCCGTCTGAGTTCCCCTGAATTTACAGCCCCGGTTACAGCAGCAGGCGCTAGTGAACACGACGGGACATTCCAAACAGGAAGAAGGGAAAAAAGCATGAAAAAGACATAATCTCGTGAACTCGCATTGTGAGACCTCAGTTATTGCTTAGATACACACAAACAAAGACGTGCCCACACACTGGCACAAACACAAGTAATGACAGATGCTGCACACGCACACACAGACACACACACACACACACAAGTACAGACAGCCAACCCCACACATGCATGAATACAAGCACACACACACACACGCTCTCACACACACACACACACACACTTGCGTGCGAGCGAGCAGCAGCGCGCCGCAGACCCCGTATGATCCGGCTCGGTGTGAGCCCAGCGCGGTCGTTTCCCCCGGCGACGGGCTCTGAGGAGCGAGACCACCCCGCGGGTCGTCTCCCATCGATCCGCCGCTGCCGCGTACAGCCAGCGCCCGCTCCGGACTCCAGCGCGCGCCGGCGATACAGAACAAGCCTCCGCACCTGTCAGAGCCAACCGCCCTTCAGCTCAGCCGAAACGCCCGCCGACCGCTCCTCCGCAGTCACACCAGGTGGGAGGGCCACCTCAGGCTCGGCCACGCCCGCCCCACAAAGCGAGCGCGAGCAGCGTGCCCTCTCCTTCACGTGAGCAGAATTCGGCACAAGGGCTGACCGTGTTACCTTCAGAGGAAATGTAATGCGTAGGGTAGATAGTGAGAGAACAGGGAATGCGTGTTAAAGTTATAATCGAGCAAAGATTGAAGGAAATGGGAGACGCCTATTCCTAAGAGAAGCTGTGATCAAGTGGCAGCTACTTGACAATTTACAATTCAGAAAGAGGGCTCTACAGTTTGTCTGAGTAAAGGTAGTCACAGTAACAGAATCGAGCGTACAGGAAAGCAGGTACTTCCTGCAGGAAAAGGTGTCCACTGTTACGGAAGGATTTCTAGCAGGAAACCAAGTCCATCCATAAAACAGATTTCCTAGCGCAGGCCAATACAGCTAACAGCGCTTACGAAAACAGGGTTTATAAAAAGTAAGCCAAGAAAAACAAAAAACTGCTGAACAATACAGCGCTCTGCCAAACAGGAGTGCTTTCGCAGGTGAGCTACGCTACAGGAAGGGCAGGTGCATCCTGTGGCAAACAGGTCTGCGCTGTTGGAACGAAGGGGTTTCTAGCAGGAAAGCAGGTCCGTCCATTAATATTTCACAGATTCTCACCGTCAGCGCAGGCCAACTTACGAGAACTGAAACAAAGCGCTGTACGAAAAAAGGGGGGTTTAAAAAAATAAAAAAAAAAAAAACTGCTGAACAATCCCACGTGCGGCGTCTGCCAAACAGGCAACCGCAATCGCGCTGTTGGGCCCGGCGCGTGAGCTCCCGCTAAGCCGGCAGGGCCCGGCTGCCAAATCTCCGTTTGAGACAAAGGGAGGAGCGCTTCAGAGCAAATAACGGAAAATAAATAACACTACCTTTTTTTAAATTTCGTACTGGAAAGCCAAGCCGCAAAAAAAATAAATAAAATTAAAGCTCTAACGAAAGCTCCTCAGAATGATTCACTCAAAGGGCTCTCGCGGCGCGCGTTCACCTCAGCCTGGGTTCAGGGTCGAGCCTTTCATCATTTCTGATTGGTTATTGGGGGGCGGGGGGAGGTGGGAATGAAAGGGTGATATCTACATACTTGGCGTAATCGTTCACATTCCGGTCTGCCAGCACGCAGTATTACTGGTGAAATGTGATGCCATTAGAAAATTCTGCTCGTTCAAATGATTCCGCTGACACGAACGAAGAGGCAATTAGGCAAACAGATATATGAGATCCTACACAGTCATCTCCGCTAATTTGCGGCCGGTCTCATTGTGTCGGTAAAACAGTTCTGCGCACGCCCCTTTCATTTAGCAAATGATAATAAAATGTCATTTATTTCTCAGAGGTCACCAAGCAGAGGACAGGACAAAAGGAACCCCCCACCCCACTCCCATTTCACCCCTCGTATCATATGTAGCGCATCAAATTTTCCTAAATATTGAACTCTAATTTGTCTTTAACCTTGGAGGACCAATGGGCCTTTTAACTCAAAGCCAAAAGTGCACTTAATTTACACTTAAACTGTGCTTAAACTGAGCACATTCATGTATCCCAAAGGACTACACTATGAATACAGGACTCGGTTGAAAACCTCAAATGCTAATGTGAGTTTTTCTTTCGTATTGTATCATTCTACTGAACCATTGCAGTGAGTCCGAAAGTTAGCCGCCCTCTCCCATGGCCATATCGAGGGCGACATTCCTTCAGATTATATTTGACACGTTCGGGCAGTTTTTACTGGCTATTTACTGAAGCGGTTCATGGCCAGTTTCCTTATCTAAAGGGTACAACAGCAGTGTCCCAGGAGTCAAACCTGTAATCTCTCCTGTTAAAAAGAGTCCTTCTGGCTACTCCGCACCACCGCCTCTACTACAAAGTGCACTGAGCTTTGGACAAGGCCATCCACAACTGACCTCTTCAACAATGAATTTAAAAATCTCAGTCTGCTCAGTGTGTAGAAGTTCATGACCATGCACATAAGAACCATCTAGGAAGAAAAAAGTACTTACTTGAATGCAGAAGTGCTGCAAATGCATCAATTGCTGCCCTGTGAAACAAAACAAAAAAATAAAATAAAATACTTAAAATGCGTCTTAGAGAATTAATGAATAACATTTTGTGGGGCAACTGAAAAAAGTAAGAAATTGTAACACAACAATACTTCTTGGCTCAGACCGGCAGCTCTCCAACGACACAGTCAGCATTTATAGGTAATATAAAGCGCCATTTTCCCCAGTAACACATAAACTCATGTGAAGTACCTTTATAAGCATTTCCTCCAGTAATGTATATGCTGATTCAATATGGCAGTCATATTTCCGCAAAAAATATGGGAACATGAATCTAATGAGCAATACAGTCTACGGCAGGACACTCGCGGCATCGTCGTGGCAATATTTTACCATCTCCTCAAAATCACTGCGCACTGTCTTGACAGGCGTAGAAAATATATTTTTGTTCAACAAATAAACGAAAACAGCGTTTCATTCTTGTAAATAAACGATGTTTCCAGTAGGGATGGGGGAATGGGACTCGTTCGGCTGCATGTTATTGTTTGTTTGGCTTTGATTAGAATTCGCGTGAAGGTCTTCATTTACGATGAAGGGCTTGTTCCTTTTATTGGGAAACAAGAGTTATCTCCGGGGCGCATCATGAATAATTTGCATTAATATCCTTTCGGCAGGAGGGGTTATTAAAACCCATTAATCACTCAAAGTTTCCCTTTCACCAAACATTCCGTGGTTTCGGCGTTTCATTTCAATTGTTCAGACAAACTTAAAGCCGGGGTTCTAGGCGAGCCTCTTCAATCAAACGACAACGCCGTTCTATCTGATCCCGCGCAAAATGAAAACAAAATTCATAACATATTTCTGTTCGTTGAAACAGAACGGAATCGTTTGGGTCATAAAGGTGTTTCGTGCCACTGCTTTCCGCCGTTGTGCAACGGACTGCTCGGAGATGGAATCAATAACAAAGCACTCGCGTCGTGGCGTGCAACATCAGCAAGAATCATCATCTTCCCGCGAGCGCTCGTGTCGAAACGGCCCCGGTTATATTGTGGTTTTATTTGTATCCTCACGGGTCGTAGCTGGGCCGTGTTTCTGCGTCTGTCTGACGTCCGATGTGCCCGAGTGCAGCGGTTGACGCTCTCTTCCTCCGGGCGAAGCGTGCATCCCGTCACGTTCTCACAAGGCTAATAAGCACGCGAGGCGGAAGTCTAATAAAGGCCGCGGTGAATTAAACGGGATCGACGGGCGGCGTTGTCCCCGTGATTAACGGGCTACTTATCCCCCCGCGTGTCAGATTCCGGGAGCTCGGAGATTATTCACTTTACAGTATCGCTTTCAAGTCCGTCCAAGACGTCTGATTTATTGTCCAACACGAGAGCGCGGTCTAATGCGGCTACTCGCTAAACGCTTGCAAATTAATATTGCGTATTATTTACGGCGGCTGACGAATGCTCCTAAATCGGCTAAATTTGCAACCATACAAAACACGCCGCAGGTTAACACTCAGTAATGCATTTTGCACGTTTCTCGGTAATGTAGGCCTGTTTGCAGAAACGGGGCTACGATTTCTCTGAGGGATTTAAAGGAGAGAGTGTGCACGTACGAAACGGTTTCAAAACATCCGGAGAATAGGTAGCCTATGCCTGCTTTTACCCAGGGGAGTTCAAAACACAAATTTCCCATCTATTCATTGTGTTTTTCCCACTCTCTGGCCTCCCTGCACTACGCACAGTGTCACACTGCAGAATTCCGAAATATTGACATATCTTGGAGTTAGTTTTATCAAGCCTTAAATGTTCTGTAATCGGATTTTATTTGTACTAACAGTTTCTGGCATGAAAAAACATCTAGCAAGCTGATATTTGTGCTGCTCTCTCTCTCTCTCTCTCCATCCTCACACCATCTCTATCTCTGTGTGAGTATGGGACCTCTGGAATATACATTTTGGTTTTTTTTCACTAATATTGTTTGTGGTCATTCGGGTCACTTTCCCGAGACCGAACCGTATGGCGAGTCACAAAGGAACCCTGTGGCGTGATGGAACTGCAGAGGTCAGGGTCGCCGTCTGGTCTGTGTCAGCTGACACTGCGTCCTGCGGCTGGAGCAGGGCAGAGTCCATCCCCCAAACCCCCCAACCCCAGCTGCTCCCGCCCGCGCCATGCCCCTGGCATGCAGCAGGGGTCACTGTGGGTCAGGCGCCATTTACTGCCCTGTCTGCGACGACTGTCACTCACAGCCGCGGAGACGCACTGACGCTTAATAAATACTTTGGGATGCTGTAAAACCGGAGACACCATGCTTTGGGATACCGTAAAATATGAGACACTGTGCTTTTGGATACTGTAAAATCTGAGACCCGGGGCACGGCATGTCCATTTATTTATTTTGCAGATGCCTTGATCAAGGGCACGACGCACAACTTATTATTATTTTTGCTGACTACTTCTTTTAGGACGTTGTGTGGACAGTGTGTTATAAAGGAGCCAATTTGTGTCAGAACAATTGCCACACATATTTTACACCTTGCCCATTTGGATAAGAGGTATTTGTACTGGATTCCTCCCAGTTAAGGACAGCGTTCACCGGGGACCGAAACCCACAACCTTCTGGTTACAAGCCCCTAATCTCAGCCGCCATCTTTGTTTCTGTCGCCCCAGAGCACCGTAATTCAAAGCATTAAAGAGCTGGGCTGGAGAGCTGGTAAATAGAAAACAAAATCTCAACCCTTATTCAGCACAAAATTACAAAACAAGACCTGGAAAACTTACCCAAATCATACAATCAATAAATCTTCTAAATTGTACATTCTACCCTGTTTAGGTGACAGCGTCATGAAATCTGGAAATTTATCATTTTTATGGCCCGTACCTAAACACAGTCAGATTAACTCTAGTATACATATTGCGTATTGTTGTACAAGTCTAAGGCCGCACTCTTCGGATGAGAACAACGCTGAAATTCTTTATAAAATGCTGAATTCGGATCTCAGCTTTACTGCAATGGAGTGGGATGTATATCCTTCCTCACAAACAAGTAGGGTGGCCTGTCAAATACAATCTTGTGAAATAAAAATAGAGCGAATCAGATCCTGCTTTTAAAATGACACTGCAGAAAAAGACGAGGTGGCGCGTATTAAGTGCTGATGAGATTTACACGTAGCTCTATTTCATTTTGAAGGTGGGGACATTTCGGTGCTAAATAAAAAAGTTGATATGCTTGATGAGTTTTGTGATGCGTGTGATTGAAAGTACAGAGTAAAAAAAACTACAGAAACTTCGATTGTGCACTTTTATATTTCCACAGAAATATAAAATGATGCAAAGGAAGTAAAGCAAGCAATGTCATAATGCTTATAAAACATTTCCTGGTACATTGTATAGTTTTGTTGATAATGGGGGGGGACATATCAAACAATTAAGAGAACCCATATGCCTTCGTTGATCTGATCCAATGTGTGGTGAGCTTTCTGGCGCAAAATGGCTGCCGTGCCTCACCCAGGTGGGTGCTACACATTGGTGGTGGGTGAGGTGAGTTCCCCTTCACTGTAAAGCACATTGAGCATTCTTAAAAGTGCTATATAAATGCAAGGATATATATATATATGATCTATGGATTGCCAGTGAAGGACTTACTAATAAAAGGACAGGCTGGATTAAATCAACGTTTGTCAGACAAATGAATTTCAAATATCAAAGCTAACTACAGTTTGATTAAATCTGGGCCTCTTATTTCTTCTGTAAGCTACAGACAGTAAAAATAGATAGGTCATCAGGGGAATGTGGCTGTTCAAAAAAAAAAAAAATAAAGTAGCACAAACATAGTTTAACCTCACAAAGATCATAAACCTGTCTCCGTTTTAACTGCGGACTGTGTTAGTGGGCGGGCGATGCTAAGCGCTTTAAGTATGTGTGCACTGCGGGACGACTACAGCCAAGACGTGCAGCGGAATGAGGAGGGGCAGACCCATGGTGACATATAGCACTTACTTGACTGTGCGTGCGCGCTTTGTCGTGTGCGCGGACACCAGCTTAAAAACCACGTCCAGGCCTCTGTTTTCACCCAGCAAAGTGGCTGTGGACACTACGAGAAGGAAGAGAACGTGTTCAGTAGATGGAAAAAACCAGAACGGCACTTATCGACTGAATTTCGGAACGGCGGGGACGTTCGTCGTTTATTCCGTTCCAGAGAGGTTCTCCCTTTTACCCGATGCCAAAATTTGAACCTTAAGCCAGGTAAAGCAGCTATGCGTGCACACGGCGCGAGTCTATTTCTGCGTGCTCTTTTGCAGTTGATTGCGCGCCTGTGATAGCCAAATTAAAAATAAACCGGAGCCGGATTCTGGAAGGGGTTGCGGGGTTTCCGTAAAACGCCTCTTCAGTGCGGGTCTATAACAGGAGAACAGGAATAAGCAGATTATTGAGTTATGAAATACCATCTGAACCTGAACACAATTGCACAATTGCAGCAGTCCCTAAACTGTGGGTTGGAACCCCACTGTTGGGGTTGTGAATGGGAGGGGGGTGGGTGTAGGGGGGGGGGGGGGGCGGAGTTATATAATTCAGGTGGGGAAAAATGTGTATGAACTAAGATTTTCTACGGACATTCACGTCAATTAAACCTGAACACTGCCGTTACAGGCACCATCACAGGCACTGACCCCGCTACTGTGCACATGCACAGTTGTTTTGAATTATGCTATGAAAAAAGTATAAAAAATAATTCCGTGTTAGAATGACAGGCTACAGCACATTTTAATGACGCGTCATGGGCTCAGAATGTTCTAGAGATCTGCGGGAGGTGTAAACCATAGCGTGGGGCAGGATTTGTTTGTTGGAAAAGTTCATAAAGTTTGCCTGTACGCCTGCCTGTTTGAGGAAAATAACACACTTCACACCTAGGCGATCCCAGGACGCAGGCTGTTATTGCCAGTGATACATCAACGGCGTGCGTTGAGCAGGAGCAAATACGCACCCCCCCCCCCCCCCCGCCCTTAGTCCGGACTGCACTACAATCCCCAAATAAAAAGAAATTGCCTTAAAAAATATTTTAATTTGGCGGGAAGCAGACACACACCATCTCCCGGGTTCCCTGGTTGACAGTGAATCAACTCCGTGTTAAAAAGTAATTTAAAACCGTAGCATCCAACCTTGTACATAAAAAAAATCCTTTCTGAATCTGTGGCACAGAAGTCTTCCTCCCTGTGTACATAACAAAAGGCATTATGCCTGCCAAAGAGGACTCCTTTTGCCTCACAGACACGTTTGAGACCAAAGTGTGACTTGTTTACTGAGGAAAGTGAACAGTACCTCTCAGTTAGAGCTCTGCTCAAGGCCATGTGAACAGAACAGAAACACATCTAGAATCCATCAACAAATCCTCAGTATTTAAATTCATACGCAGATGAGTTTCAATGTGTGTCATTTCAAGCATGTACTGTCAAATGAGCACTTCTCAGTATGTCTAAAATTACACATTAGAATCTCACAATAATTTGTGTACTTCTTAAAATTTCAATGTCATTTACTGTTAACACATATTACAAAAGCTATTCATTCAGTTGATTGTGTATTTAATAGCCTACACACAACAGTGGCTCCTGGGTGGTGTACGAAAGGTGAGGCGCTCATTTCTAATGCCATGATACTTCCCATGATCTCCATTGAATCCTGGAGCAAGATACTTTGCGCCCAATCTGGCAATAGTGAGTGGGGACGTCACAGTCCGTTTGAACCCTGTATCAGTATCATAGCTCTGATGGCTGGGCGGTTTTTGAGCGAGTGTCCAGGGCAGGAGGGGAGGGTGCAGCTCCTTGCCCTCCTGTACTCACCGGATGAGCAGAAGACCCTGAGGACCCACAGGCAGGCCGCCGCCCTCTGGGGGTGTTCCGAATTCTGCCTGAGCAGACCCAGCGTGAGCAGCACGGCATCCGCCTTCTCCGCCTTGAGCCCGATCCACCTGTCTGCACGGAAACCACGGAAACATGACATCACACGCAACGGCCAGCTACAACCCCCCCCCTCCAGTCTCAGCTACCTCCATCAGTCACAACAACAGAATTATGCTTAATGAGAAAAGGCCGTCCTGTCAATCTAGGCTGCTCATCTTGCCCACTGTTTATCCAGCACCGTTTCAGACCTGCTGTTGAATACTCTCAAGCAGGGCTGCCCAACCCTGTTCCTGGAAATCTACAATCCTGTAGCTTTCCACGCCAACCCCCATCAAGCGCATCTCACTCAACAGCTAGGCCATGTCCAATACAGCTGACTTGCCTGCTGTTGAGTGTACAACTTGTGTGCAACTTATATACGCAATAGCAGGGCAGTTAGCCAATTCGTACACAGCCTTAGAGATCTCGTTGAGCAGCTCATTAGTAGAATCAGGTGTGCCAAAATACAGTTGAAATGAAAACCTACAGGACAGTAGAGGTCCAGTAACTTTGTTGGGCAGCCCTGTTCTCAGGGGGTCTCTGACTCATTGGAAACTATTCCATCCACTGACAGCTCTAAGATCACGGTGAAATTTATCTAGAACTAAATAAAGGTAGTCAATTAGCCACCTCGTTTTGCTGGCAGACCCCATCCTGTAGTATCTCACCTCTGTGCCCAACCTTGGCTAGCAGGTGGAGCAGGGGCAGCAGGATGGCGTAGTTGGGAGAGAGGCACCTGCCCGTCTTCACCAAGGCTGAGAGGAGAGCCTCACTGCCGCCTTTGGAGATCATGTAGTGGATCCGCCTGTCGGTGCCTGGAAGACACGCCCCCGACACCACCCGGTGAGATGCAGCCCAATCAGAGCTCTTATGTAGCACTGTGTGTACTGTGATTATGTACAGGATGAATCCGGCTCCTTGATTGGCTCAGTCCTCAGTCCACAGGGTCCACAGAAGTAGGGCATATTTATCTTTGTCTTGTAAATGATGAAGCAGGCAACGCCACAGGCTATTAGCTGTTGTCAGTGAAACACACTTTTCCTCGGTACCTGTACCTAGAGTACAATTCCGACTCAATTTAAAAAAAGAGTACAATTTAAGGCAGCGATTCCCTGTGTCTCAAACCTTGCTCGTCAGACTCATAACCATAGGGTGGTATGAGCTTGATTAGGTTAATGCTCAAACTTCTGAGGATGTGCTTCGCCAGTAATCCGATTGCCAACCACTTCTGATGGATTACGAGCTCTTGAAGAAGTGACATAATTTAAGGCAGCAATTCTGAGCCAGCGCAGCCACTGACCGAAAACATAACACAGGCTGAACCTCGCTATGGAACCAGGAATATTGCAGGACACCAAATGTCACGAACTTGAGCCCTTTATTTCCAAATTGCTGTGAAGATGGAGGGGCTGAACATGGAAAAGGCCTGCCTCCTCTCTTTCCCTGCTTTCGGGTTCTGTACGGGGGAACAGTTCATCAATTCGCTGTTCCAAAACGGAGTGTGCTGTACCGAAGGGAAGGGGACTCACCCGCTGACAGGAGCTCGTCCAGCACGTTCAGGATATTGAGGGCGCTCTCTGTGTCCCCCACACCCTGCAGGAAAATATAAAACGTCTTTCAGATATGCAATGCAATCTCCTTCAGCCGTTACACTGCCTGGGGACACCTGACATTGGGAATGACAAACCAGGGAGAAACAGAGTGAGCAGAACGAAAAAATAATACTGAAAGAAAGAAATGGAAATGAGAGCTATAACATAACAACAACAGTCTCAATTCCAGACTCCAGCTATAAATAAACAGCGACGGCGATGACAGCAGAAGAATGAAAAACTGAATCCCTATCTACCGACGTTCGTCCCCGTCTTTGGCTCGCTATTAATCACGAGCGTTCGCGTGCTTATTCAAACCGTTTGGCAAGCCCAGCGATTATTGAGATGAACGGCGTCGAGGAAGGAAAAGACGCTCTTGTTTATTTTGAAAGTGAAGCGCGAGGACAAACGGGGATGGCGTTCCTGGCCCACGTCTGTAAGAGAAATGGGATGACAAAAACATACACACCGAGTTGTCCTTGTCAAAACTTAATTTGGCTGGATTTGCCTGCGGCTAATTTTAAGGTCGGCGAGAGGCGCTGATGGATGAGAACGCGGCTCGGAGCCTGAAACAGATCTGGGGACATGCGGGGGGGGCCCAGCGCGTGCACCCCGGGGGCCCGGTTCGCCGAGCGATGTCCCCCACGCCCGAGCGGGACTGTGAACAGGGGGCGATGCTGTGACCCCTTCTTCGCGGTAACCGGGCACTGCTCCCTGTCCTCTCGGCCCGAAGACCCCCCGATCCTACCAGCTGTGGGGGCGGGGTTTTGCGTTTAAAAGCAGAAGCAGTTGACAGCCTGGCCATGGGGGGGAAGCCATCTAATCTTCCAAGAAACATGGGGGGGTTTCAGTTGGGGTAGCTGACGGAGCCCTGCCCCAGGCCGACATGCGGAAACGACTGACCCTGTCGCTCACGTGCGGAGTGTGTCCCAGGCTGAAGTGTAACGTCTAAACCAGGGAGACTGACACGGGCGTCGGGTTGGGCTGAGGGGGGCCGTTGAAGGGGAACTCCAGCCTTGTTTTTCTTTTATTTGCAGTAGCTGTCCTCCCGATTAAAATGAGCCAACACTATACCTGAAGTGACTGCAGAGATATGCCCCCCCCCCCGCCCAAAACTACTGCGCATGCTCCAGGTACCTGCTTTAACATGGACTACGTCCCAGTGGGTGCTTACAGCCTATGGGTATGCGTCAGACAACGCCAGTCACAGGTCTCCACATCTACTGAATACAAACAGAGGGGCTGGGCATTACTAGATGGCCTGGATGCCGTTCTTCTACACGCTAGCAAGCTATCCGCTAAAGTAAGAAAATCTACGTTCAATTTTGAGGAGAAGAGGCAAGACTACTGAACATACCAAGTGACAATTTGTTAGCTCAGTCCACATAACCTTCACCTAGTATGTCAGGTCAGGGGGTGACATGACATCTCCAAATTGAAATTATTCGCCCTTAGTAGTTCTTCAAAAATGAGAAATGTTAGAGGTGTACCTCATTTCGCTGCCAGTATGTCCAAGCTGAAATAGCTTTGGCCAGCCATTAAGAGAGACTTAACAGGTGACAGTTACGCCTTTATCTGTTCGATGAGTTAAATATTTTACGGTGTAACTTCCCTTAAAGGCTGCCATTGTACTACCATGAGGAGAGATTATATAGAATATATAAGCATCTTTAAAATAAGAGGTGAGGGAGCAGGAAATGGTCATCAGCAAGTTGAACATATTGGGAAGGCCTTACTTGGTTTTCAGGAAAAGGCTTATGGCCTTGCTTCCATAGTATGAAAGGCATAGTTCACTTTCTTGGGTGTTTTTTCAAATATATATCATTTCAGTTTTATAGTATGCGTTCCATTGGCCCTCACAGTGTTTGTGTGCAGTGAAGGACATTTGAGATGCTTAGAAGGTCCTGACATTCTGCCAGCTGTACAATGGCGCATATCAGTATCAGTATCATAAGGCCTTCAGGGCTTTGTGGTCAAAAGCAAGAAAAACATACTTCAAGTGACTCCACTGCAGATTGTCCAGTGACGTCGTGTTCCCAGGGGCTATGTACGAGCAGACCCATTTTACGGTGTTCATTCACAATTATAAACATATAAAATCCGTTTTTTATATCATGCCGGTACTTCTTTCCTTTTCGGTTCTTCGCCGGCAGCATAAGCTCCTCACTCCCAAAGTAGTAATGTTGATATAGGAAGCTGCAGCACAATTACCTTCAGCAGAGGTTGCATGGCTATAGGAAATAGTTCCAAACAAACATAAGATTAAAAGCAATTTTTAAAAGAGTAATAGGGTCGTATACACACATACAACCTCTAGAGGCATAATACCATTGCACTAGCTGCTTTGGCGCTACCTGAAGTATATTTTCTTTCTTTAGACCCTCAGCGTCCATCATTGTAAAACCTGGCAGGTCATCAAGAGTTTCAAAAAGTGGAATGTCCCTTTAACTATGACTATCAGCTGTGGTTATTAAGTTTAGTTTAGCCCAAAGATCCCAAATGAATGATTGGTCTGTTGGTGGATCTTCGCCATGGGAATGCTGAGCCTGGGACCAATGAAAGGAATCCTACTGTCATAGCTGAAGCATCTGGGCTGGGCAATGCAACAAAAGGAAGAGTGGACAGATGGACAGACAGAGATCAATGAGTGAGTGATGTCAGCATGTGCATCTCTGTGCAGAGGACCCGGCATCTCTCAGGATGAGTTACGGCAGGAAGTGACATAACAAGGGGGCGGACAATCCCAGCGATACCTCATTCACTTTTTCCCCAAAAAAACGTTTGAAAGACCAATTCTCCCATTTATTCATGGGAAGCGCTGACAAAGTTACTCTCGCGTGACAAGCTAATCCCAGACTGTCAGAAACAAACCCCTTCTTAATTTAACAGCTGTGACTCACTCCATCTGTCATCTGGGGCTCAGCCTTCCTCTCCCACCACACCCCTGACTGCAGCTCCAGAAGACCCAGGACCCAAACACGGTCAGACTGTGCAGCGATACCGCACCCTAACTAGCAGGCGCTGAAGTCTAGTTTTCTGACCGCACCCTCCCTCGCAGCTGTGTGAGTGGAGTTCGCCAGACGGTACGTTCATCGTGGAGACATTCTGACGTGGTGAGGTAAACGCTACAACCACACAAGTAGCCAAACCTTCGGACAAAACGGAAACGTTTCTTCAGTTACTCTAAAGAGACCGTCTCGGTAATCCGACGCTATGTTTACATGATAGGCTTAAGAAACGGGGAAGAATAAGTATGGCGGAAATTAAGTGAGGGTATAAATGCCCATTGGGTACAGTACTGAGGAAACTGGTGGTCCACAGACTGCTGGTAAAGGCATTGTATCGTACCCTTGAGCACAGCTCCGCATCTGAATCACTCCTGTAAATATCCTGCTGGATAAATTGAAACCGTAAAAAAGCGAGATCGATCTTCTTCGCCGTCTCCTTGAGACGAAAGAGAGTACTTCAACACTTTAATGTTTATGCAATCCATAAATGCTCTTAAGCAGTGCATTGAAGCATCCCACTCATCCAGTTGTTCCCACTTTACATTTAAAATGCTGGTTATCAATAGTTTATTTAGGACCTATTTGCTTTACCCATGCTAAGGCATGTAGCCAAAATGTTGGGAAATTGCTTTATAGCTGGTGGCAGTATATAAAATAATAAGAGAGAATTATTACCGAGGACGGCTATTCTGAATGCTTCCTTCTTTATTTCACATCTTCCTGTGAGTAATTCAGTTTATTGCTTTTTGAGTGTTCTGTTGCATTGTGACAGTTTTTTCAATATTGCTTGCTTTAAAATATATAATTTCAGTGCGCAAAACAGACCATACAGGTCAGTTTGCAATAGGAAAAACTGATTTCCCTGCAACTTTAAAATGAATTTTCTCCACTAGCATTTCTTGAAAAAGCCAGTGCTATTCCCAGGTAAAGTCAAAATGACTACTCATACTATTTTGTAAATCATTTTTGTAAAACTGTAATTTCATCTTTAGCACACAACCTCTTCTTTTATTACAGTTACAATGTATTTCAACGATTGAGTAAAAATAATTACATTTAGTCTTCAGTATGTTAATCAAAGGTTGGTTCAATGGAAATGTTTTCATTTATTCTGTTGAGGATGTATATTTGTGTGCGTGTGTGCATGCATACGTGCGCGCGTGTGTGTGTTTATATAGGTTACATTGAGGCAACAGCAGCACTTCTAGAGACTAAACATTGGGCTATTTTTGATGCTAAGCTGTTAACTTCTTTTAGTTTTAGTGGTTAAACATTGCCTTGTCTCATGCTTTCAAAGTCCAGTGTTAATGTCTGTTTTGTGGACAGAGACAAGAGTTATAATCACTGATGTCATGTTATTTTCTCCCCTTTATGTCTCTGTGTGGAAGTGTGAAAGCAAGCTGTCATGTCCCCTGCAACCAACACATCAAATTCAGCATGGAAATTTTACTTGAGATTATAAAATGGACGGTCACAACTGAACGATCAAAAATTAATGTAACTATAAAACAGAAATGCTATATTTTTCCACACATACTGTAGGACAGTAAAAACTAGACTAAAATTGGCCTGAAATGACTTTAATTGAAGAATCACCATCATCTCATCACTGTCAAACTACAACAACAACTGTCCATAGCCAGTATGGTGATACAGATCTCTCTACAATGACGAGACTGAAAGTGCTGTGGTGCGCTGCTGCTCCAGCAGGAAGAATGAGCAGACTGAAAATGGTCTGTACTGCCCTACTCTTGCAGGCAGAATGAGGAGACTGAAAGTGGTCTGTACTGCCCTACTCTTGCAGGCAGAATGAGGAGACTGAAAGTGGTCTGTACTGCACTGCTCCAGCAGGAAGAATGAGGAGACTGAAAGTGGTCTGTACTGCACTGCTCCAGCAGGTAGAATGAGGAGACTGAAAATGGTCTGTACTGCACTGCTCCAGCAGGTAGAATGAGGAGACTGAAAGTGGTCTGTACTGCGCTGCTCCAGCAGGTAGAATGAGGAGACTGAAAGCGGTCTGTACTGCGCTGCTCCAGCAGGTAGAATGAGGAGACTGAAAGCGGTCTGTACTGCGCTGCTCCAGCAGGAAGAATGAGGAGACTGAAAGCGGTCTGTACTGCGCTGCTCCAGCAGGTAGAATGAGGAGACTGAAAGCGGTCTGTACTGCGTTGCTCCAGCAGGAAGAATAAGGAGACTGAAAGCGGTCTGTACTGCTCTACTCCTGCAGGTAGAATGAGGAGACTGAAAGCGGTCTGTACTGCGCTGCTCCAGCAGGAAGAATGAGCAGACTGAAAGCGGTCTGTACTGCGCTGCTCCAGCAGGCAGAAGAGGGCTGCCTGCTGAGGCGATGTCGACACTCAGCAGTGAAGGACAGAGCAGACGGGTTTCAGGGTTACCCTGTGGATAATGGAAACTGAGTCTCTTCACGTCTTACTTTTACCTCGCCTTTCCTCTGCAATCTTACCAGCACAACGCTATCACACGCAGCCATGTCAGAGTGTACACAAGCACCTCAACACACGCACACACACGCAGCACGAAGACAACACCTTCACGCCTACTACTGCCTCCCTGCAATCTACCAGCAAACAGCACACACACAGCCATGTCAGAGTGTACACAAGCACCTCAACACACGCACACACACGCACGCACGCAGCACACACACACACGCACACACATGCACACAGCACAAGCACATGCAAACAGCACACACACACAGCCATGTCAGAGTGTACACAAGCACCTCAACGCATATGCAAGACCACGATCTCTCACACACACACACACACACACACACACACACACACACGCACATGCGCACACACGAGCAAGCACATACATACACACACACACACACACACGCCGGCTTTCAAAAACAAATATGCGTGAATGGATCCTCAGGGAAAACATGAACCTACACATGACTCCGCAAATGCAGACATTCACACAGCCCTACCTGCAGCGTGGTCAGGAGCACCTCCAGTCCGCTGGCACCCGTGGTTGCCATGGTAGGCCGCACTCGCTCTGGAAACAGGAAGAGAGAGAGACACAATCGTCTTGAAGCAAGCTCGTCTTGAACAGACCGCTGGGCAGTGAATCAGCTGCACAGGCTCCCTCCCTCTCTTTCTCCTGGCTAATTTAAAAAGAGAGCAGTACAGAGACATAGAGGGCATGTCTTTGAGTGTGTGTGTGTGTGGGGGGAGGGGGGACACGGGGGGGGGCGTACTGTGAAAACAGAAACCCAATCTCCAGATATAAATCCCCCTTCCCCGCTTGTATTTACACACCTAGATGAGCTCCCTATAAAAAGGGTCTGGCATGTTGACCCGCGGTGGGCTCCCTGCAGGAGGCTGACAGTGAGGGAGGGGTTGTAATGGGGGAAGGGGGGGGGGGGGTGAGTGACAGGATCATGGGGCACATGCGTGTGAGGCATCTCGGCTTTCGGCCGTCGGGGGGGCCGTGTCTTTGACGCTTGGTGACGGGGAAGTGCGATGAACGGAATTAAAGCCAGAGAACCTGCTTCCTCCGATTGGCCAAGCAGGTGTGTACTGGGGGTGGGGGGGGGGTGGGGAGCAATCTGGTCAAACGCTTATCCGGAAGGTTTCCTTTCCAAAACACCCGCTCGTCAACTTAAATCAGGCCCCGGTTCTGATTACGGAGCACACAGTCTTGACACTCGTGATGCCCATTTCTCAGGGCATCTCCTCGTGTTGCCTTTTACCGAAGGATAAAGTACCATATTGCTGTGTGAATGAATGGGGTATCTGTCAACGGTCGCTTGTGAATGCTGTGTTACGCTAGGCAGAGATAACTGCTAAGCCGGGCAGGCTGCAGGAATAGCAGCGAGCTCTGGCCCAGCGTTTAAACCGGTTCTTACCGCACACACGCACGACAAAAAAAAAAAAAAAATTAAAAAAATTAAGGAGAGATTACTCAGCTCAAGGTCCCCAAACAAGGGAGAGCATTCCGCCGCAGTTTCGGCTATAAGCGAGCGCGCTACCGCTGACAGGTAATGCAGCGCTGTGAGACAGGAGGCACGCGTGCATAGGGAGGCATGTAATGCTGGAAATGGGGGCAGGCGTGTTTCACAGACACACAGCGCTCGTGAAACCGAGGACACTTACGCATCGCAGTCACGTACCGCTCCACGGCAGGCCACACGCGTGTGTGTGGGGGGGGGGGGGCGTGCAAGACGCACAAGGCTCACGAAACCAAGGACACGCGTGCATACGAGACATGCGATGCTTTAAATAAGTGTGCTCTCATCCAGAGGTTCTGCAGCCTAGGGTTGCCAGATTTAGAATTTGTCAAAAATGGACAACATGCACAGCTGTAAGCTTAATCACAACCCAGGGGGGAGAGGGGTTGGGTACAATGGGGACCAATTCGGTTTTTTTTTTTCCAATCAAATATTTCCCAGTCGGAACCACAAACTGGACCTGTACAAATCATTTGAAAGCTGGACATTCTAGTCAAAAAACTGGCCATCTGGCAACCCCAGCAGAAGTGCATTGTGTCGGCAGACAATGAGAGCAGAGCAGACAGCAAGGAGCTTCGAGACACAGCATGACGGTAAGAAGCAGGCCAAGGACGACAAAGGGAATATAATCAATTTCCACATTTGTGTTTGGAAAATTGGGAGAATTTAGCCATTAGCGCTGTCCTGATTTAATGGGCGAATCTAACTGAAACGCATTAGAGCTCGGCTAAAGAGACAGTTTAATTTTTAATGGGAATGGTGTGCTGCTCCGCGCTATGAGTTGGTATAGAAGAATTGAATTAGGTTCTCCTCGCATTATGTTATGATTTGGGATAAAAGAATTGAATTAGGTCTCCTCGTGTTTCCTCCCCCCGAACGTATTATCAGGGATTTCAGAAGCTATTTCTATTAATTTCAGGATTCCCCTCAAAATTGTGCAGTTTTGTTCTTTTTTTTTCGGGTCCCGGTGAAAGCCACAGTGGAGCTACGATGCGCTACCAATCAAATGCCTGACAGAGCTGAGTGAGTGCTTCAAATCACCGAGGCATCGACAAAGCACAAAGTGTATCCACCCAGTCTGTGTGAAGCGTGTGAAGACTCCCTACTCCTCAGTGTCTAAGCGTGACATGTCTGCATCGTGTTATTTTCATATAATCACATGACATGGAGATGCGCAGGAACCTTTTCTGAATACCCTTTAAACTTCCTGTTTAATGAAACAGCTGCCAAATATGAGGCTTGTCTATAAACACATGACAAAGATGGTGGTATATTTGTACGACATTATTATTTGCTGTGGAAAGAACATTTGGTTTAAAATCCACTGTGATCGAACAGAAGGCAGTAGAAAAAGGATATTGTGACAGTGCCTTACAAAAGACCATTGTTTTGTCAGCTATGTAATTCTTACAATTTAATTTTGCAGGTATGATATTTGAACTTGTTTAACTGTCCTTTAGTGAGAAGCAGTGTGTGGTCAGCCTTTTCCTCTAACTCTACTTTTAATATCATTTCATTTTTGCCACATCACACAAAAACGTAAATCATATACAGAGGACGGTTAATACAAGGCACGCTAAGGTAATGATTAGTAATGCACAGCGGTCAGGAATCCGCATATCGCCATGGGAAAAGTGAGCCCTCGTCCTAACTTTGAACCGTGAGGCGCTGAGCCACGCTCTGTGAGGTGCGGACGGGATAGGTTACGGCCGGGGTTCGCGGTAAGGTGAAGCGTTCTCTTTTTTTTTTTTTTTTTTGAAAGCCGAAACCGTGAAATGTTCCTCGGGTTTCCCCCCGCGGTAACAGAGGGTGCGGGCGACAGAATCTTGGCACCGGCTCCCGTGACGTGCGGAAACGGCGAGGGGGCGAACGTGATTCGGGACAAACGTGGGCCGCGCGGTGCGTTCGACTGACGCGCGTAAATGAGGAGCGAATGGATGTGAACTATGAGTGTGTGCGCGTGTGTATTTATACATATGCGCACACACACACATGCATAAATATATGTATACATGTATTCATACACTGTGTGCTCAATAATATTTTTATACGCACACACACACGCATGCATATATATACACACAGAGTGTCCTCAATAATATTTGGGACAAAAACATATTTAGATTTGTAATCAAACAATTTACATGTGGTTAAATTAAAGACCCTCAGCTTTTATTAAAGGTTATTTTATACATTTAGGTTTTACCATATAAATAGCCCCTCTATTTCAAAGCACCATAATGTTTGGGACAAATGGCTTCACAGATGTGTGTTCAGGTACTTGCTTAGTGCAGGTATGAGACAGCGTTCAGTATCTAGTCTTGATTCTGGGATTTTGGATTGCTTTTGGAGTCTGTTATTGGCGTTTGTCAACATGAGGACCCGAGTTGTGCCAACGAAATCCTAGGAAGCTATGAGGCTGAGAAATAAGAAAAAAACAGCCAGGGACATAGGCCAAACTTAGGCTTACCAGAATCAACTGCTTGGAACATCATTAAGAAGAAAGAGAGCACTGGTTACTCAGTAATCAGAAAGCACCTGGTTGGCCAAGGAAGACCTCTAGAATTTATGACCAAAGAATTCTCCAAAACCAAAACACCAGACTGACAGATCAGAAATACTCTTCAGGAGGCAGGCGTGAATGTGTCAGTTATTACTGTGGGCAGAAGACTTCACAAACAGAACTGCGCTGGCTATACTGCAAGATGCAAACCACTAGTTAGCCGCAAAAACAACATGGCCAGGTTACAGTTTGCTAAGAAGAATCTAAGAGCCTGCAGAGTCCTGGAAAAAGGTCTTATGGACAGATGAACCCAAGATTGCCGTGTAAGAATGTATCAGAGTGACGGCAAAAGCAATGTGTGGTGGGGAGGCCCCCAAGTACCAGTGAAGGCACATCTTAATGCAACAGCATACAATCTCATTCTAGACAATTCTGTGCTTCTCCAACAGTTTAGGGAAGACCCTTTCCTGTTTCAGCATGACAGTGGCCCCAGGTATACAGCGAGGTTCATATTGAAATGGTTTTGCCAAGAACAGTGTGGAAGAACTCAACTGGCCTGCAGAAAGCCCTGACCTCAGCCCCATCCAACACCTTTGGGATCAATTGGAAAGCCAACTGCGAGCCAGGCCTAATCACCCAATCAGTGCCTGACCTCACTAATGCGCTTCTGGCTAAATGGAAACAAATCCCTGCAGCAATGCTCCAACATCTAGTATAAAGCCTTCCCAAAAGAGTGGAGGTTGTTAGAGCCTCAAAGGGTGGACCAACTCCATATCAATGGCCATGATTTTAGATGAGAGGCTGGATGAAAGGTGTCAACATATTTTGTATGTAGTGTATATATACAGACGGGTGACAAATTAAAGGAAAAACCTAAATAAATGAGTGGAGAAACATAACACATGTAGATGTTTCCTTACAGGTGTACTGCATGATACATTTAAGCAATTAACATCCCATCATGCTCTGTGGCATGTATAAAAATGCTGAGCAGGCCCAGCTGACCTCGATTTTGGATCAAGATGGCAAAAGGAAAATATCCAAGTGACTTTGAAAGAGGGTTCATTATTGAGGCATGGATGGCAGGAGCTTCAGTCACAGAGTGCTAAACTGGCTAGTGTTTCAATGGGAACAGTGACTAAAGTGACATCTGCATTTAGATCTATGGGAAAGACAGTAAATAGGGTTGGAAATTGTAGAATCTATGCCAAAGTGCATTGAAGCTGTTCTAGTGGCTTGTGGTGGCTGAACACCTTACTAAGACATTTTGTGGTGGTGTTCCTTTAATCTGTCAGCTGTCTGTATGCATATTTATATATATATGTATGCATTTAAAAACACACACATACCTGCACACACAGACATAAACACACACACACCTTCGAAAAGGTCAAAATTCTTTGGATTTCTTGATATACAACGGTATGAGATTTAAATATCAATCATAAATGTATGTTACTCATGAAAGTAATTGATACTGATACAATCTGATACTAATGCTGCACGCTTGGACATCTGAAAACACATACGGTTAGCATTTTGCTGAGATACCACACCATATGCGGATGTTTATTAATCGCAGGCAGTTGGAAAGACTGAACAGTGCGCGGCCGCAGGACCCGCCTTTCCGCGCGCGGCCCGCTCGTCGTTCGCCTCCCACCGAGAGCCGGGCGCAGAGTCCTATATTTAACGGAGCGGTTTGGGCGGGCCGGGCCGCGTCCGTGGAAACCCTGCGATCGCGAGCGGCGATTGATCGGCCGCCAGGGTATTTTTATCCGCGAGATCAGTGAGGTGACGGAGGAGCAGCGGCGGTAAATAAAGGCCGATGACAGGCGGGCATCTCGAAATGCTGAGACGCGGCGGAACGGCGCTTCCACGGAGCGCGGGGGCGGGAGCGCCAGCGCGTGCCAGCCCGGGTGACCTCCGGCTTCCTCACCGGCAGGTCCCTTTCACTGGCCACCGCGGGCACGTGCATTACCGATATCAGAGGGGGGCACTCAACCGATGCTAAGCCAGCGACGAGGCTGCATCGTTCCTTTCTCTGCACCTAGATTTCCCCCTTTCTTCACCCGAATTGGTACAGCCCGTTGGCCTTCACACCTGCCACAGGAGCACTGAAGCTGAAGCACCGGCACCAACTCGAGCAAATTTATATTTATCTCTCAAAAACAAAGCAGCCCACGGGCACCCGGCACACCGCTGGGGCAGGCTAATGCAGCGGTAGCCCCAGATAGGCAGGCTAGCATAAGCCCTACAGGCTAGCCCTGGCGGGACAAAGCCACTTGTGGCCTGATACCGCAATACCTTGAGCTTGAACCTTCAGTGTCCAGAGCCTGACCTCTGCTCGTGGCTAGCATCTTTGCTGGCATCTTTTTGGGCTTTGTACTTTTGTACTAAGCCAGAGGCCATGCCACCATGTTATTTTCTCAATGCACGATGGCTGGAGTTGTGCTGGGCTTGGATAATACTTTGTAGGGTGACCTCCAGGGGCAAACCAGTTCCTCTGAGGACACTGTTGACCTTCCTGGTTTATATAAAGCTTCATAAGAATATAGTACCGTATTTATGCAGTAATGGCCTTGTTATTAATACCTTAAAAGCCTCCATGTGATGCTGAACAGAGCTTATGAGGTCTGTCTGTATAATGCACCTCTGGGGCATGTGGCTGCCACTGCAGTCACAAATTATGGGGGAAATAAAAGCCTGAACAGAATAGGGAGCCTGCTTTCAGGAATTTCACACAACCCTGAAGCGGAACAGAAGGACGTAAGACTGGATCAGGAATAGTCGAGATTGCGTGGCTTTGACAAAAAACACCCACTGTTCAGCATCCAGCTTCTTTTTTTTTTTCCCTCTCTCAAAAAAAACAAAAAAAAACTTCATACAGAACCGAAGCGTGTGAAGTGTAGCAGTTGGATGAAGGCTGCGTTAGCAACGGCAGGCAGCCTTCTGATAGCGACGAGCAGGCCCCTCCCCTCCCCCTCCCCCTCCAGGCTTCGTCGTCGCGACGTCGCTTTACCCGACGTCTCGATCATAAGGTCAGCGCGGCGTTTTGGCGCACGCGGGTTTGCCCAGGAAGCGGAATGAAAGTTAATGACTCGGGGCGCGGACCGGATTCCGGGTCGCGACCGTTTGTTCGAGCGACACGGCGCGCGCGGGCTTCGATAGCGGATAATTAACGGCGCGGCGGTTATGACTTCTCATCAATGGACGGGGAACAGCCGGTGACAGCGTAATCTCTCCCGCTGGTCGTGTCCTCTGAATCTTAATAAACACCGGTTAGCATTGACAGCTCTATCGGAGTCTCTACTACAGTCCTTCAGGAGCCACACAGTGTCTCCATGGAAGACTCACCATGAGCTTGCCGCTTGGCCACTGAAGGTACTATAGCCTTACATAAGTTTGTAAAGCTATTACCAAGCCACTGAAGATATTACTGCCCAATTTTGTTTTGTTTTTGTTTAGGCCAAAAGTATAAAGGGATACTTAAATTGTTAAATGGACAGACGTGATGCAACCCGCAGTATGCATAAACAAAAAAACTAGTTACAGTATCTCAGGAGTTTAAGCATAGTCTATTAGCCAGTGTTGTTTGGGTAGAAAATTAGGAAGACATTCATTCCTTAACAGGAAGGTTATCACCAGATCATTAATTGATTACAGGCATTTGAACGGCAGCTATGATGAATGGTACAAGTTACAAGTACTTTACAGTTGTCAGTTCAGAGAGCGTGTTTCAGACCAGGTTAGTCCTTGCCAAAAGGTACAATGAGTTCCAGACGGGGAGTCGACCTAACTTCCTGTTCAAGTGATCCAAAATGGGCTCCTCTCCTCAAAGCCGACCAACGTGACCCGCTAACAAAGACTGTAGGTCCAGCCTTCAGAGCATCCAGAGATCCAAAGCAGGGGGTTCTTCCATGGCTTTGGGGTTTGGCTGCAGATCATGTGGGGTGTATTGTATCGAAAACCTGGCGGGGAAGCGAGCTCATCATTAGTAACCACGCTCAAACACCAGAGGGCGGTGTGGCAGTCCATCTTCGTTAGATGAAGATTTCCATCCGGGAAGTCGCCAGCTCCTTCGACATACAGCACAGAGCTTTATTGGCTGTCATGGAAACGGATGCCGCTGCTCGACATATTTGTTAATATTTTTTTACAAAGCGTAAAGCTCGCAGGCGCATGGAATCGTTCTGCTGCATGACAATTTAATCTTTAAACTGTTATTCCGCAAACAACAAGTGTTTGGTGTTATTCACCTGAGATGCCATATTCTCTGTTTTTCTTTCTGTTGATTTCCCAGGCCTGCGCCGGGTCTATTACACAATGATTGCATTTTGCACACAGAAATTCTGGAATGGAATTTACTCATGAGATTGCAAAATTTCTTCAGAGCTGCGTATCGGTTCGTTATAAGCAGTGTGTGTCGGACAGAGATCACTTCAAATCTCATTTCTGCCTCCTACAACTCAGGAAACATCATCGGAATCGTCTTAAAACCCTGTTCTGAACACAGAAAGACCCACTCTAAATATAGCTACGCCATCACTCTGAAATGCCAACAGGCAACTCCAGGCAAGAACAGCCTAACATAAAGACTGGGACACGTTATCGCCTACAAATTACTTTTCTTTTTTAAGCAAGCAGCATATTTTTAAACCGGTAACTTCATTAAATATCTAAAATGCATTTACGTAAAATAAGATGGAACTAAGAAAAATGGACAAGTTGGATATGAAGTCTTCTCAAACAACTCCTGCCAGTCACCATTAAAAAAAAAAACTGGTCATGGAAAAGCAATACTTGTTTATAATTAAATTCAGTAATGTGACATGTCTTTCCGAGATGTCCCCGTCTATGAAAATGAAGGTTGAACAGAATGAACAGTAGTTCTTGAGGCACAGGGGGTGGCTGTGGGGGGGTGTCCCAGACATGGCACAGCGGGCACTCTGTCCTGGGGGGGGGTGCCCACCTGTACAACGTCAGCAGTGAAGGAGAGCATTTCCCCCCAGTGCATTGCGGTCAGTTCACATGGAGGTAAACACGAACGAAAGGAGCAGTTTGAGGGTCCGTCACTCCACACACACATTCCTGACCTTTAAAGCAGGAGGACGGGGGGGCGAGGGGTGGGGGGACGGGAGGGATGGGGGTGCCTCAGGGGCTCAGGTTTGCTGGCTCCTGCTCACACCCGCCCTGCCCTGGAGGCTTAAGAGATAATGTATACCATCCACCCCCCCTCAGTCCCCCCGCCACTCCACCGCCCCCCATCCCCTCACACCCCTCCGCATGCCGCCTTAAAGAAGATAGCCTGCTAAATCCCCACTTGTCCTAGCTTGAGCCCCTGATGATAAGACGCGGGGCCGCCGAGCTAAAACGCGCCATGCTAATGCCGTTAACGCCCACACCAGCTGCATGCCGCGGGGACGGGGGAAACGGGAGCCTGCTCCCCGCAAAAACAGGAAGTGATGTCATCTGGAAGCTCTAGGCACACCAGGGACAACCGAGAAGCATTACCCAGAGAACTTCATAGAGGAAAACTGACCTTTGGATACGTGGAACAGGGGTGGGAAAAAGGGTTTAATAAAAGAATACGAAAGGGCGGGCGGCGCTGGCTATTTTGACGTTGGGGGGAGCGCAGGGGCGGTGGGGTAATGTAAGGAGCCGTGACGCGTTGGGCTCTGTTAGACGGTGCGGAATGGTGTGTGATCCATTGGTTGTAATTTTGGAGGTGAAATGAATGCTGTTGGAATGAAAGTGTCCTTAACTTGATGAAAGTTCCTGCTCTCATAAATATACTGTACAGGCGCCGAGGAATCTATGGAGGGCAGTTTGGCCAGGTGCTGAACAGTGCCTGGGGGGGGCGGGGGGGGGATTAGTGTAGCAGGGAAACAAGCAGGACTTTCAGGGGGTCAGACACATGGGAAATCCTAACCAACAAAAACACTACTCCCCCACACCTGTTACTCACACAACATACAACTGTCTCACATGTGTGAAAACAGCAGACCCTAATCTCCACTGGATCAACTGGTCAATTGTGAGGCAGACATTACCACGTGGTTCAAATTACAACGCAAATCGTACCTGTGCGATTCAGCGGCTAATGTGTACATTCTGTGTGTTAGGTATTGCCAATGTAAATCATAGCAGATTTAATCCAAACGACTCACCTGAAAGGGTTTCATGACCTGGAGAACAGGGCCCAGAACCAGGGAAACACATAACACCAGACATGACTCTCCCTCATGACTTGTGGGGGCCATTAACAGTCAGCCCTGTTTCTGTAGTTGTTCCAATGACCTTTGGTATGCACACTTTTGTATGTTACACTTTTATTGGACTGTATGCAAGTGTTTGAATGAAATAAAAAATCTATATGTCAATTTACTCTAACAACACAAAATGAGTACAATTTTGTCCCAAATATGAATGTAGTACGTAAGTAAAATGGATCAATAAAAATCTTTAAGAATGAAAAGTCACATGTGCACACTCCAGACATATTCACATACAAAGCATGGTGATATAATGATACGTGCACCAGGTAATCATCCTTATACTATTCCTTCATGTCTAAAATCCATTTATTCTTAATCCTGATTATGGACCATATCATGATGCTGTCTATGGACACAGGCAAGGGGAGGCATTTCAAACGGCAAGTCACAGGAAATATAATTATGCACACTGAGGTTCTCTTCCATCCCCAGAACAATTACTTATTAAAAAAGCTTTGAGCTTTTTTCCCTTTAAAACAGGGCAGTAGATGCAACAGTGTGGCCAAAGACTATATTGCATCCAAGAAGACATTTTAACAGTATAAAACTTACTTCAGCATTTTAACATGAATGATATCCATTTCCACATATTAGCTGTGCATATATCTCCATGAAATAATGAAAGAATGACGCTCAAAAAATATTCCTACGTGATTTTCTTTCGTTTTCAGTATCAACTTAAGTGTCTCTATATCATCAGTATACAATTATTACCATTATTTTGCATAGATGACTTGTTTTTAAGGTGTGCATCTTCATATTTTGGTTGCCCACGTAACCCTAACTAAAGGAAAGTTATTTGTATCACCAGAGAAGCAGGCATCTGAAAATGATGCCTCAGTAAAAGGAGGCCATTTTGGGTGATCATCGATCATTTATTTAAATTCAATAACTACGTGGTATCAGGAGCCCTAGTTTCAGTCTTTACAGATAGGTAAGGAATATGTATGTTAGAAATGAAAGCCCGGCAGTCTAGTCCACTTCCCATGGAATGAATGACTCATCAGGCATTGGGCCTACCCGTGAAAGCTGATCACAGAACACAGTGCACCTCACCTGTGATTGCAGACGACATGAATGTCACACGAGCGATCACAGCAGGAGCTGTGGGCCGGCCAGAGGGCCCAGCCAGCATCACCTCCCATCAAAGAGAAGGTTCAGCGCTCAGACCGCACCGACTGGATTTCAATAAGCACTCGTGTTCCGAGGGCACAGATTATCACAGATCACGGTAACCCCACACCCCGTCTAAATATAACTCAAGTGTATCCCCGCTTCCAGTGAGATGCCACAAATCAAAAACAAGCGGATGACATTCCCTCTTTGAAGAGCGGATGGTACAAATATAATCTGGAAATTTACTCATTTGCAACTCCACCTACGGGTCATAAATATCCAAATGACCGTTAACAGATGATAAATAAAAAATATTTTAGGTGTGTGTGTGTGAGTGAGAGAGAAACGTGTGTGTTAGAGAGAGAGAGTGTGTGTATGCAGGTGGGTGCATGTGGGTGTATGCAGGTGCATGCATGCTTAAGACTGGCACCTTGTCTCTCCTCCTGTGCTGTGTGTATGCAGGTGGGTGCATGTGTGTGTGTATGCAGGTGCATGTGTGCTTAAGACTGGCACCTTGTTTCTCCCCAGCGCTGCAAATGACAGGGTGTGATGGGGACAGGTCAGACGCACCCGGTTGACGAAAGGGCAGAGAACTTTATTACAGCGGGCGTTTCCAGTCCCCATGGCAACCACCAACAGCCAACCACAAACAGATAAACACCAAACAGGCTGCTTTGCCCTTGGTTACAAATTTCCATCTGCGTATGCGATTCCTTCGCAACCGAAAAGGCGAGCTGCTGTCCCTGCTTCCACCCAGAAAACGACACGGGAATGGAACCTTTCGGAACAGAAACGAGTTCTCCCCGCTCCGCTCTCTCCCCACCGCTGACTAAACAAAGCGTGTCACCGCGTCTTCGTGAAAAGATAGGTAATTACTGTTAAAGATAAGAAGCGGACGGAAAACTTTGACCTAATTATAAAATGCGACCTTTTACGTTCAAATAGTGACTGTCAAATGAGCCCCGACAAACTAGCTCTTCGTCCGCCGCTCTTAAAAAACAGAGATAGCACTCCAAGGTCAATCTTTAATCATATCTGCATGTAATTCTTTGTCCCTCGCCAAACATGCGGCGTCAGTTCTAATGAGAGGGAGGGGAGGAGGGTAATTTACCTATTGACTCCTGCATAAATGGCCTTAATGAGCAGGAGCGTGAGCGCACAATGGCCTCATTCGACGAGAAAATTGGACTAATCTGGAAGGAAATTGACCTGCTCCTGTTCCCGACCTGTTCCTCAGAAACTTTTCTGAAGACAGCTGAATTAAAACTCTTCATATTTCTTCACAAAAACGTCCTTTAAAATTGGGCTTTATTTTTTTCATTTTTTTGCCCCCTTTCCCTGCAGCTCTTAAAATATTGGTTGCTTTTAGTTTGGAGAGGTTTTTTGTTTTGCATCATTTTTCAAATATATCTACCGTAATATAACTGTAAACGTAATACTTCCATGGAATCATTATTACCCATAAGGACTTTCTTCAGGACCTTTAATAGCTTAAAGACAATGTCACAGGGCGCAGATGGTAGACTCTGTGATACCATAGCTTCCAAATGCTACTTGCTGCACGTATTGACTTTTTCAGCTGGATGCACCGAGTTAAAGGGGAGAAACCAGCGCGTGCGTATCATTTAACTCTCGCACGCATTTGTACTCAATCTCCCAATAAACTATTTCATATCCAGTTTAAGCTTTATCGATCTCATTTTACATTTTACACAGAACTAAATGTTGTGAAAATACAAACATCGTAAGAGCTCAACACATATCGATCGACGACTTCAATATTTGGACTTCAGTGGGAAATGATCCTTTGGCCAGCCTTTTAACGAACTCGTACCGGTTCGTTCCTCTGGAAAATTGGCTCATGCGGTCTCGTCTATTTTAACCCTGAATTTTTCCCCCTTTGGCTTCTATTTTAGAACGTCCAATCAGATTCGTGGGCCAAGTTCCGTCGCCATCCGCTGTCGGTTCAAGAGAGCACGCGCGCGCGTGCGCTTTCCTCACATGAGCGTTCCGCCAGCCGCCCCTCGTTTTGACCCTGCAATCCGCCAATCGGCATGGAAACGGGGCAGAACGCACAAACATAAAATGGTAACCGAGAGGGAGCTGTTATTGTTTTTGGATCCTGCGGCCGGCCGTTAAGTGTTTTCAGAAGGACGCCGTCCCCCGCGACCTTTTCCGCAAGCTTGTGACCCGCTGGCCTCAGGCCTGGCCCCCAGCGCGCCCAGTCAGTAAAAGCGTCAGTCAAACGGCGCAATTAAATCTGGTCGCTTAGCATGGCTGAGACGCAGCCGAGCACTCAAAGTACTTACGAACCATCCCAGGCTTTTCGTTTTTAAAAAAAGGCCGCTAGGCAAATATTTCAGCTTGTCTCTCGCTTGCCCTCTATGATCTCTTACAAAAACACTAAAACAAGAGTGCACAGTTCTACGGTTCTTGGAGAGGGGGTGTGAAAGGCTACAACCCTGCATTCTCGATGCCTGCTAAGGCTGCGTGTGGCATTTGCAAATACAAACTAATTCTAAGCGACTGAAGCCTGAAGTAAGACATCATCTGTTCTTGTAACACGGAGACACAGGCACGCACAATCACAGGGTTCAAGCTGTATGACAGCTACTAAGAAATCTCAAATAATTATTTTGCATTTTCGTTCGAAAGAAACAACGGCCTTGCAATAAATTATACCTCCATCAGTTGTTAAAGACCGGCAAGGAGAAAATCTTCATTTAAACGCAATGGGGTAAAAAAAATAAATGAATAAACTATAAACATCTTAAAAAACAATGTCAACTGATTACAAGCCACCAGATGGTAAATTCCTCTTTTCAGCCTTGTGCCTATAATAAGGACTGTCACCTCGAGTATCCGTCGTAAAGAAACGCTGCAGTATTTCTTGGTATAGAGGAATGTCTCGGGGCAACTTCTTGGACAGCTACAGATACGTGACACTCTCCAAAGCTCTTGAGACACGGACACAAAAACGTTATTTTGAGAAAGTGAAATATCTCACACCTTTGTGAGGATGTTTACGAGCTGTTTCTATCAGTGAATTAGCAGCTGCCCAAAATAACTCCGAAAGGCATCCGGGGGGCTGTAGCTGGAACACTTGACCTTGAACTTCTACCCAAAATCTTGAAATCTACTGCCAGCTTGAAGCCTCTCCCACCACGTGTGATCTCCCAAACAATGAGGCCAAAACCTTCATAAAGTCCAGTCTCTTCACTAATCTGTTGAGACATGAAGGCAGGACACTTTTCGAAATCAGCTCATTTAAGGTTTTGCGAACCTTTGCTGTCCTTCAGTTGGCAAGCGGAAGAGCGGAAGGACTCTCCTCGTGCTCCTCTGAAGAGATCTGGAATCCGCCTTTCACCAACAAATAAGGCCAATAAATAACGCCAGGAAACATCGCCACAGAACAACTACGGCCACGCGAATAATTTACTATTAATAAGAAAACGATTTGACCCTGGAGTGGAGTTACCCTGTGTCTCGTGGTCATGGTTAAATACTGTCATTCTGCTTCTGTACAGTTAAGCTTCCTAAAGCCCTGTCTGTCACAGACGATGAGTCAGGCTGACATTATTGGTCACGGTCCATGTCAACATGGAGCCTTTCCTTTTAAAAATGCAATTCCATTGACAAACGCGTTACCCCACGTCGCCGCCTGCCGCCGTCACTGCCCCCACCCCCCCCACCCCCCCCAAGATGCCCAATCGCCAACCACTGTGTCTTTCACAGAGAAAGCACAAACAAGCAGGCCCGCTCATTTCATTTCAAATCAGTCAATTCAGGATATAAACAATTTATTACTTGAAATTTATTACCAAAGAATGGGCATTTCTGAATACAAAAATTAAGTTTCAGTTCCTGTTCCATTACATTACATTTATTTGGCAGACGCTTTTATCCGAAGCGACGTATTCCTGTCCTGAATTGACTGAATCACACCCCAAGCAACACCATAAAGTTCTAATCATTTGGACGTCCCTTGTAGTAGTACCTCCTTTTAAGTTTTGTGATCTTGAGATTAGCTAGCACATCCATGTACTTACAAGAATAATAGAATTGCTCTAAATTAGAATGTTATCAGTCGTTTTTTTCATAAAACAGGAAAGACCACCCACTTTCTGGTGAGTGACAGTTCTCTTTGAAATCTCCTTGAAGAAAGTTGAGTTAGCAAGTCGGTGCTTTCGCTATGAAAGATCCGTAATAGTGCTGTCACCTTTTTTTATTGTTTAGATCGTCAACTTGCACATAAACGTCACACACAAAGCAAGCACAACAACATCTCTCCCGTAGGCACCCATTAACCCACCACTAGCAGCTTTGTTATCATCGAACATGAAGATACTGAAGAGGAGTCAGAGTGCGTTTATTTGTGCGCGATATGCGTTATATCTATATAATGGCACTTATGTATTATGAGCTCCAGGCTTGGTGCAGTTAGATGTTCAGAGGGCACACAATGTCATCGGCTGTCACAAGGCAAGTTCATAAATACCAAGCCCGGCCACACAAAGCATTTCCCAGTGACTCTCAACAGAAGCAGGTCGCCCTCTAAACCAATAGGCTTTTCAGCCTATACCAGTAATAGAAGAATGAGGCTTTGTGAATAAAAGGGCGGAGCAACCAATCATTGTGTTGCCATGGAGAGTCTTATTTTTTATTTTTTTTAAATCAACCAAGAGAATGATTAACACTGCGTGAAAGCTTCACCCATTACACCCCTCCCCCCAATCACTTCCCATCCCTCTCTCTCCATCACTCGCTCCCTTCCCTCTATCACGCCATCCCTCTCTTTGCTCCCCACCCCTAAGCCTCTCAGTACCTGGGCTTTCTCTACAGCTGCGACTCCCAGAAAGAACCGCACAGCCAGGGCCCCGCGAACTCTGTGCCTCGCCATCGACGCTCAGCCATTTCCTGCCACTGCCCGCTGGTTTTACACGTGGGTTAGCCCCTCCCCCAGTCCACAGAGCTGTCTGTCACACAGACCACTCCCTCGCCTACCCACAGGGTGGACACACTCAGACATAGCATTCCACACAAACGAGTTACGACTTCATTGCGTCCGAATATCTCGAGTTCTTTGGTTCATTCGTTGAGAAAGCGGCAAAGAAAGCGTTAAACGTTTCCCCCCGACGGCCAAACGTTATCTGAGAGTGTGCGGCAGGCATGTAGCGGGGGATCAGATATGTAGTGTGATGTGACGGCCGAGCGGTTCTGCTAGCGGCATCAGGCCGCCGCGAGAGAGCCGATCTGCAGCAGGGCGTTACCAAGGAAACCCAAATTTCTTCACTTCTTAATAAATGATTGCTTACACACCCCTCCCGCCTTCCGCCTCCTTCTCTGCAAACACAGAGACCTTCCAGGAGGAAGAGCCTCCTTCAGCTCCCCCCCCCCCTCCCCTCACATATGTACCGGGTTCACTTGGGGGTATATTTTACCCGGGGGAGGGGGGGGGGGGACGGGGGGCTGGTTTTTCAAAACAATATAATCGGTCTTCCTGGTGACATTTGATAATGGCGGGTTTGCGGCGGCGAGACCTCATATCTGGCGCGGGTCCAGCGCGAGCGAGCGAACGGCGAGGAGAAGATCTCAGCGCCGCCGCCTCGCCTCCAGACGGCAGGACGGCAGGTCTCCGTTTTTTAATAAAAAGCCATTTTCAGACCAGACGTGCTTTTCCATATCTGGCTCAGAAAAAGCCGCCGTGACTCTACAGAGAGGATTTTCAGGGAGGAAAATGTAAACAGCGCGACATCTAGGCACACACGTACACACACACACACACACACACACACACACCCATACACATACACACACACACACACACACATACATACAGACAGACAGACAGACAGATGCAGACACACGCACATACACATACAGACAGATGCAGACACACGTACATACACGTGCACACACACACACACACGTACACATACAGACAGATGCAGACACACACACACACACACAGAAAGACTGATGCAGACACGCACACACACACACACACAGAAAGACTGATACACACACACGCACATACACACAATAGCGAAGACTGTGAACGGTGATGAAATTATTCGAAACGGTGACAATCGTGTCAGTCGGTGAATAAAGGGGATTGAGGGGGAAATGAGGACAGTGCAGAATCCAGTCAGCAGCACTCAACAGGAAGGAAGGGAAGGAGCCGGTGAGGAAACCCGTACAGAGCGCCTCCACAAAACACGACCGGACCATGGCGCAGCTTTTCCAGAAATAAACGCTAGCGGGGAACCGAGCGGCTAGCGGGGAACCCAGCGGCTAACGGGGAACCCAGCGGCTAACGGGGAACCCAGCGGCTCGCTTCCCGCTGCCTCTCAGTCTCAGACACGTCGACGGAGGGAAGTCTCGCGCGCGCAATTCTAGGCATGCCCGGCGTGCGTCCGCGCTTACCACCGCTGCCCGGGCGTCGGCCGCAGTCCTCCAGGGTCCCCGTCCACGTGAACCTGCCGCATTTGCCGTAGCCGAACATCGCTTCGCGCGCTCGGGGTTCGCTCGGAGTTTTATTAGCTTTTCACGCAGAAAAAAAATGTAGCGCGGAAAAAACAAAACAAACCGAAATAACTCAAAGCGAATGCTAGCAGTGTCTCTGACAGCCGCTGCTCTGCTCTCAGCGTGACGCCCCCCCACCCCCCTCTCGGGTGCTTGTGTGGGGCCGCCGCCCACCTGGGCCTTTTTTAAGGGCCCCCTCTGCGCACCGTGCCCAATGGGACCGCGGCCCAAATGTCAGACAGTGACAAGGCTAAGTGAAGTGGCCGCGCTCACTGTGCTGCAGCTGGAGGGAGGGCGTGGGGGGTGGGGGGGGGGGGTGTTGGGTGAGAGTAAATCACGGCGGCGGACCTAGTCGTCGTCTGCCCTCTGCGGGGGGTCTGGAATCTCAGTTGTCCGGGGAGGGGGGGGCTCTCACTTTCTCCGGTTCCAAAATCTCCCATGAGGCCGCGGCGCGAGCGCCTTGTCCCCCTCCTCTGCCGGCGTGGCGTTCCCAGGAGGAATTAAACAGAAGCCGGGGAGCGCGGCAGCGAGCACTTCCTGTCAGACAGCAGGGTTACAAGTGAACGCTTCCATCACCTACCCCCACCGCCAACACACCCCCCCCCCCACCCCCACCCCCACCCCCAGCACTCCTTCAAAGCAGCGCAACATGCGCGCGGTCAGCGACGCGCTGGAGGCAGAGCGTCTGGTAAAGCGAGGGCGAGCCCGCTTGATAACCTCCCACGACAGCCTCTCCACATTCCTCCACGGCGCGGTCGTTTTCCCCCAGGGGAGAGGCACTATCGCGCGCCGCCTTCCTGCCCGTTTTAAACAGCGCGCATTTCTCGCATCGCCGGGCAAAGGAGCTGCCGGTGACGACCCGGCGACGGACACATCCTGTCCCGGACCGGTGTGGGGGGGGGGGACACACACACACAAAAACAAAACGTAAACCTTTGCAGCGCTGCTCGGCAACCGGCCTCTCGCAAACGTCATCGCACCCCCCCCCCCCCGCCTCTGCCACGCTCTGGATGACTGGCATGCATTACATTACATTGCTGCCATTTAGCGGACGCTCTTATCCAGGGCGACGTGCACAACTTTTTTCCCCTTTTACGTAGCATCCATTCATACAGCTGGATATAGACTGAAGCGATGCAGGTTAGGTACCTCGCTCAAGGGTACAACGGCAGTGTCCTACCTGGAGAATTGAACCTGTGCCCTTTTAGGTCTGACCAGCTCCTTACCCCTTACACCGCACTGCCGCCCGTGCCAGAGCCAGCGGGCTGCGGAGCGCCTTCTCGGCGGCAGCGACGCGAGGAACTCCGAACCCGAGAAAAGGACGCTGCGCTGGAGCCGGGCGCATGCCGCGTGAAACCCGAGGGCGAGCGTCGCCGCGGTCCGGGGCTCGCTGGGAGACACGGCCGCGTTACACCAGCGCCAGGGGGCTGTAAATCTTCAGCGCCGGACTACAAGGCCAGTATTTACAGCCACCGGGCGCATCCTGACCTGTTAATTAGCAAGCGCCCGCGGAAATAGCTGGAGCCGGAATGGACGTCGGGGCCCTTGACATCGACAACCAGGGAAACGGTCCGGCGATTACCGACGCGTCCTCGTTAAAAAAACGAGGTTAATGTCTGGCGGCTCCAGGAGGAGATGATTTAACCTGAGGGGTTCGGCCCCCTGACCTCGCGCCCCCGCGCCTGCATCCGCACGGGCCTTAACACAAGCGCCCGTCACCCTGGGTGTAGCCCAGATCAGCAGAACATGCGCACGTCCGCTATAGAAGGTGGCGCCACCTGCTGGAGGCTCATTAACAGTGCGATTAGCTCCCTTGGCGGGGGACCTTTGATCTTTAGCCCAATGAGCCGATCGCTTCTGTTGTCTTCTATGGTGCAGGCGGTGAGGGCCGCGGTTAAAACCCCGCCCCTTGTCACGCGCCACGTGCCCGCCAGTCTGGGCATGGGACCAGATCCCAGAGCCTGCCCTCACCTCACTGGCACCCCCGTGTTTGATAACAGACCAGATGGCCCAGCCCGGAATAACCGAATTCGGCTCCCAAATAAGTGACAGTTGGTCCCAGCGGACTACAGAGGGTGTAACGTTCCCCGTAGAAAACAAACAAGGCATAAGCGATGAGGAATGACTGCATAAACACGCTCTGAACAAATTCTCTGCGGTCTCATCGGGATTTCCAGTAGTTTCTGCTGAGCCAATTTAGACCGGCGAGAGAGAGAGCGGCGAATTGAATATGCTCGTCGCCGCGGAAACTGGCATCCTCCCGGGGGTGCTATTCCGGCACGCGAGAACTCAAACGACTGGATTAGAACCCGGAGCCGCCCGACCCGAGCCTGACCCTCCCTCCGGGAGCGGCCCCGCCTCGCGCACTCCGTCTGCAACGACGACGAAGAAGGAAATGAAATAAATCTGCGAAACGACGTCGTCGAGGCCGGGCTCGCCGAAGGCTTTGTTTACGAGAGGCTCGGAAGGTCAGGAGCGCGGTGATCCCGGGAGCGAGGGGTTCCAGTCCCGCCCGCCGCGTCCAGAAACGACCCGGTTCAGAGGCGCGGACTACGCGGCAGAATCCATCTCCGCGCTCGTACAAAATATGTTTTACAAAACATAAAAACGTCCGTTTCGCCGCCCCTGAAAGCCCGCGGCAGCCGGACTCCGTTACGCCGCGAATTACGAATGCGGATGAAGAGATAATCATCACCGACTCCTCGGACCGGGAACGTTTAACACTTCCCAGAGTGCAATTCAAATAAATCCCAGGCGGCGCGGCGCGGCGCATTCCCTCCCACATCAGTCATTTAGCGCCGCCCGTCTGGTGCGTCCTCGGCTCACGCCGGGAGAGCCGTTACACACGGGCATAAATCGCCGGCGACCTCAAAGGCGAGCCTCGTTTTCGGGAAAACTGCGCCACGGTGGGGGTGGACATCGTTTCTGTCGACCTCTATTGCTAACCGCGCTCGTTTATGAAAAGAAAATTCCTCGTGAAATTGCGAAAAGGACTCCCGAAAAGTCACGTTTGTCAGCCGGGCAAGGACGCGGGCGCGTAGACGAGGATGCCAGCGGGCCCCTCGTTCGGGTGATGAATAACGAAGATAGTGCAGCGGGAGTGTAAACCTGAGAGAAATTGCCCTGTCAATTTGCCTGATCTGTGCAAAGGATAACACAGAGGCCCCGCTGTAGGTGTGCTTGTTTCTTCAATCAGCAACATGCAGAAATGGATTATGGGAGACGTAGGCACTGCCAATCTGCCCTGCCCAGCGGGTTAGCCCGGGACACAATCAAAACCTCCAAGTCATTGTCAGGTGTTATTCAGTCAAAGAACTCTCTCCGGATTAAGTCACAGGCATTCTGCAACAATGTGACTTTACCCACTGTTTCTTTAAGATTACAGGATTATTTGGTCACCTTGGATTTAATGCAAGGTGCTTTATTTGTACTGTGGCAGATTTTGATAGCATCCTGGGGTTAATCTTTCAAAACACAGATGTGCTTTTTACTTCGCTTTAAAAACTTCACATACATTTTGACCAAGCTGTCCCAAGCTGAAATGTTATTTTCAAAGTTATCAGTATATAGTCGGGTTGGTGATCTGATTGCTTTACACGCTAATTTGAATACAAAATGGCAGATCGTTTTGAATTCAAAAGACTACCGGCAAGGTTTCCTTAAAGAATTCTGACCTCAAAAAAAAAGGTCAAACAAGCCAGGATATTAAAAAAAAATACAAATCAAAAACATAAAAGCATGAAAGGGCCAGCGGCAGCACAACAGAAAATGCTGCAGGATACTGCAGGACAGTTCACGGCAGATCACCACCACAGAAGAAGGGACAGATAGAGAGATGCCTGCCTTTCAGCACCGCCTCACGCTACCCTCTCGTTGACCGAATCGGTCGGCATTCCTGCCCTTTTGCATCGCTGACCGACGAACCCTTCCCCACCCGAAACCCGAGCTCGGGGGCGGGGCATGGCGAGGTCCCTCCTCGCATTAATTTTTACCACCTCCCCCCCCCACTGTCAATCATCCTCCTGCGGCTGTAACATGAGCGAGGGGCTCCGAGCTTGGCGGGACGGGGGCGGCTGAATTGGGCTTTTCCATGAGACGCGAAGAGAGAGGCCCGAAACCTGACCTCCCCGGCCCGACGGGGTCCCTCTGCCCCAAAAAAACACCTCCCGAAACACCGCCGACACCCCCCCTCTTCCCCCCCCCCCTTGCAGATTCTGACGCCTCCTGAAGCCGTATAACTCCACCACCGGCGCTGGCGAGACGCGTCGGGAACCGTTCCCTTGGCGACGAGCGACACCTGTTTCTCCTGGAGGGCTTCCACCCAGCCGGGCGAGACGACCTCGCAGTCTCGGAGCACGGAGGGGGGGAGGAGGAGGGCGGGGGAGAGGTTAAGGGCGTGCGGGGATAAAAGGGTCGGGCTCTGGGGCTAAAAGGGTCCGGCTCTGGGGCTAAAAGGGTCCGGCTCGTCCTGACCCAAAACCTGCTCTTCAGACCCCCTGTTTCCTCAGAGTCGCCCCCTCATTCCCCTGGTGAACAGGGGGGATGTATAACCTGTATAAGAGGTCCTCCATCAGCCTTCATAGCGAGGCTATGTGAGCTGCATGAGATGTATCTACTACAGTATGTCCTTGGCCCCATGTATTGTACTGGAAGGTGACTCATTATGTTAGTGTGTGTTTTTTGTTGCGTTTGAGGTGAGGGCCACTCGACTATCCAACAGTGGTTGCACAATAAATGTTGCATTGCAATAATGTAAGGCCTACAGAGCTATAACCGGGATTAGCTTTATTAAAAGATATTATGCAATTCAGTCATTTACGGTTAATTTTTTCCCTGCACATAACGTGTGGATCAAAGCCTGTAAAAGCCTGCTTCTTCCTCAGGGCATATTCATAATTCAGGGCACAGTTTACACCTCTCTCAAGTAATCATTAGGCCCGAGACCCCCCGAATCATGGTTTTAACTGGCTCTGCGGGCGGAGGGTGAAAACGCAGGCGAGAGCCGCGGCTCGCTGACGCCCCTCGGGGAGCTAATCCTCAGTTGGGACGTCTCTGAACACCCACATTAAAATATAAGCAGGGTCACTCAAATGCGCCATATTTATGAGGGCCGGGGGGCAGAGGCGCAGGATGCACGGAGAAAGCATATTTTCCTGATACTTTGAAAGCGTGTGGTCTGCCCGTGTGCTATAGGAGGCTCCCGTCCGCTAAGACACGAACCGACAGAGATGGAAGATTGAACCTGGCACAACACACTACGCTTCGAAAGAACGGCGACTGAGGAGGCAACGTTACTTGGATCCAGTGATTCAATCTGAACGGAACACATTCAAACCTCACAATCTGTCACTCAGAAATCAAATGGGCACCTGGTGTTATTTGTTTGTGGCATGATATGGTCTTGTATGATATTCTGTGTAACAGCCAACGGTACAATGGCAGTCCCCCACCTATTTCACAGCAGTTCCCCAGACCATTACACCACACAAATGGCAAGTCCTGTCAGAAACCTTGGGGAAATGTAAAAGTGGCCTTTTACCTCCATCTTGTGGTCGTTTCTCCTTCATAAAACAATGGAGCAGTGACCTGACTGTACTATGTGCCAGACAATACATTTTCAGACATTTTAAACAGGAAAGCAAAACCCAGAGTATGTTTATAGGCTACTGTCGCAAATGTGGTTCTACAACCCTTTCTTATGTCACATAAGGTGATATGCTATTCTAGAGCCCATTAAATAGCTCTTTAATTTGAAGTCCCCGATCAGTGACAATCATGCTTCCAAGAGGAGTTAATCAAAAACACGTTTTTGAGTGGAGGTGGTCTCAAAGCAAAAATCTTTTTAAATATAAAAATAAGCATTTAGTGTCCCTTTAAGAGAAAGCCCTTTGAATTTGAATGAAAATGCAAAATCGAAAACGGTTTCTAGCTAGCTTGCTAAACATGAGCCAATTAAACAGAATTCACTCCTAGGGTTTTTATTTATGTATTTTGTTTTGACCAGAACGCCAAAACATTAGGCCTACTTGCAGCTTATTCCATCCGGCTAACCCCGCAATTTCATCCCGCTTGTTACAGATGTCATAATAAAATTATGAAAGGCATACATTTATTGTGACATTATGGTAGGTTGGCATATTATAGCAAAAATAGTCATTTTTATCAAAACGCAAGTGAATTCGTGTAAACTGCTGTTTTTGAAATGACAGCTGCAGAGGAACATCGCCGCAAGTGGTTAATACAGTCAACAGATGGATTGGCAGTGTATGGAATTTTGGAACCTGGAATTTCCATTGGAAGAGCTGCACAAGGAGGGCAGGGTGCAGGGCCAGGATACCGTGCCTTAGGGTTTCAGATACCAAATATTAAAGACAACAATCTAGACCGAGATACCAGACAAGACGCTCCAAGGCGCTGTCACAGACATAGTAAATAGTTTTATGTGGGAGAAAAATTAAACTGGCCCGAAATAAAACCACATAATTACAAAAGTAGGCTACATAAATATTGAAATAACCCATGTCGGAATTCTCTGAGGACCTGAGATGCCTGAATATAATTTTAGCAGTATCATTGTCGAGATCCCGGAGGATTGAGTCTCAGATCGCCTGTCATCAAGTGCCAGTCGCGTTATTTACTTGGACCTGTGAGGCCGGAGGTGCAACGTGAGGACGATCGCTCAGGCGCGAGTGATGCGGTCTGGGCGCCGTGCCTTACTCGGACTCGAGCGGCCTCTGGGTTCGCGTGGGTTTGAGCGTCGCCCCCGGAAAAAAAAGTGAGCCGCACAGTGCGCCGCCGAGGGAAGCCAATTCAATTTGCTTTATATAATCCATCCTTCTAACGGCTCGGAACTGCTCCCTCCCACCCACCCTACCCCCCGCAAAGTTAACAAATATCAAATTATAGGATGTTTATTTGTCTCTGCGTGATCGCGGCCAAGATTAACGATTCAATTCTTCACTCTGTCATACCAGTACCGCGGGGTGTTTCTCTGTTGGTATAACAGCAGGATAGCCAGCCGTCAGCTCTTGAACCTACACAGCTAGCCTTTTCTGTTTCAAATCATGAGCACCACAGAGAATGCGTGAGGTATACCCTTACAATGCATTGCAACACGCATGCTAGCACCTATTCACGTGACGAGAGACATTTACAGGCCTATAAAGAGTATGTAAAGCATGAGTTCATATCAAATTCAGCCGTTATAATGAAATGTCGACTATCTAAGCTTACTGTACTAAAAGCTTGACCAGGCTAACATTCAAACCAATGGTGAGTTCCTACTGCTGATGAATCGTGGTGTTTTGTAGGTGGGGTTGGTAATTCAAGCAAACTCAGCCTTTTACTTGTTCTATCCCAGTGAACATTTTTTGCAGTGAAAAGATGACAAAATGCTGTCTAGGTGTTCAGAGTTTGATAGCCAGCTAGGGCATAGTCAGGCTATATCCATGTAACACCTGAGCTATATTAGGGTTAACCTAGTCTGTAGCAGAACCTCTCAACCTAGAGTTCCACCTTTACAGATGTGTCGATTCCAGCTTTTGCTCACAGGGATAATGCTGGCTAAAACACACAAAAACAAACCATGTGGAATATCAGTTCTAAAAAACTGCAGGTTCCCTTTCCAGGCGCTGTAGAGAGGGGTTGAGTCTGGTGCAGCATTTTAGCGAGTTCAGGAGTGAGGCCCTCTTGTGTTTAGATCAGGGGTGCACAACAAGGGCCAATCCATTTCAGGATTTTGTGCGGACATTCGCCAACATTTATTTAATTAGCCCAATCATATCTTGATCTGACATGTGTATAAGCACCAGCTACAGCCGCAGTCTGCAAGTGTATCCTAGAGATTGTACTGTGCTCAAGTACAGGAATGAAGCAGTGCAGTTTATAGAGTTGTAAGAAATGGTAATCGGTTGGAACAAAAACCAGCACACAGATCGGCCCTCCAGGACCGGAGTTGTGCACGCCTGGTTTAGATTGTGCTGACCACTGACGGGTTCAGTACACATAAAGATGAATAACGAGGGAATTCTGACAGACCCTAAAAGAGTGTTTTACAGTACAACCTGACTTTGCAGAAGCCTGCCTCTCCAAACCTTCCACCGCACGCTCACTCTGCCCCCACAGCTGGCACAGAGCGGCTGACAGTCGAATCCGGCTCCGCCTCAGGTTTTTATTTCGGTTTTTTTTTTCGGTCACGGTTTTAAGCTCTTTGCCGGCCCCGATTACGGCGCAGTGTTTGGCTATTTGGCCGTGTGCATGTACATTTTCGACGTTTGTTGGGTGGCAGAAATGGCATATTGCTCTACCAACATTGTGTTGGATTAAGTCACATTTGATAAGATATGATGCACAGATGGCAACTTTTTAGAGCATCGAGAATAAACTTTATCGCGGGAGAAGGCCCTTGGCAGGCAAAAATGCAGAGGCCGCAGTCTCTCCGACAAACTTTTTTTTTTTTTGCCAGACTTCGCGAAGGTAATTTTATGGTTCAACGGCTTTGGCTCCTGATGGATCTGGAGGCGTTTCGTATTTGTTGGCACTGAGGACCCTTACGGGAGAGTAGACTCTCGTGAGAAACCCTTTGCTGTGCGTTGTCGACAGAATCGACTGAAGTGTCAGTGAACATCTACATCAGCAGCGGCGGTCGGTGATGTGCTTGTGCTTGTGCTTGTGCTTGAAAGAAAAAGATTAATTGCGAACAAGTGCAATATTAGTTTTTTTTTTTTTTCATTGTTAACTGGCCATTATTGACACGCCCAGTCTGATTTTTAGAATATAAAAGGGACGCAGCTTTCTGTATTAAAAATCCTTTTTTTAAATCAAGGAAGACGAGACAAAACACGATCGCAGCAAACATTCTTTCTTCACACTCCTGTCCAAGAATTTCAGCATTTTTTCCCTGTTTAATTATTCAGCAGCTTAATCAATGTCTGTCTGTGTCTGTTTGTCTCTGCTGCTCACTGTCAGTCTGCCTCCCTCCCTCTCTCTCTCTCCCTCCCTCTCCCTCTCCCTCCCTACAGGAGTAACCGGATAATGCGAGCCTCAGCAGATGGCAGGGAGACGGAGCGCGAGCCTGCGTATGAACTGCGGCATTGTGGGGGACTTCTGGAGCCAAGGCAGCCCGGTCCCCCCGGGCTCCCAGCCCCCGTGCGTTCTCACCTCCGCCAGCGCCACAGTAATTAAGCAACATAATTAAACTTATTTTAACGGTCGATGCGGCCCACACAAACTCACTTAATCTGCACTTTACCGCATTACAGAAATGTAGTGATTCGATTAATGGGCCAGCGCAGCTGATAATGAACGGTGCCTGCAGGCAGACCATTAAATTTCAATTATCCGCACGCAGGTTAAGATCGCAGGGAAATCTGTCCGCCACGTCTCCACGTGACACTTCCAGCTCTCTGGCCAACATCCCATAAACCAGGGAAATCTTAGGGGAATAAAGGTCCAAGTTTTGCGACTATGTGGAAATGTTAAGATAGGAGTTTTGTTTTATCTGCTTTGATGCAGGTGATGATATACAGGTGGGAAATATCATTTGCACTGTGCTTCACGTTGACTGCTACACTGCAAAATCACCTTTATTCGGCAGCACTGCAGTCAGTCAATGCAGAACATTTTCTACTTTTCATTTTGGCTCCTTTGTGCTGTCAGGGTGTTAAACTCAGAGACAGTCACGTCCTTTCCTCCCCACCCGTTCCCAGGGGTGTGAGAGCGAAGCCGCCGCGTTTCCCCCTGGGACCGGACAGGCCTCGTGTTACCTGCCAGGGCGAGCGTCGGAGTCGGAAACCAGAAACGCGGCGACACCGCCGACGGACTGGCAGGGTGACGGGCGTTTTTTTACAGATCTATGTTAATAATCGCTCCGGTGCCGGATCAGGCTGTTCCCGACACGTTCGGTTTGGGGTGATGGCTGTCAGGTGGCTACGTGTGCGACAGCAACCCCGGGGGGCAGCTGAGCTGGCGTTTAGCTTTCTGTTAGCGTGGCTCATGAAGGAGGTCTCTCTCTCTATCTCTCTCCCTCTCTCTCTCTCTGCATCTCTGGCCTAAACTTACCCCGCCCCGCTCAGAGAGCAGAGGAGCGGTGTAACGCCCCTGTGAACGCCGGAGAACCCGTCTGGACGCCTCTACAGTCCCGAAGTCTGTGTGCACACGTGTGTGTGTGTGTGTGTGTGTCAGTGCATCAGTTTGTGTGTGTGTGTGTGTGTTGTATGTGTGTTATGTATGTGCACTGGCAGCTGGTGATGACGTGGGAAGAGGAGGTGTAGGTTCTATTGTTGTTTGAAGCACGTCGCAGCCGGACAGCCTGTTCTGAGTTCCTGGGAGCACTCCTGCCTCAGCCCAATGTGTGTGTGTGTGTGTGTGTGTGTGTATATGCGTGTGTGTGTGTGTGTGTGTATGCATGCTTGCGCGAGTGTGTTTGTGTGTGTGTGTGTGTAGGGGGTAGAGTACGTGCATGTGTGCGTGCGTACGTGTGTGCGTGTGTGCGTGCGCACGAGTGTGTGTTTGTGTGTGTAGTGGGTAGAGTACGTGCGTGTGTGTGCGTGCGTGTGTGTCCACGAGTGTGTGTGTGTGTGTGTGTGTGTGCGTGTCCACGAGTGTGTGTGTGTGTGTGTGTAGGGGTTAGAGTGGAGCATGGGTTCTGCAACTCTCATTTGTAATGGGCTCATTTTCTCATTTGTTTCTTCGTGTAATGAGAATCAATCCACCCCTGGCAGATTGCTTCTATAATCACATCACACACACGCCTCTGGGGGGAAAATATGCCTATACAGTACACACACACCACTGCTAGAATATACGCTTCTGTAATCAGGCGTGTTTCTGGGATTTTTATCTCTTCGCACGTGACTCTTTTGGATACACATCCAGCATGATGTTTGGAAATTGGTTTTGAGCTAAATGAAGAGTGTTCCCAACTGGAGGCAAAATTACAGGGGAGTCTTTCAGACAAGCTCCCGCAGCCTCAAATGCACATCCAATGTGCCCCTTCAAAAGCGTTTGGTAATCACCCAGATATAATTAGATTCTGGGTTTATGGCTGGGAAAAATAGCCTTAATGATGCATCCAAGGATGTGTGAATTAGTCAAGAGTTCTTGTGGCGTTTGTGTCCCTCTGTCAGGCTTCGTGATAGAAGTGCTGGCAAGTCTTAGTGAAACTTAAACCTCTTCTGCCCCCTGGTGAGTTTACGTTGATACTACAATAATTTGTTGAGCTTGTCAGAGAGGTCCATCTTACACTAATGTCTTTTTTTTCCCTGTAGCTTGCTTCTTGAAATTTACATTAGCTTCCACTGAAGGTCTTAAGCTTTCAATTCATTGCTAAGTTTTTTTTTTTTCCCTTTATGTTTTTACAGAATGGCAGGTATTGATCAGCCATTTCATGGTTGAATGCACTTCATAATAATGAAAGAAAATTCATTAACCGCATGTCCACGAGCCAAGGCATTTCTGCCATTCTTAATTACGAATAATAACAATTTATTGCGGGGCATAACATTTGATGCGTCTCGATTCATACGTAGTAAACCATAATTGAGCGTGGCCAAACTGTGCTTTATTATTGCGTGGCTAAATATCCTCCCAATTATTAAATGCCCTTCCCCATTACGGAGAGGGCGAACAAATGTATTTCCATGTTTGTTTTGGACAGTGTTGTCCTGAGCGACTTTGGCAGATACATTCAGATTCAAGCTGACGGGGATCATAAGCAGCTTTTAATGAGACCAATCCTAGCGGTAATGAACGGAGAAACCAAATCACCTCTGGCGCAGGAAAGCGGCTCTAAAATTGAATATCTCCCCTCAGTCATATCAGAGCCCCCCCCCCCCCACCCACCCCATCCCCATCCCAGTACACAGTTACAAAATGTCTGCCATTACGGAGCGAGATTAAAACGTAGGTAGTATGACCACTGTGAATATCACCAGAGTTGCTAGCTTGCTAAGGGTTAAACCGTACAGTATGGGTGTCCTGTTTTCGGTAATGTTCACAAATTTCTCATTTTATGGTGTGAATGTCGTTTACAGAGGGGGTGAAAAAAAGAAAAAAGATGAACAAAGTGAGTATTGTGGGGGGAAAGTGTCACCCCATTAAGTCCTTTTGTCTGCCTGTTTTTACGTTCTGCCACTCTCTTCCCTTGAAATTCATATTAATCTCTGTGACCATCATTAAAAGTCAATTTGCTCCGCTGAAAAGACAGACCTCTTAATTCATCACTGATCTAATGGATTAACCTTATGCCTGACTGTTCCACTCTGACAACCTCCACAGAATTACCCAATAAACCAATAAAGACACCGTCACTGCTTTATCAGAATAAAAGTGCCGACAGCTACAAGTGTGATCCGCCCCTGTTTCCACACAGCTTACATGGTAAATAATTAACCATTGGCTGTATATTAAAGGATGGGGAGTAATTGATAGTACATATTTAAAACATGCATTTGCCTATATGTACTTCATATATAACATGGGCTGCTTACATGTCTGTATGATTTATCCTTCCAAGCTACCTGTAGAGCAACCAACACCACCATAATTTTGATTGTAGTTAATAGTTAAGTTTGACTGAGTGTTATTCTGTGTCTTGCGACAAAATTACATACATACATACATACATATATACATACGTACCTCATTTACATACATACATACAAAATGTTTTCCCATCCCTTTGTTGCTTGCATGCAGATACTACAGGGGGGCCATCCCTGACCTCAGCTTGTTCAGGCATTCGTGTATTTCCTTTTATATGTTTAGAGGTCCTTTTAATTGCAGCAGTGTCACACCTCGCTTGCTGCTCTTCCGTCAGGATGCATTACATTACGCTCACTTTGCAGACGTTCTTATCTAGGATGACGTATAATGTCCTCACCTGCATGCCACGTTGGACCAGCGGCTCTCTCCTCTCCTGCCGCCCTGCCCGGACCTGGCGTTCCCTGGAGGACAGACATTCAGTCAACGGAGCTCAGGAGTTAAGATGTAAAAACCACATGGCTCCCTGTTTAAGCAATGCTGTTAATGGCTGAGCCCCCCCAAAAGAAAACCTCTATACTCCTATTACCCTCAACCAGCCTTCGGTAAGTTAAGGTGAGGTTGTCCTCATCTTGCCTTTCGACACTGAAAATGTCAGCTATCACTTACCCTAGGGGGAAATGCGCATCTTGATACATGACTAGGATTTTAAACATTCAGTAGTGTACATCTTGGCCCTTTTGATCGACTTGCTGACAGTGCAACTGTACAGAAAAAAATGAATATAATTTTTTTGCACTTTTATTCTTTTATCACTAGATGGCACTATATATCAGCAAAAGTAACATTCTGGGGAATTTGCATTTCTCAAATACAGCTGAGCATTAAAAACATTTGTGAAAATATGATACAGGCCTACGAACAACAGAATTAATTGACCATCAAATAACCTATATCCATCTTATATTTCCCGCTTGAAATTGGGTATTTCTATTTTTTATACACCACTGTAGCAAATAATAACGTGTGAACACTGTTTTTTTTTTTTTAATAGTCTTTTCATTGATAGTAACCAATGAAAAAAGTCGTAAAATCGGAAATGAAATTCCACTGCAAAATTTTATCAGTTCTCTCTTGTTGTGTTTTCGTCGCTCATCGAATTTATCCCGCCCTGCTCATTGTAATGTTTCACACTGATTGGTCACTTTATTTTAGGTAACGCCCAAAAATCAGGAATACATTTCCCTATTGGGTACAACATACATATTTGCATTATCGTGGTACACTCGATAGGACAGGAAATGCGCCAATCACATGTCAATTGCTTTCGTGCCCAGATTTGCAGACGGTCTTCATATATTTTTTTCAAGGCAACAGACGCTAGGCAGTAAAAACGAAGTAACGACAGGATTACTACGCGATTAAGTGAAATTATGTTGCGATTTTCGAGACAACTACAGACTGACTGGATAACCATTTAGCACATATTCAACAGTGTAAGTATGATACATTAGACAAATATTTACTCACCAGTTTTGTAATCAACGTTGATTGGAGTTTGTCCGTATTGATTAGCTCGCTAGTTACTTCGCTGTTGTGAAGATTTGCTGACAATTTTATTAGCTAACGTTAGCTGGCAAGGTGCCTAGAACTTGGAAAAACAAATTTGAAAAGGTGTTGGTTCGCTTGTTGACTTAACTTCTACAGGGGCTAATTTGTCTCAAACAACAGTTTATTTGTAATCAGCGCTCAGTAAATACTATAAAGGCGTATATTCCTGCCACCTTGCGTGTTTTCTGCTGAAGCTAATCTTGAGTTGTGTCGCTTATTAGCTAGAAGCGAAGCTTGACATTAAAACATAGACTACTTACTAGCTAGACTGCCTGGTTTTGCAGTAGTTTCCGATATGGACGACTTTTAATAGTTGGCTAGTGGGGTACAGCTTGTGAGTTTGATTTCAGTGATTCTAGCCGGTAGTCTTCATTTAATTGACGTGTTTTGTGTGCTACCTTAACCATGTTGGAATGTTTGCTTAAAGTTGTCAAACTGTTTATAGAAGTCATCTGTGCCAATACGGTTCTATAGATGTGAGCAGCTTTTTAAATGAAGAGTCAACGGTCTTAATTTAAAACGTTATTCTGGTTTATTCCAGTATATTCCGTGGGTATCCGCGCATTGAGTATTACTACGTTGGTTTATGTGCAGCAGTTCTCACGTTCTGCGCGTGCAATGGAACAATGGAATTTCAGTCCCGTGCCAATAAGTTGCACTTTTAACCAAACTTTAAAGTTCTGCCAAATTTATTTGGTAGCATACTTTGCTGTTCTAAAACGTTTTAATGATAGAACTACCTCTAACTGTTGTTGAAACTAACCACAAGTCTCATGTAGTCGTAAGTGTTGGCTCGTTTGTGGGAGCATTAATTGGTAAATGAATATTGGAATGACTAGAATTTTGTGGTTTGACACAGACACCATTGTTGGCAGAGTATGCTGCTAATTGTAGAAGCCAGTTTCGTTCAAAATGCAGAGCGGGAAGTCTTCCCTGTCACGGAAAAAGTGTTTCTCCGGAGCCGTCAGGTTCTGAGTGCACAACGCCGCAGAGAGGCGGATGTGAAAGCTCCGGCATTTTGACAGCCTTCCAGGATTTGATGACTACATGCCAGAAACTGAAAACTATCTTCGGAAAGCAAACCGATCTGGTGTATACTTGTCAACGTTTCGGGCATGAGGAATTGTTTTCTAAAAACACGCCGCCAGAAGCAATGTCTAATTGTGAGCAGACCTTTTCTTCTACATAAAAGTAAAGCTTGTGCAGAAAAATGACAGCACCGATTTTGTGTCATTTGAGTGGGTAAAACCGAACCTATTTTTATTTTATTATTCTTATTTGTTATTTATTTTTTTAAAGCACCCCTGCTGTAACAGTCTGTGTCCAATCTTATGAATGTACAAGGAGCTTTGATTGGAGAGTCATTTATGGAACTACCATTGGCCAGAGGCCATCAGGTTAACAAACCATTCTTTGCACAGTTAGCATCCTAAAAGGGAACATTACTTGTTCAATGAAACAGCCGGTGTTTGCATGCACATGTATTCTCCAGTTGCAGAATACACAAAATCCGAAGTATTACTGCCTTTAAGTATTCTGAGGAGTCACTCTAAAAAATAAAAAAAAAATAAAACCACCAGTATTTGCACTTGCATGCATGCTTTGAAATTAAACTGCGCATGAAGAGCAGTTCCTCTCAGTGTCAGGTAGGGGAGGAGAGGCTGGGAGCAGTCTGTTCTCTGCTGTTAGTCAGACAGTAAGGCTACTAATGGCACTCTCTCTCTCTGTCTCTCTCTCTAATAAAGAGAGGTGGCCAAGTGTGACAGTTGTTTCCCAAACATGAAAGGCTCTCCCCCCCCCCCCACACACACACACACACTATCTTTAACAGTTAGCCAGCCAGTCCCTGGTGCCCCTTTCTAGCTTTCGTTATTAAAGTGGGGAGCCAGGCACCTTGGGTGGGGGGGATGTGTGGCCAAACAGGAGCCGCAGTTTCAAAGACACCGATTCGTCTGCGTTGGCCCTTTCCTCCGGCTCCTGCGGGTTGATGGAAGCTCTTAATTATGAAGACAGACTGCGTGCCAGCTGGTGATCCCTTCAGTGTTGCAAACGGTGTGAAAAGTTGGCCAGGTTTGGAGGGCACTGAAAAGGAGCCAGCCCGTGAGATTTTAGGATGGTGGAGAGGCACCAGAACACCAAAACTCTGCATCAAAGGTGGGCGGGCAGGGGGTGCAGAGGGGGCACCTGGAGGGGCCTTTAGTTTTTGAGGGACAGAAAGATTTTACAGTAAAAGAGGCTGAAAGAAGAGACCCCGGTTTGGGCGGCCCACGCGTCAGGTTGCCTAGAAATGATTCAGTTTAAAGGCATCTTTCGCGTGTGAATGTGTGTGGGAATCGGACGTTTAGGTAACAGGGAATGATTTGGTATTGTTTGGAGCACACTGTGCAGTCTTGTGGAGTCATGTGACCATAGGACACGCCCCAAGCTATGGGAAGAATCAATGAGACTTAACTCTCCTAACCGTACCACACTGTTAATTGGCCGCCAACTGTGTCATCTACAGAAGACCCGTTTGTGAAAAGCAGTTGAAGCTGAATTCAGTGGCGGAAGTGGTCATGGTTGGCCAGACCTTGTGAAGACAGTGTGTTTAGGCGTACAGGAATTGCATGCTGAGCATTGCCGAGCACAAGCGGAGATCTGTGCGAGTGAGCATGTGTTTTATTTCCCTCTCAGAAGACAGCAGTATCACCCCCGGGCCAGCAGAGGGCGCTCTGCGGGAACAGATGCAGACCCCTCCCCATCTCCTCACTGTCAGTGCCTGCGCCTGGGTCAGCTGTTTCTGTCGGCGTAAGTGGTGCAGGACGATAGCTATCTCCTCCCACATACCCACCGTGTGACTCTGCCCTACCCTGCACTGAACCCCGCCCCCCACCCTGCATCCACACCCCTGTATCTGCTTCCGTTTGCACCCCGACCATGTTTTGTGAATGACCATGTCGTAAGGGGGTCACCATTGTCACCGCCCCTGTGTAATCTGTGAAATCCCCCCCCCCCAAGTATCCCCTCCCATAACGCTAACCCCACCCTTATGGGGGGGGGGGGACATTGGGCTGCATGCATCCCTTGCTGAAAGCCAGCAAACTTTTCCACCCCTTTAAAACGTGCTGGATGAAATGGCCTCTGTTGTTCTGGGCCTGGAAGGCACAGAAGTCAGTTCCACATGAGATTTTGGATTATTTGCTGTTGCATGGGGATAGCCTAAGTGTTACAAGACATTAGGCTACATCCTACATTACATTACATTTATTCAGCAGACGCTTTTATCCAAAGACCAGTAAGATAAATGGGGATATTTCACAGGCAGGGTGTAAAAGGTTGGCATCAGGATGCAGCAACATTTCACTGATGCAGGTAGGATGCGGAAAAAATTTCATCTTTAGATCGTAAAAGGTTTTACTGAGCATTTTTCAAACTTAAACCCTGACAAAAGGCAATAAGTCGACAAGAGTTGTTTAAATTTTGTAGCTCAGTTAAAAAAGAAAGCATTCGGCGAGAGATAATTTTTAATTTCTGCAATGACAAACTTTGTGACGAACGGTACGGTATGTGGTTCATCTGTCGCCATGCCATAGGGAATTATGGCTGAAGTTCTTGTGCGCAAAAAAAAAAAAAATCTCTTGGAAGCCGTGGATGATGGGGTTTTTATTTGGGTGTCTCAGTGTAACGTGGCTCTCGGATGGCCTCGGGCCGGCTCCAGAGCCGGGAGAGGGTGCGTTTCAGCGCAGAGCGGCTGCCTTGGCACCAGGCGGCTTCTCGTCTTTCGGAGAGGCAGGCTAAGTGCTGAAAATGACACGCCAGCATCCTCCAAATTGGCTGTAATTGCCTTTCCCACGTGCACTTTATTTTTCGCCTGTGCGATTCAATTGCCGTAATTATACATGGAGGTGGGGGGGGGGGGGTCATTACATCAGACCAGGATATGCCAGCACCCTTTCGGAGGTAAACTGTAGACTCATAGACTTTGTACGTGTAAAAAAAAAAGGCTAATTAAAAGTCCAGACAGAAAGAGATTCGCTGGTTAATTACATTTGCGATGAATGTCGCTCAGAGCTGGCTTTGAAACTTTGTAGTCCTTAAGCCAAAGGGTGCATTGTGGGATCTGCCACGGAACGGTTAATTCTGTAGCGGTGCGCTTCTAGCAGCAGTCGACTGAGCATGCTCAGGAGTGCCCAGGGCTTCTTTGAACAGGCAATTTATGTTCTGATCCAATTTGTTTTAGCCTATCTGCAAAAAAATGATCTCATCTCATCTTATTAAATTAATTTTTTTTTCCTTAGAGGAGTGCTGAATCATCATTTGGCATAAGGTATCAGCAGTGCTTCCCTGCTATGCCACCGCTTCTGAAAATTTAACTCAAATTTCAGTCTGTCCAAGCCTCTTGTCCAAAACTCTTGTCTCAAACCTTTTAAAATCCAATCTCAATTTGATATTGTGGCTTCTGAACAGAAATTAGAAGCTAAAAAAATGTAAACAATTGGGTGGTTCATGATGTTTGCGATTTGAGTTGTGATCAGTTTAGGTTTGTCTATGGATCTGTACATTTTTTGAAGTAATGAATGTCATTTTGTGAATTGTAGATTAATGTGCATTACCATTAAAATACAAATTCATTAGTGTGGTTAATGACCAATTTTAAAATGCTAATTAACACCGTTAGCCATAATGAATACATTTTGAGGCTGTTAGAAATTATACTTCTTAACTGACTCATTTGTGAATAAAATTCATGTAAACATTCATAGTATTGGACAATGGAATTACGGCGCTGTCAGGAAAACCAAATGTCAACCCAAAAGTCAAAAGTTATTCTATAATTCACAAAATACACCATCAGATTGAACACACAACTGCCATTTTTTCCTCATCAGAAGGTGACATTAAAACTGGTTGGTTCCTTAGTCTTGTCAAGACAGCACAAATCTTTCTCCATTGGTTAGAATACCCTTTCCTAGATAAAACTGTGGAATGGCTCATCGTTGAAGTTATGTTTGGCTCGGTACCGGTGGTTAAAATTGAAGGAGTGCTTGGCTGCATGTTCACAAAAGCCTGGATTGAGAAATGTTGCTGCGTTCAACATTTGTACATCTTCACCGTCGGCCATTTTGAAGGACTGTATGTAGCTACTCATTAGCTTGTTTGCCATGAGAATCTTAACACCGGATTTGTCTTTTCCCACTCTCTTTGTCCCTCTTCTTTCTCAGTTAGAGAACTGGGCGCGAGCGAACCGCCGGAGGCCGTCTCCGAGACGATGTCGGTGAGCGTGCACGAGAACCGCAAGTCGCGCGCCAGCACGGGCCCCATGAACATCTCGCTCTTCCACAAGCCCTCGCACCCGGACAGCGTGCTGACGCACCTCAACGCGCTGCGCAAGCAGCGCATGTTCACCGACGTGACGCTGTGGGCGGGCGCCCGGCCCTTCCCCTGCCACCGCGCCGTGCTGGCCGCCTGCAGCCGCTACTTCGAGGCCATGTTCAGCGGCGGCCTGCGCGAGAGCGTGGACGACGAGGTCAACTTCCGCGACTCGGTGCACCCCGAGGTGCTGGAGCTGCTGCTGGACTTCGCCTACTCCTCGCGCCTGGTCATCAACGAGGAGAACGCCGAGTCGCTGCTGGAGGCCGCCGACATGCTCCAGTTCCACGACGTCCGCGACGCCGCCGCCGAGTTCCTGGAGAGGAACCTGCACCCCTCCAACTGCCTGGGCATGATGCTGCTGTCGGACGCGCACCAGTGCAAGCGGCTCTACGAGCTCTCCTGGAGGATGTGCCTGCTGCACTTCGAGTCGGTCAGGGACACCGAGGACTTCCACGGCCTCTCCAAGGACAAGCTGCTGGACCTGATCCTCAGCGACGAGCTGGAGATCGAGGACGAGCGCGTGGTGTTCGACGCCGTGGTGCGCTGGGTGCGCCACGACCTGGACGGGCGGCGGGGCCACCTGGCCGAGCTCCTGCGGGGCGTGCGGCTGGCCCTGCTGCCCTCGGCCTGCCTGGTGGAGGCGGTGGCCCGCGAGGAGCTGGTGGCGGCCGACGAGCGGAGCGCGCGCGTGGTGGAGGAGGCCATGCAGTGCAAGAAGAGGATCCTGCAGAACGACGGCGTGGTCACCGCCCCCTGCGCCCGGCCCCGCAAGGCCGGCCACGCCCTCCTCATCCTGGGCGGCCAGACCTTCATGTGCGACAAGATCTACCAGGTGGACCACAAGGCCAAGGAGATCATCCCCAAGTCGGACCTGCCCAGCCCCAGGAAGGAGTTCAGCGCCTGCGCCATCGGGTGCAAGGTGTACGTGACGGGCGGGCGGGGCTCGGAGAACGGCGTGTCCAAGGACGTGTGGGTGTACGACACGGTGCACGAGGAGTGGGCCAAGGGCGCGCCCATGCTGATCGCCCGCTTCGGGCACGGCTCGGCCGAGCTGGGGAACGCGCTGTACGTGGTGGGCGGGCACACGGCCGTGGCGGGCGTCTTCCCGGCCTCGCCGTCCGTCTCGCTCAAGCAGGTGGAGCGCTACGACCCGCTCACCAACAAGTGGGCCATGACGGCGCCGCTGCGCGACGGCGTGAGCAACGCCGCCGTGGTCAGCGCCCGGCTCAAGCTCTTCGTCTTCGGCGGCTCCACCGTCCGCCGGGAGAAGGCGTCCAAGGTGCAGCGCTACGACCCCGGCGAGGACCGCTGGGCCGTGGCGGCCGAGTGCCCGCAGCCCTGGCGCTACACGGCCGCCGCCGTGCTGGGCAGCCAGGTCTTCATCATGGGCGGCGACACGGAGTTCACCGCCGCCTCGGCCTACCGCTTCGACTGCGAGAGCAACCAGTGGACGCGCGTGGGCGACATGACGTCCAAGCGCATGAGCTGCCACGCCGTGGCCTCGGGCAACCGGCTCTACGTGGTGGGCGGCTACTTCGGCGCGCAGCGCTGCAAGACGCTCGACTGCTACGACCCGGCCTCCGACAGCTGGAGCAGCATCACCACCGTGCCTTACTCGCTCATCCCCACCGCCTTCGTCAGCACCTGGAAGCACCTGCCCGCCTGACGGCCCGCCCGCTTCCTCTGGGTAAGCCCCGCCTTCCTGTCCCCCGCTTCGCTCTTAAGAGGTCTGACTCCAAAGAGCGGGAAGCGTTTCCGTTGCCTTTGAAGCCCAGGTGTGTATCGATCGCGGGTGTTTTTTTTTGTTTTTTTTTATTGCGCAAGCACTTAGGGGCTCAGAGCGATCGGCGGACGTCGGTGGAAGAGGAAGTGGCGGACGCTCCGGTAGCGCGGGTATTCCCCTGCCGTTCGCGGGGCGAGCGCGCTCCGTGCAGGCCGACGTTTGTCGACTTCAGCTGATGCCAGATTACCAAGCTCCTCTAGTCTAGGAGTCCTCTCTTCTTCGAATCCCAGAGCAGAACGCTGGGATTCGCTTTAAAAAAAAAAAGAGAAGAAGAAAGTGGGGGGTACGAGGCCATCTGGTGTTCAGGAAGCGAGAGAAAGGCGTGAGCTCTGGGGGGAGCCGGGTCAGGAACGTGAGCGTTTGAGGATGAGAGCAGGCCTCCAGCAGCCCGTCTATACCCATTACTGTCCCTGCTGCGTAAGAGAGGAACAAGCTGTGCGTCAGAAAAGGCCCAACACTCCCAAGGGTCTGTGCACATACTCTCAGGGAAAGACTCAACCCCCCCCTCCCAAACAAAAGCGCCCCCCCTCCCAGCTCGGATCAATGCAGCGTACCCTTTTGGCTCGCGAGCGAGCTCCATCAGCATTGATTTGTGATCTGCATTACAGGGTTTTCACTCAATTGCCTATTACCTCATGAGCAAGCAGAGCTTGTAGGCCTAGTGTGTCACTCTAATGGGCACAGTGGGATTCATAGAGAAGATGGACACCCGTCTCTCTCTCTCCTCTCTCCCTCACGTCTAAAAGACGTCATTTGTTGGAGGGGAGGAAGGGGGCGGGGCTCTGTACACTTTGTTTTCCTCCGGTGGCTTCAATTATTAATCCGGGCGGCTCCTGTTCGGAAGCGTGGGGCCGCGTGGGTTCGACGGGCTATTTTCGGGCCCTTGGCGTGACACGGGTTGGTTAAAACGCATTGTTTGTTCCCGTAATTGAATTATAAGTGGGGCCTAAGTAAGTACCGCATCCAGCTCTGGGTGCGCTTTAAAAAGACATTAGCTCCCATTACAGCTGGGAGGGTTTGAAGCCGTTGGCCGCTGTCCACTGTGTGTTTTTTTTTTTAAACTTCCGTTTCCACAGGGCAGCTGACAGTTTGAATTTCATTCAAACTGATGAAAAACCGAAACCGAGCGAAGAGTAATTGTTTGGCACCGAACGTCCGAGTGGACGATTAGCATTTTCCGCTCAAACAGTGTGCCTATAAATCATTGCATCTATGCAGCATTCACTGGCAGGGGAGTCGTGAAGTGAAGCGGCCCTTTCCGAATGCCCAAACACCCCCCACCCCTCCTCCTCCCCCCTCCCCCTCCCGTCACAGACCCTGCTTCCCCAGACCAGGTGACCCAAGCAATGCGGTGCAAATCCCTGTGATGGCGTGCGGTCAGAAAGCCCCACTCTGGGTACAGATGGGGCGGGAGGAAAGGAGGGGAGGTGGTGGGGGGGGGGTGGGGGTCGGCTGTCATGGCAACACAGCAGGGGGACCGTCCTGCCCTGTCCCTGCAGTGGCTACATCTTTAAAGAACTCTGTTGGCAGGAGTCAACTCCTCAGCTCAGGTTCTGGTGAATACGGCTTGTGTGCCAATGCAAAAGCCCGGGAATCTGGTTTCCACAGATAAATATTTAATCACCCTCAGCAGTCCACTGGAGGGGGTCTGGGGGAGGTGGGGGGGGGTCATCCAGTTCTTAATTCACAGGGGGTTGTTCATCGAGGGTCTGGCAGCTTGAGCTACACACCTTGAACTGTGACACACAAACGCACACACACAAGCACACGCACAGCTGTTATTTTTGCAGCACTGGACTAACCATGCGCACATTATTTTATTGTCCTGGCCCGGAGAAGGGAGAAGAAAAAAAAAAAAAAGTTATTTAAATTTTCTGGAACATTCTGAGTTCAGAACCAAATGAAGGGTCTGGGATAAAGACGTACGTGCCTTGGCTTCCCAGCCTGACAGATGCATGTGTAATAATGGAATGTAACAATGGGATGGCTGTCCTCCCTTCTCATTCTCCAAATGGCTACCAGGCACGCGTCCCATCCGAGCTGGATACAGTTTCAGCCTCATCGGTCTCTCATATTGGGAACACGATGGAGGAATGGAACAGAGTACTACATTCAAATATTTGCCAAATTGATTACTTGGGTCTGCTTTCAGTTGCTTTAATTGACCCCCCCTTTGCCCCCCAATATTCACTCACTCATCAGTATTCATGAGAGGTTAAGAACACTGCAGCGAAAGGACAGAATTATTTTGTTTTCTCACTTTAATGTGCGAGTGATATTTTTTTCCTCCACTGAGGTACATACACAGAAAGGACTGCAGATTCACGCTGTGCTTGGAGGTGTGGGTGCGGACGTGCTGAGGAGGGGCGATCAACAGGTTCAGCTGAGTTTGGGTTGAGGAAGGGGGGGGGGGGGGAGGTGATGAAATCTTTAGAAAAAAATAAAGAATATATAAAAGTATCATTTCAGCATCAGTATCTGCAAAATCTAAACAATACCCATCTCTAATGATGGTCCGGTTGACAGCCAGCAGGACTAAGAGCCAGCTGTTCTGGAGTTCACGTTCACTTGGAACAAAAGTGACTGAGTTCATGTGGATCAGGGCAGAAGCTAACCATCCCGATTCCTTGTCCTGTCAAGAGCTACACGGCTGTTCGGTTTTAATGGATGCTTCAAGACAACCTGATTGAACCTTATTTAAATATTGTGTTTTGGTTTAACACAGAGATGACTTTGGTTACGTAACGGATGATGTCTAAGGAGGAGGGTGAGGGGGGGGCAGTTAGCCTGACAGACAGATTTCGTCATCTGTGGTCATCCGCGGAATTGGGAAATAAGTTTTTTTTTTTTAAAGATGTGCAGGACGCAGCAGAAGCGTTCTAGATTGGGGCCGTTATTAACCATAATTTAATTTACTTCAAGTTCAGGCCCCTGACGGTAACACTTATCGTGCGTTCTGTGGATGACAGGCATTCCCTTGCTGGTGAAAGTCTTTGTCCTTGTAGACCCACATAAGGGACAAGAACCAGCCCGTTTCCTCCGTGTCCTCAGCAGGGGTAGGAGTTGTGGCCTTTGCACCCGAATTGCAGAAAAACTTTAGCGCAACTGGAAGCAAAGGGCGTGTGTAATACTGAGTTCCTAAGCCCTGGAGGCACTTTGAGGCTCAAGTGCAGTTCCTTTCTCTGGTCCTCCCTCGTGCCATCCTACATCCTCCCTCTCTCCATCTCTCTCTCCATCTCTCTCTCCCTAAGTGGATGACGGCTTGTCCTCGCTCCTCTCCTGACCTCGTGCTCGGGGTTCAGCTGCAGATTCATCGCAGCATTGAGACACGACTGGCCTCGTCTCACCCGAACGTTGGCTCCTCTCAGCGGTACGTCACGTCTGCAGGTTACCAGATGTCAGAGGCAATCAGGCTCTCCTGGAACTGAGAGGCACAATCTGTGATCCCAAATGAATCACGTTTCCTGTGTTTTCATGGTTCAAAGGTGGTGTTTGTGGTACTTTGTTTGACTCTGATTTTAAAAGTTGAAAGTCCCGGTAGGTTGGTTTGTGTTGCCAGCAAGGTGTTGGCCTTGGTTTTAGTGGTTTGAAGGTTCAGCAGGACGTTGGTAAGGTTACTGTGGGATAAAGGTCGTGTTGCCGGTAGGGTTTGGGCTTTTGCCCGCACCGCAGCTGTTCGGTGGGAGGAGTGATGGACGCAGCGAGATCAACATGCAGCGCTTTCATACACACCGTTTCACAACTGCTGCGTGTGTGTGTGTGTGTGTGTGTGTGTGCGCGCGCATGTACCATCCAGGAGAGGTTCTGGATGTTCCTCATTAATACAGCAGAGTTTACGCAAACAGTTTTAGCTTCCACGCCCTTTGCCTTTCTAATAGACTGGGGAAAAAGCAGGGAAAAAAGCGTGTGTTTTTTGGGCCTTGCCCAAGCTTCGCCCCCTCTTCCCACTCATGGATGACTGGAGCCGGTGGGATTTTCATTACAGTCCCCCTGATCAGAGGGGGAGGGGGGGGGGGGGGTGATCCTCCGGTCCTGGCCGCAGCATTAGGCAGCAGTGAAGCATGCCGTCTGCTTACACACAGACTGAGGTCAGGCAGAGTCCCAGCCCTGAGCTTTTAAAGGGTGGGAGGAGGGGGAGGGCAGCAGACGGGTCTGCGACGAGCGCCACGGGGGGTTCTCCCGCCACGGAGACGGCCGGGTCGCTCGGCCGGCGCGCCGCAATGTCACCCCGCCATCAGCACCTCCCCGGGACTCTCCGTACCCAAGAACAAGGCGCAGCCTCTGCTGCTGGAGCAGAGAGCTCTCTCAGCCTGACAGGGGAGACGCAGCAGCGCTACGCTGAGCAGGGCGCTAGGCTACAGGGGTGATACCGCAGGTGTCACCGTTACCTCCCATCCTGTTTTAGCTGCTTATTCAGCTGTTCCGCTTCATTGACTCATATTTGCAATATGAGTTCACTAGCCTGCACAAACTGAGCTAGTTACCAGCGGTGGATGGGTGGTGAGGCCAGCGAATCACAGTTCACTTTCAACAGGTACGGCGGGAACCTGGTCAAGCTGTTCCTGGATCAGTGAGCCTGGCTCCTACTCAGTATTGGGGGAAAATGGTGTGTTTGTACACTGGCTGGGCCCACTAGGTTCTATTCACACGCGTACATAACTCCTCAACGTTTTCACAATACAGTTAAGAAACTGCGGCTTGGAATGTTGAGGGGGGGCGGGCGGGGGGAGGGACAAAACACATTTCTTCTGATTCAGCAGGAGTCCTGAATCGTTGCCATAGTTACCGGAGCACTACCGCAGGGCGTCTGGGTCCTGAGTTTCTTTGTTTAGCTGTTGCTCCGCTCCTTTGTCTCGCCGCGCTTCCTGTCCGCGTTCCTTCAGTCTTTAATCACCGAGGCGCTCCTGAGGAGGTTGCCATCGAGCGCGTGAGAATTAGCGTCCGCTCGGACCCGCGCCTCCGGAGGCTAACCGTGCCGCCCGGGGGGGGGGGGGAGCGGCTTGTTTTCAGAGCGGCCCCACGCTAGCCGCGCTCGCGGTTCTCCGTACGCCGTTCGGCAGGCGCTAAGGCAGGGGTGCACAACTCCGGTCCTGGAGGGCCGATCTGTGCGCTGGTTTTTGTTCCAACCGGTTACCATTTTTTACCATTCTGTACACTACACTGCTTCAGTCCTGTACTTGAGCACAGTACAAGCTCTAGGATACACTTGCAGTCTGCGGCTGTAGCTGGTGCTTATACACGTCAGATCAAGATATGATTGGGCTAATTAAATAAATGTTGGCGAATGTCCGCACAAAATCCTGAAATGGATTGGCCCTTGTTGTGCACCCCTGCGGTAAGGGGAGGCGTGCCAGATGCTGTTCACCGTCACGGGACGTAGGGGGTGTGACTGGGCTTGTCCGTCGGGGCTAACTGTGTGACCCACCGCGCCAGAGCGGCCGTTGGTCTAGCCTAGTCCCACAGCCTGGTGACGGCTTAGCTGCGGTTTTCTATCAAAGCGCCGTTTAACCCCCCACAAAAAATCCCCCCCCGTCTAAAAATAAACCCCATTATCTCCAAAATCATATACAGCACAGACATGGTTCAAAGCTTGAAATAAAGAGCACGTTTGTACCGAAATGAGCAAATCCCCCGATCCTGTGGGAGTCTCACCGAGGTAAACATGTTTGCTCTGGAACAACAACAAGAGAAATCCAAAAATAGTTTTGCATTTTCTTTATTCTGTAGTGATGCCGGAGCGGGAGACGGGTGTTACGCTGAGCAGGGCGCTATGCTAGGGGAGATGGTGCAGGTGTCGCTGAGATGGCGCGGGTGTCGCTGTTACGCGCAGTCACACTTATTCGGGGGCTTTGTTTATTTCCCCGGTCTGGGGCGCGAGACGAGGTTCGCCGCTCTTACACGTTTTTCCGGAAGCGTCCGAGAGAAGCAAAGTTATTTTGTTATTTTGATGTCCGCTGCGTCCCGAAAGCGGTTCTGCACCGCGGAAGCTTCCGGAAGGGTGGCTGGGGCGGCGTGCCCTGGGTATGGGAGTTAGAGCCCTGCTCTGCCCGTCTGCGTAGCGCATGCTGATGAGGCAGCTTTGAGAGACGCTAATCCAGGTAATTTCCTCCTTAAACCTGCCCGGGGCCATGCAAAAGCAGCCAATTACTGCCCCGCCTCCTCAGCACCAAATCCCCTCTCTCCTCCCTCTCAGTCTTCCTCTCTCTCTGTCCCCCTCCTTCCTTCTCTCCCCTCTCTCCTCCCTCAGTCCCTCTCACTCTTCCCCCCTCTCCTCCCCCAGTCCCCTCTCTCCTCCCTCTCAGTCTTCCTCTCTCTCAGTCCCCCTCCTTCCTTTTCACCCCTCTCTCCTCCCTCTCACTCTTCCTCAGTCCCCCTCCTTCCTTCTCTCCCCTCTCTCCTCCCTCTCAGTCTTCCTCTCTCTCAGTCCCCCTCCTTCCTTCTCTCCCCTCTCTCCTCCCTCAGTCCCTCTCACTCTTCCCCCCTCTCCTCCCCCAGTCCCCCTCTCTCCTCCCTCTCAGTCTTCCTCTCTCTCAGTCCCCCTCCTTCCTTTTCACCCCTCTCTCCTCCCTCTCACTCTTCCTCAGTCCCCCTCCTTCCTTCTCTCCCCTCTCTCCTCCCTCTGTCTTCCTCTCTCTCAGTCCCCCTCCTTCCTTCTCTCCCCTCTCTCCTCCCTCAGTCCCTCTCACTCTTCCCCTCTCTCCTCCCCCAGTCCCCCTCTCCTCCCTCTCAGTCTTCCTCTCTCTGTCCCCCTCCTTCCTTCTCTCCCCTCTCTCCTCCCTCTCAGTCTTCCCCTCCCTCAGCCTGCTCCCTCCCTCTCACTCTTCCTCTCTGTCCCCCTCCTTCCTTTTCACCCCTCAGTCCTCCCTCCCTCTCCTCTCTTACTCACTCTTGTTTTTTCCTCCGTTCTGTCACTTTCTCCTCTGCTCTTACTCTCCCCTCTATTGATGATGTCACAGCCATGGCAACCTGTTTGGGCCAGTGCTCAGCCTGGTGAGTTAGTCTGAGGCTAAGGACACTGCAGAAGCTCGCAGTTGGACTCTCCCTGCGTAAACCCCCCCCCCCCCCCCCCCCGCGCGCTCAGGCGACCCCGTCCCTCGGGCCCCGAGCGTTTTTTGGCTCCCAGTGACGGCCGGCAGCTGCCCGGGAGGCGCCGTGGGGCCCCAGCTCTCCTTCAAGCAGACAGAGCGGGCTCCGCACGGCCGCTTCCTGAAACGCCGCATCATCACTTACTGGCACCGCCGCCAAAAACACCGCCCGCCGTCCCGTCCCCGTCTAGACCCCGCGGGGCGGGTGGAGGCGTCTGAGTGAGGGTGCGCTGTGGTTTTGGGACGCGTCCAGGCGTACTTTTACCGCTCACCGAAAACATAGTGTCCACAAACCGTGCTAGCGTCCCCCCCCCCCCAGCACTCGGAGATCCCGCCTCAGATCTGACAGCCTGCCGACGCGTGTAGACGGGGGGCGGAGCGGTGACAGACCCGGCCCCCGCGGGCTCGGCCATCTGATGGAGCGGGGCGAGGCGTGACGGGTTCCGACAGGAGCGTGGCGGGACGAGCCGAATCCGGCGGAGGTGAAAAGCAGCCGCCGCTCGTTCCCCTTCCCCGCGCCCCGCGGCGTCGTGCGGGGGACCCCTCCGAGACCGCGCGGCGGGTAGCGGTTCTGATCCCTACGCCGCCAGCTAGCCCTCGTCCGTCACTCCCCCTCAGGCGGGACGCGGGCGCTTGCAGGGCCCCGATCGCGACGCTGGGCGGGGAAAAAGCTTGCAGTTTGATTTATGAAGCCCCCCCCTTGCCTCGCCCCTCGCCCCCCCCCCCACGCTCAGCAGATTGAGCGGGTCGTACATCACTGTCCCCGATGCGCCTGTTAAAGCTTGATTAGCCACGTCGCCTTGGAGCTGGGCGGAACAGGGCGGGGCCCCTCGTTCGCGTCTGTTAGCGTGCGGGGACGTCCGCGTTAATGCAGCGGCTCTGCCTGCTCCTGGGGCGTCCGTCCTCTGGAAGGTGAGTGTTCGCTGTGTGTGGAGGTTTGAAATTTGCAGGGGTGATTCAGGGGAGATTAGTGAACCCAGGCAGAGGTGATTCAGAGGAGTTTAGAGATGGAAGTTTAGTAAACCAGGCAGAGGGGATTCAGAGGAGTTTACAGATGGGAGTTTAGTATACCAGGAAGAGGTGATTCAGAAGAGTTTAGAGATGGGAGTTTAGGTAACCAGGAAGAGGTGATTCAGAGGGAGTTTGAAGATTGGAGTTTAGTGATTCAGTCAGAGGTGATTACAGATGGGAGTTGAGTAAACCAGGCAGAGGTGATTCAGAGAGAGTTTAGAGATGGAGGTTTAGTAAAGCAGGCAGAGGTGATTGAGAGGGAGTTTAGAGATGGGAGTTTAGTAAAGCAGGCAGAGGTGATTCAGAGGAGTTTAGAGATGGGAGTTTAGTAAAGCAGGCAGAGGTGATTCAGAGGAGTTTAGAGATGGGAGTTTAGTAAAGCAGGCAGAGGTGATTCAGAGGAGTTTAGAGATTGGAGTTTAGTAAAGCAGGCAGAGGTGATTCAGAGGAGTTTAGAGATGGGAGTTTAGTAAAGCAGGCAGAGGTGATTCAGAGGAGTTTAGAGATGGGAGTTTAGTAAAGCAGGCAGAGGTGATTGAGAGGGAGTTTAGAGATGGGAGTTTAGTAAAGCAGGCAGAGGTGATTCAGAGGGAGTTTAGAGATGGGCGTTTAGTAAAGCAGGCAGAGGTGATTCAGAGGAGTTTAGAGATGGGAGTTTAGTAAAGCAGGCAGAGGTGATTCAGAGGAGTTTAGAGATGGGAGTTTAGTAAAGCAGGCAGAGGTGATTCAGAGGAGTTTAGAGATGGGAGTTTAGTAAAGCAGGCAGAGGTGATTCAGAGGAGTTTAGAGATGGGAGTTTAGTAAAGCAGGCAGAGGTGATTCAGAGGAGTTTAGAGATGGGAGTTTAGTAAAGCAGGCAGAGGTGATTCAGAGGAGTTTAGAGATGGAGGTTTAGTAAAGCAGGCAGAGGTGATTCAGAGGAGTTTAGAGATGGGAGTTTAGTAAAGCAGGCAGAGGTGATTCAGAGGAGTTTAGAGATGGGAGTTTAGTAAAGCAGGCAGAGGTGATTCAGAGGAGTTTAGAGATGGGAGTTTAGTAAAGCAGGCAGAGGTGATTCAGAGGAGTTTAGAGATGGGAGTTTAGTAAAGCAGGCAGAGGTGATTCAGAGGAGTTTAGAGATGGGAGTTTAGTAAAGCAGGCAGAGGTGATTCAGAGGAGTTTAGAGATGGGAGTTTAGTAAAGCAGGCAGAGGTGATTCAGAGGAGTTTAGAGATGGAGGTTTAGTGAAGCACTCAGGAGCGTTTCAGAGGTAATGGTGGTGGTGGCGGCTCGAACACGGCGGGAGGTGGAGGCATGCAGACGGGCGCAGGGGAAGGAGGCGGCAGGGGAACAGCAGAGACGGGGAGGAGGCAGTGGGCGGGAGGGAAGATGAGAGAGCATCATTTGCAGAGGGGCTTTTGGGGTTCAGAAGGAAGCAGGCAGAGGTCCAAAGCAATTTAAAAAAGCACCTCGCCAGCAGACGGGGGACGTCCCTGCCCCCTCTCCTCAGCTGCAGAGGGTTAGCGGGCTAATGACAGAAGCGCCCGGGGCGGGCGGGCCTGTGTGCGCGGTGCGGTGCGGTGCGTTTATCTGATCTCACAGGCTCAGGTTTCCGTCCCTCATACCGGAGCCCGTGTTCTGGTGCGGAGCATCGCGTCTATGGTTTTCAGAGACGATCTGTGAAACGCAGGCTGAGAAACGACTCCCACGCTAACGCCCCCCCATGTCCACCCCCCCCCTTTCCCAATGCAGGGGAGGTATGCTGCACTTCCTCACACCTTGAGTCCAGGAACCACTTAATGTGAAAGACGATTTTCCTTACAACTCGAAATGGAGAGAAGCTTGTTAAATGGATTTTTATTCTGCCCTTCAACATCAGATTTATATTACGGTATGATGTAGAATGTGTGAGTACTTGTACTCTGACACATATTGATTATAATGTAGCTGGATGAATGTTCAAATGTGATATACAAGAAAAGTGTTTTGTAACGTTTAGGAAGCATTGTGCGTACACCAGCTTGTACAGTGCATGTACTTGGTGCAGTGCATTAATAGGACTTGTATGAACATCGGTGTAAGGGGTACAGTGATGTTCATCCAGCCGAGCCCCTCCCTGGACCCAAGGTATTTGGGAAACCTCGTTTGAGGGAAAGCGGGGGTGGCGCCGCCCCTGTGGAACGCGAGGGCGTTCCTGTGCGGCTGGCTGCGGTTAGCTTCCCCGCTGGGAGTCGAGGGGTGAGGGCAGAAGCGACGGGGTTCCCGGTCCCGGCCGGCCCTGCCGGAGGCGGCAAGCAGTGGCCGTGGGAGCCGGGGCAGGAGTCAGCCGCAGGGGGGCGCGGGGACGGGCTTTGGGATCGGCTTTCACCGCATGGACTGTGCTGACTGGGGGCGGGGGCGGGGGGGGGGGAGCCAGGAGGGACAGCATTAAGACAGGAAGCCTGTGCGTTCTTTTACTGGGACGTCCCGTAGTGCAGAAAAGAGCGGGGCCCCTTCAGCCTGCAGCCTTCAAGAGCAGATTTAGCGAAGCAACAAATACAGCCACATACTGCATATGTAGGAGACGCGTACTTATAGCTAATTTGACAATGGTCTTAAAATGCAAGTTCCTTGCTCTGTATCAATTGGCCATTGATGATCACTGTATTTTGCCATGCCATTATGTCATCTCATGTTTGGAGGTGGGTTTAGGCTGTGTGTGTGTGCGTGCGCGTGCGTGTATGCGCACCAGGTTTCGGATGCACACACATCTGCCTTTCGAGGCTCGTCATCTATTCCGCCTTAAGCCCGCGAGTCATCAAAGGCCAACACCGCCAACTTCACGCCTGCGTCACTGAGCAGCAGCAGAACGAGCGCACCGCTAAAGTAGCTCTCTCAATCCGCTTCACGTCCAAACTGCTGGAAGCATTTACCCAGGAATGTAAGGTGACCTTCAGTGTTTCCCACCCAGTTTTCCCAACCGGTACTTCAGCTGGACCCTGAGCCCAGCCCTAAATCACCATTTCCCCAATGCTCCATCCGTGGTGCCGGATCACAGGACCCTGTGTGTTCACTGGAAGGATAAGAGCTGCGGTCAGCCAGTGCTGAAGTTCTTTCTGCGAGTATTGGGTTCTCGTTTTTGGGATGAGGAAGAGTGTTTTATGTTACTTGTGGTTTTTACTTCCCCAGTACTCCGGAGCTTGCGTTTCAAACCATTTCCTCCTTTCTCTCTACAGAATAACGCTGTCCCTCCCGGAGGTAGTTTGTGGGATGAACCGCCTGCCCCCCCCCCACTCCTCACCACCCCGCCCGCCACCCACAGCGGGGTCGCTTCACCTGGGACGGTCCCGAGCCAGGGGAGGACGATGGGCATTTCGCTAGGACACAGACTTCCTGTTCTCGAGCGCGGTCGAGCTACAGATTGCAGGGACTTCAAGAAGAGCGCCACCTGCTGCACAGAACCAAACCCACACTCTGGCCTACTGTCGGATGTTGCCATGGAGACTGAACCCACCACTGCATTCTCTCTGCCTCTTAAATTTTTAACAATTTAATTTAATATAAATTTAAGGGGGGGGGGGTGTATATTGCAGTATATGTTTCAGTGACAGTGGAAAGGCAGTGAAAGCATAAATGCCCGAAATCTTCCAGGGCTCAGAGTCTTAACTGGACCCCTGTGTTTTGCAGTGAACTCTTCCACGACTTGGACTTTGTATGGCTTTTTAATGCCAGGGACGCGCCACTCTGCGCCGCAGCGGGGTCCGTGTCCAAATCGACTCCGATCGCTGAACCTTGCATTAAAAATAAACCAACGTGAAGCTACTCGTGCAGGAAAAGCGGGGGGGGGGCTGGAACGGGACTACGAGTGGACTTTGAAGCCACAGAGAGGAGCACAGATCGCTCGGCTAAAATGTACTCAGTCTCTACTCGCACTGGGGTCTAACGCAGGACTGAAACAGGTGCGCTGGACCAATGAGCAGACAGCTCACGGCAGCCTGTATCCAATCGGATTCTGTGGAGGAGGAGAAAAAAAAAAAGTATTCTGCAACATAGTTGCGGTGGTCGTCAGCACAATTCTACTGTACCTTCCCATTTTGAGGATTCTCTTGCATTTTAATGTATGCATTTAATGATATGAGATTTGCACTCAGCACTATGTATCATTTGAAATGGTTGAATGAGGAAACCCTTGAAGCTTTGTTACTGGCTACTGATGAAACTGTTTGCATTTTTTGTTTTTATTGACTGAAGGAAGAACATTGATATGGATCCAAGGTCCCATATTTCCCCATACTGTTCTACACTGTTTTTAGGGGGCTGGGTTAAGCAGGGGGGAGCGGGTTGGGTTCATTAAAATGACTCATTTTGAAGCTGTTGTTCTACATTTTCTTTTTCACTCGGGCCGGAGAGGTAAATACATAGAGATTTTGTTAGCGTCTCTGCTCACAGAGTTCCTGGTGCCTAATACCTAATGCCAGGGGACTGTCACCAGTTCACTCTGTTCAGCGGTGAAAATGAATGACTTTGAGCGAGGGAGCATGCTGGGCACCTTGTGAATTATGCATTTCTGCTTCCCCTCTTAACATAATATGCCTCTTATGCCTGCATCACAAGATTCTTTGACATTTACAAAAACCTGAGCTGCACATTATAAAACATTAGGACAGGATTGCACAAGGGCTGATCTGTTTCAGGATTTTGTGTCAACTTCTGCTCTTTCAAATAATTTCTTAAGATCAAATATCTTTATCTGAAATTAGCTCAATCATATCGTGATATGACATTGGTATAACCACCAGCTACAGCCTGCAGGTGCATCCTAAACATTTTACTGTGTTCAACTACACCAGTGTAGTGTGCCAGAAAACTAAATTTAAGGTAACTTGTTGGAACAAAAACCAGCACGGTGACCATTTTTAAAGGAGCAGTCTCTCAATTGGAGATTCACTAGTTTCCATGATTCCCTTCAGGTCACACTGATGGTGGCTTTGGTAAAAACATGTTCGTCATCGACCAGCATTTTGTACCAAAGAGCTTTAACAATAACCAAGGTACTGGGACTAAATGTGTTTCTTTTCACTTCTGCTCAGGTCTTAATTGCTTAATTGTAGCCACTGATTAGGTGGCTCTTAATTGCTTAACTGGCTCAACTGATTGGATAGGAACTCGAATAACCATTTAGGGATCTGTTGGTTGAGTGGCATCTATAAGCCCTCAGGACCAAGGAGTGGATGCCACAGATCTTCGGTGCAGTCCATTACTTTTCGCTCCTCACCTCCTTTCCTCCACTCCCCCACAACCACTCGTCTCTTACCCAGAAATCTGTGGAGGAAAGGAGGGGAGGAGACGAGTTTGAAGCCACTTCTGTGGTCCTTCACTCGTCCCCTCCAAATATTGGGACACTGGAGGGAGGGAGGACCCAAAGATAGATTTCCGGGGGATGGAGGAGAGGAGGTGGTAGCGGAGGAAAGGAGGGTATGTTTTTCGGATATTGCGACGTACGCTTTGTATCGATAGGAGACCTGAATTGCAGCGTTAGACTACACCCCAGCGCCAGCAATGGCAGGCTAGGATTTTACCGATGTTTTTACCGTACGGCTTTAGCTTCTTTCAGCAAAAAAAATACCCACCAGCAAACTCTTCCCACTCAGTCACTGAATTATGAATATTCGGCATGCGGCTATAAGCGGCCCGGCTTTCAGGGTATGGAAATGCATTTCCGTTGAGTAACAAGATTATGTAAAAATAGCAGCGAGCGGGATTCGACGCTCTCAGATTATCTGGCGAGCCTAAATGTGGGCCAACCCAACCCTGTTTGGAATTTCATCTGCAGTTAATTGCGTAATTGTATTTTACACCACATTACCTTTTAATGCGAGTACGAGTAGAATGTATTGCCCGCAAGTGTTAGCACAAGAGAAGAAGAAAGTGCACACAGGTGAGGAAGCTATACTGTACCTCCGGAAATATTGAGGAGGGGAATATTAGTCGTCCAACCGAAGGACACATTCAGATGCGGTTCGCATCGAGCCTGTCGGTAATCTTTATCGAAAACGAAACCCCTCCAGGGGGAGCGTTGAGCCGGAGCGAAAGCAGAAAATTAGAGGCCCTGCTTTTCTTACCGCCGCAGTCACAGAAATACAGAAGAGAGCACGGAGGTGGAACTAATTTAGTTTGAGCGGCGAGAGACATTTTAAAAGGTCCCGGCTCTGTGTAGATCAACAGTAGCGAAAATGATTGTGTTTCTTATTTCCTCTCCTTTACCCACTGCTGTGAAATTATAGAGTGGGTACCCACAGCCTGATGCCTGCATCGCAGCTTAAAGGAGAAGTTGGTTTTTCACATATTTTATTTGCATTGAGGGTTGTGTTGGAGTTTTTTGGGGACACTTACATGTTTTTGGAACCGAACGTTACTTATCCACACACATTCGTTCTTGTTATAACGGATAAAGTTTCCGGCTGTTTATCTTGGAGAATAATGGGAAGGCGGTCCCATTAATGGGTCCCGTCTCGTGATTCGTACCGACTCGATGACAGCTGTGGTCTGGGGTGGCCCGTGCCTGCCGCGTGGTAAAGCTGGGGGGAGCTTGCGGCTGAAACAGACGTCAGCTAGTTTGTGCAAACTAAATGACGTAAAATGAGGTTTGTGGAGAAAACTTAAAACTCCGCATTGACTGTGGCCACCGCAGTGTGCGCGTCCCAGCTGGCTGAACTAGCAGAGAAGTTTGCACACTGAAGTAAAGGTGGCGATTGCCTGCATTTGGAATATCACATGAAAGGCTGCATTGTCTGCACCGTCTCCTCTTCTGACAAACATACCATCTTCCCTTTCTTGGTTTTTTGCAGCGCTAAATAAACTAAAGCAACTCCGATATCATCAACGCCCATCTGTCTTTGTTGTTTTCTATGTTTGGCGCGTCAACTTCGTCAACCTTCGTCAACTTTCCGGTGGTTTTCACGACCACAGAATCTGAATCTGAATCTGCGCCCCCCCTGGCGTCACGCGTCACTAAACGAACGGTTCGAAGCCGCGGTGATTCTGCACGCGTTGGTGGGCGGCGCCCTGTTTGCCCGAGGTTCGACTTCGGCCGAGGTCCCCTTCTTATGGAGCAGACTCGGTTGGGTTGAGTTATCCGTCCCAGTTCTCTCTCTCTCTCTCTCTCGTCTTCTAGGCCTATTGTTTTTAATACGCGGAGATCCGCACCTTGCGGGACGGCCGACCCGCTCACAGGTTGGAGACGCCGCACCCGGCCGCTCGCTGCGCTGAAAGCTTCGTCTGCCTCGGTGAATAATTGAGCGTTTTCCGTCAGCGCGAGTGTGCGCGGCTGTCGTTCGCTCTCTGCGGAGATGAACGAACCCGAGGGGCGGGGCGGGTTCTCACGTTATGGGCGCGGCGGGAGTTCAGGAAGCGAAGACGCCGAGGCGCACGTGCGCTGAAATAGAGTCCCTCTGGAGAACCGAGAGCGCTCCTCATGCTCTCCTCCCTCCTCTTTTTTTCCCTTTCTGAAATTAGAAGGAAAAAATCCACGAAAAGAACGGCCCTCCCCCTCTCGCCACGGCGGTAAAACAAACGGATTTAGATACTGTATCACTGGGGAATTTTGGCTGCGGTCCAGGAGCCTGTCATCATCTCCCGTATGCCTGATACTCCACTCCCCCCGCCCCCCCCCCCCACCGCACCCCAGTCTCTCTTATCATTGCGCATCTCAGGTTCCGCGCTGCAGTCTCCGTACAGCTCCGTGCCTTAATCTCCTAATTATGTCACGCTTACCTCGAAAGACCCCTCCCGATGAAACCGCCGAGCAAATAAACGAGGATAACGATCTGGGGGACGTGTGGGCGGTTTCTGGGAGGGGGCGGGCGGGTTTAGTCGGAGCGGGACCACGCCGCGCGATTCCTGAGATTAAATTAACGGAGCGTGATCGAATGAACAGCCGTGCTCCGGATCCAAGCGCCGCTTCTCCTCGCCTCGCTTTTCCGTATCGGCGGGCCTCCGAAAATTACCCCGCCAAACGTGATCGGAGACCGTCCCATCAGCGCCGGGGCGAAATAAAGCGTACCTTCGGGAGTCCCGAACCGCCCGGCACCGCAAACAAGTTTAGGGCGGTGCACGGGCTGGCTTAAATTAAACATTTAATGGTGGGACGCGCTTCCGACTGTTCGGGAGCGAGCGGGGGTCTCGATAACTGCGGTTCTGAGGGAGGGAGGGAGGGAGGGAGGGAGGGAGGGGTGAAATCACGGAGAAAGCTAGCGCGGTTCGATGCTAATGGCGTCCCCGGCTCCCAGCGTAATCTCGTCCTGCGACGCGGCGCCCGTTTCCCGTAATTGGCCGGGAGGCGGCCCGTTTCAGAACGGGCCGTGTAATTTCGCTCGGGCGGCCTCTGCGGATTTTAGCTTGGGGGGTGTGGGGGTGTGGGGGGGGGTGGGGGCGACACATGCTCCTGGTAAGGGATCATTAGTTCGGCTCTGCTTGGAAGCTGAAACGCGAGACTGCCCGATCTCGGCCAAAGCCAGCCGGGGCGTTTGCGGGGAGGGTCTGGTTCCCCGGGAAGCCGTTCTCTTAATTACCCGCGTTCGGCGCGGTAAATAAACGCTGCAGACGAGCCGGCTGCAGCATCTGCTGGGCAGCGATCTCACAGAGCGCGGTCTGTGGCCGCTTGGAAGGACAGCGTAATGACCGCACCGCCGGTGTTACACACAACCTCAACGCTCGCTACAGGACTGTAAGTGAATATGGAAGTGCGGAACGGGTCTAAGGGCAGTGGGGGATGTCCGTTTGTGCTTTTCGGCGGGGAGAGGCTTCCGGTGAAGTCCGCATCGAACGGAGGTCCAGCGCGCGCAGGCCTGGGAGTCGTCGTGCTTTAGGCTCGAGAAGCTGCTGGGAGGAATGTCAGCGATAGGCGTGCACTCCATTGATGTACGAGAGAGGGACATGATCCCTATCCGCAGTCGTTCGATGAATTGGCAAGCACAACATCGCATTTCAGAGCGACGTCAAAAGTATAACCATACAGGATAGTGTGTGAACCCTGAGAAGAACGTCCAAGCAGAACAACAGCATATCAACTGGACCGTAGGCTAATCGATCACCGAGACAACAAGAAAAACAAGCAGCTATGCAAATACAAGTAGTTAGACGAGCCAGCAAAGGCCCCGGTGAGGAGCTCTACAGAGCATTGGTTGACCTATAACCCCAGCCCCTCCCCCACACCCGTGGCTGACCTTTTCCCACAGGGGGGTTGCCAGAGCTACTCCAGTGCAATTACAGTAAGTATGGAAATGCCTCTGAATCCCCTGTACACGTATTGCTTACATATGTAAAGCTGGGTTACCGCAGTTGATATTGTCTTTTCGTATGTCATCAAGCTGACAGTTGTTTTAATTGGATCGTTTCCCCATCATTGTGTAAAGTGTTTTTTTCCAAACTCCGAAATGTTTATCCCAGAGGCATAAATATGTTTATACACCAGAATGACTCTTCCAACTAACGGATGACCAGGGGTCTAAGAGGACTGACGGGACAGAACCTGTAATTGAGTCAGTATTGGTATTTGGAGAGGTCTGTAAATGGAATCTCAGTCGTCTGGATACATTTACTTTAAAAGCAGTATTGACTGCTGCACTCTAAGAAGCCACAGAGGGCTGCTCTGACACTTATTTTCGTCTGGATATTATTTTAAATGACATTTTGAACCAAATTTCTGATTACAGATGCACTCAGAGGACTGTATCTTAGACCGTCGTGGAAAGCCATTATACAAGTGTATTGTACTATAAAATACATGTTTATTAATGTTTATTATTTATTAAATCTGATGTTTGTCATGAGATGAGGGAGTTACTGAAGATAGCTGTAGAAGTTGATCATGATTTAATTTTTTTTAAGGCTGACAAGGATCAACTTTGATGCCAAAAGGAAACAGATTCACAAACCATTATGTAGTTCTTTAGATCTCAGATGAGTCAGATCACATTTTTTTAAAACTGGTTTCTCCCTCCAATTTAGAATATCCACTTGCATTTGCAGGCCTATCTTGTAGCTGCACACGCTCTGTAAATTCAGGAAGAATGCGTTCTCCAGGTATGCGCATGCAGCCAGACTGCTGCGCAGTCAGGAGAGAGCACTTCCTGTCGCTGCAGCTCAATCGAGTTGAGGACTGGGTGGGATTAATCGTGGGAATGCTGCCAACAATCCCGCCAACCGAATCCCTCTCTCTCTGGGCAACGCTACAGCCAGTCACGTGTTGCCCGGCAGGGCCGCCAGCCGTAGACGTGTCTGGCTAATTGTGGATTTGGTGCCGGGCCGCGAGCCTGACCTTAACAACACAGGAAACCGACGCCTGAACGAGATAAGCCACCCAACAGCCCTCGTTCTCAGTTCCTCACGTATATAAGGTCACCGCGGACAACTGTTTGACATCATGGCCTGGACATTTAAAGAGATGTGAAGCAATCATTTCTACATCGGCCTTGCATGCCTTCACTTTAACCCTTTGGTTAGTGGCGACGGGCGGGATGAAGGGTGGAGAAATCGGGCGTCGGCCTCAACCCGCCACCCTCCACCCTCCACGCCCAGCCACCGCTTTCTGACAGACTGTAGCCACCCTCCCCGTTTTGGGAACCCGCACCATCACTAACAGCTATTCGGCACTCACACAAACCCTTATGAGTCGGTTTGAAAGTTTCATTCCAGAACCTTCCGGGTCGCTCGCCCGGCTGTGGGCTGATGCCGTTCTGACTCCCAGGTTTAATCATGCAGTATTGCACCAGTATACTGGTGAGCCAATGAGTGCGTGCATACAGGGTATTAGCGACAGATGGTGTTTCTTATTGAACTCTGAGCCGCGCGCACACACTTTAACATCCCGGAACAAATCGGCTGCTTGGTGTTCATGAGCGCCGAAGTTTGGGGAACATTAGACTTTTACGAGCTCTTAGCTCCACAGCGCCACCTCGTGCCGCAGCAGCAACCGCGGGACAGGCTCTACCGTTCGCGGCGTGGACGATGACATCATACAGTCCACACCCAACATGTTTAAATAAACAAGCATGAACGCATACTCATTTTAGGACAGGTGAAGTTATCCCTTGAAATTTTACCATTGCAGTTTGAATTGTGCAAAGCGGTAGTGTGGTTGCTGGTGCATTGTGGGTAGTGAGACTGAGGCAGATGATGGTGACACACGCCCTGTCTTCCCTCGTGTATTTCCCACGGTCTCCACTGCCCACGGAAGCGAGGCTCGGAGAGCTGTGCAAGGGCGCCCCCTGGGGGCCGCGGAAAAAGGCGGGATGTCGCGCGGTTGCAGCAGACGTTCGCGTTTGGGCCCAACCCTTTGATTCCTGCCTTCCCATCCCCCCCGCGCTCCTCATTTGTGGGGAGGTTAGCCTGGGAACGGGCGGGGCGGCTGCAGCGCATCAGGCGAAGTGGGGCGCTCCCCTGACTGGGGCTGCTGCGGTGTGCTGGAGGGCAAACCGGTCTCTCAAAAACAAGGCTCAGTACTGAGAGGAAGAGGAGGAAGGGGAGGGGGGAGGTTAAACCCACGCATGCACATACCGCTCACCTCAGCACCAGGTACAGCTCAATGGAAAGAGCAGCAGGGGATCCTGCATTCTAACCCACCCAAGGGGGAGAGTGAGAGGTAGAGAAAGAGGGAGAACATACTGTAAGAAGGACAGGGAGGGGAAGAGAAGGAGAGACACAAAGAGAATAAGAGAGGAGAGAGACAAAGAACAATAGTAGAGAGGCAGAGGAGAGGCAGAGAACATGAGAAGTAAAGACACAAAGACAATGAGATATAGATCTGATTATAAAACCCCCTTTACTGGGATATTCTTCAAAAACAGGAATTACAGAACTTAAAAAAAAAACAACCAAAACCAAAAACAAACAAACCCAAACAACCCCCAGAGGCAGAGAGAGAAAACTGAGAGACGAGGAGACACAAAGAGGAGAAGAGCCAAGCATAGAGAATGGAAGAGAAGGAGAGAGGCAATGATGCGGAGGAGGAGGAGGAGGAGGGAATGCATGAGAGAGAAAGGAGAAAGGCAGGGAGGGGGAGAGAGGAGGAGAGACAAAAAGAGAGAAGAACCAGGTGGAAAGAGAGAGAGAAGGAAGCAGACACAAAGAGAGAAGAACCAGGTGGAGAGAGAGAGAGAAGGAAGCAGACACAAAGAGAGAAGAACCAGGTGGAAAGAGAGAGAGAGAGAGAGAGAGAGAGAAGGGAGCAGACACAAAGAGAAAGAGAGGCGGGGCTCTGCTGTGCTTTCAGAAACCCCGCAGACCGGGGAGGAGCGGCATCGATCGACTTCGCTTCAGAGAACGCGGGAGCGCCCGAGTGACTGACCCGCCCGCACGCCGCCCGCTGGCTGAGGTCACCGCCCGAGTGACTGACCCGCCCGCACGCCGCCCGCTGGCTGGGGTCAACGCCCGAGTGACTGACCCGCCCGCACGCCGCCCGCTGGCTGAGGTCACCGCCCGAGTGACTGACCCGCCCGCACGCCGCCCGCTGGCTGAGGTCACCGCCCGAGTGACTGACCCGCCCGCACGCCGCCCGCTGGCTGAGGTCACCGCCCGAGTGACTGACCCGCCCGCACGCCGCCCGCTGGCTGGGGTCATCGCCCGAGTGACTGACCCGCCCGCACGCCGCCCGCTGGCTGGGGTCACCGCCCGAGTGACTGACCCGCCCGCACGCCGCCCGCTGGCTGAGGTCACCGCCCGAGTGACTGACCCGCCCGCACGCCGCCCGCTGGCTGAGGTCACCGCCCGAGTGACTGACCCGCCCGCACGCCGCCCGCTGGCTGAGGTCACCGCCCGAGTGACTGACCCGCCCGCACGCCGCCCGCTGGCTCAGGCCAACGCCCGAGTGACTGACCCGCCCGCACGCCGCCCGCTGGCTGAGGTCACCGCCCGAGTGACTGACCCGCCCGCACGCGGCCCGCTGGCTGAGGTCATCGCCCGAGCCCGCGCGGTGCGGCCAGGAGACCCGCAAAGAGGGGGGTCCCCCCATTCTACAGAAGTGGCCAAAAGTGGGGTGGGCACAGGAGCGGCACGTAAATGCCTCGGCAAAGCCCGCTCGTAGAGGGCGGATATTTGAAGCGAGGTGCGGTATGGGGGCAGGCGGTGGTGGTGGTGGGGGTGGGGGGGGGGGCGTCACAGAGGGTCGAGAGGCATGTGCCGCTCACATTCCTGGAGACGGCCGCCAGAGGGGGAAGCTCATTAGTCACAGAGGCACACAGATGCGTGTGAGGTTCATCTCCCCAGCACACAGGAATGGGGCGGGACAGAGGCTCGATCAAAACGGCTCGTCCGCAAAAAATAGAATTACTCAGAAATTTTTTTTTTTTTTTTTTTTTTTTTTTTTTTTTTTTTAGTAATTGCCTCAAAACGTGTGGGCTCACCTCCTTCCCTGAAATTCAATGCCTACCCAGCAGGAGGAGCTCGAATCAATATTATTTTACATCTATAGCCTTTCATTGAAAAAAAAAAAAAAAAGATAACGTGCAGGTGCATGCATTGAATTTACAATTTGGCAGATTCCTTTAGTCAAAGCAAAAAACTGCAATTTAGCTCATGTCAGGGTGCATACTGTAAGAATCCCCTCAGACACAGTGTTAGTATCTGAGTGGTGAAGGCACCGGTGCTACTGGAATGGGATTCATTTAACAACATCTTGGTTATCTGACTCCAAAATAATGCTGATCCAGTAGAATGTTTAGCAACTGCCATCACACTGACTCCACCCCCCCCAAGCCAAGCCGACCCTCTTAGTCGACCTTCTTCAGTTTTGTTCTCTCCCTCTCTGCTCCCAGGCAGAGACTGTGATGGAGTGAAAGCACTTCACAGATCGACCTCTCTGTGTTCTGCTGTGACTCACTTCAACTGCCCCTGCTGCTCCACAAGCTGAATTTGGGGGGAGGGGGGTGTCTCCTTAAGCACACTTTAGTGCAGGGCTGCCCAACACTGTTTCTGGAGATCTACAGTCCAGGTTTCATTTCAACTCTAATTTTCCATGCCTCATTCTACCTATTAGCAGCTGCACAAGCTCTCTAGCTGTTGAATGAGGTGTGCTTTATTAGGAATGGAGTGAAAACCTACAGGATGGTAGATCTCCAGGAACAGGGCTGGGCAGCTCTGCTTTAGTGTAACCTGACTGGTTCCCCAATACTATAGTAATAATTTGGAGATTAACAAAGATTATTCTCCAGACTGATTATTCCAGACCATGCATTGTTGACACAAACAGCATTACAGGAACACCTGAGAGCCCTCTGCCGCAGCGTAGGAAGGGCAGCAGGAGGGGCGCAATTTGGGAGCGGGCCAGGGCGGTCCCCTTTCACAGCTCTGACCTGGACGCTTGAAGAGAAGGGGGACCCGAACGGGAAACAGGGCCAAGGAAGGGGACGGTTTCAGGCTAGCGCTAGCGTGTAGCGTCGGTGGGGACAGAGCCATCACAAGCAATCACAGCGCTAATGCTTTGAGGAGGAAAGCACTCCCCCCATTGCTTCACAGGCACTAATCTCCAGCACTGCCGCATTATCGTTTATGAGGCCTGGCCTAGCCCCTCCAGGAGCGAGATGCATTTCGGCGCAGTGGGAGGAGCAGTGCGCTGAAATGCGGCTGAAGTATTGACTGGGGGGGAGAATGCACTTCAGTAATGGCATTTGCCATCGTTACATTATTCATCTCCCTAACGGGGAACTGTCCGTGCAGGGCTGCATTATCCCTTTTACATCCGCTGGAGCGGCCCACCGGAGGAGTTCAGGTAGAGACCCAGGATCAGAGGATCAACAGCAGTCACCTTGGATTTGAACTCACAACCCCTCTGGTGTAGATACGTGAGGCTTTCAGTATCCTGCAGGCACAGCGTTTACATTTTACATACGTACGTAAATACGCACTGTAAAATGTCCGGTGCTAATTCCACTCTGAACCATACGTACTCTAAAAATGGACTTAACACCAAACATTTTGCAGTGTGTGTTTTGTTCCCAGTGCTTACCAGTAATGTAATGAGGTGAGGGAGTTCCCCCTTCTCCTCCGTTTTAGAAGGGTACACTAGTCATACCATTTATTTTCTAATCAAATCAAAGGTTAGGCGGCAGCATCTCCAGTACACACCTTAAGAGAAAGCTGCTGCCAGGACTACTCCATCCATACACGAACACCACCGCTACTGGAGTGATGAGTAATCGCCCTTCCCACAATGCACCGGCGCAGCATCTCGGGGATAAGAGTGGAGTGCGGCAGGGAGAGCTCTACCTGAGCCGATAAAGATCCGGAACGAGGAGCCCCTCGCGAGCACAGCGGCCGGTCCCCCCCCCCGCACTAAGAGCGCCGCTAAAAATAACCCACGAGCAGCGTGCGCCGCTTCCGCCGGTCTCCCGCCCGACACAGCCGCCGCGCGGCTAATCCCACCCCAGAAACTGAAGTTCGCCCCAAGCTTCCAGGCGTACGGTAGGGGCTTGCAGTCGGGGTCGTCGCTGCCCGCGTTACGGGGGGGTCCCCCTGAACCTCGCCTTGTGGCCGGTTTTCCAGTGACCTGACTTAGTCACGCCTCGACGCTCGGCGTAAGAACGTCCCGGTCTGAATGACCTTCCTGTCTGTACTGGGCCCAATGGCGAAGGGGTGGGGGTTGGGTTGGGTGAGGTTTTCATGTAAGGAACAAAGGGGAGCCATTGTTGGAGACGATGACATAACAGTGATGCGACAGGGACCGCAGAGCGCTGCCTGACCGTGCTTTCAGCGGCCTGATAAACACCTGGGAGAGGCGAGCGGCTCTCACGATCCATCTCCATTTTCTACCGTGGCGGCCCCGAAGGCGAGGGTCCCGGTTATTTCCCAGAGCTCCGCGCGATGAACGCTGCGTTTCTCCAGGCAGGAGGAGAAAGTACACACACACACACAGCCAATAACAAACCCGGGAAGAGTGACGGGGGACAAAAACAATGCACGGCGTTTTTATGTTTTAGCCTAGCGATGCATTATTTATCGTATGTGCATATGCAGATCTCTGGGTGAGGGGGAGAGAGGAGAGCGCTCACCCGCCGCCGAGAAGCTGCTGCTGCTCAGTGATTTACCGCCTGACCTCGGCCGCTGCGCTTGCAGGCGGAAATCAAAGGTCTTCTCAAAAGCACTTTCAGATGCTGACAAATGTCTTCAAATAAAAAGGCATGTTCACGATGATTATACATTAAACAAATTACACTGACCGTCAATATCATTTCAACAATGATTGATATCAGGGGCTAGCCTCTGTCATCGTTGTAACAAAACCTATTCTGTTCATCCGATCTCAACGCAAGCACTCTTTGCTTCGCTCCCTCGCACACAGGCACACACAGACATTGACAGAGAGAGAGAGAGAGAGAGAGAGAGGAAAAATCAACAATTGCCAACATTACCTTGGACTGAAAAGTAAATAAGTGCACTTTTTAACAAACTCTGTTTGGCGAGTGTAGTTTTGCCATTTGGAGAACCTGCCAAGCTGTGCGAGGGAAAAAAAAAAAGAATTCCTGCTTTTGTTTGCTAGTCAAAGTCAAGTACAAATGGCGTTTGAATCTAGGCCAGTCTCTTAGGCAACCAGACGAATTGCACCAGCGACCGTGGGGTTTGAGTTCCAGGTCAGACGAAGCGGTGGACGGGGGCGTTCACCGAGGAGTCGCTCAGGATTAGCCGTTCATTAGTCACACCCGATTGGCCAGCTTAATTACCCTCATCTGCGGGACCACAAGCCTCGGAGCTGGAATGAATCAATTAGGCCAGCGGCGAGGAGGAGGAGGAGGGTCGATCGAGGAAAACCACACCTGACCGATCGGGTTAAACTGCTCCAAACACAACGGGCCTCGGTGGCTGAACTCCTGGAAGCGGCCAATCGTGACGCAGAACAGAAACACTGTACGCGGCAGCAGGCTGTGCATTACTATGCGGTGCAGCCACCGTTTTACAGAGAGCACAGATGGCATAATGTATACAGTAGACAGCAATTTCAGCAATTTCAGCGAGTCTGGGGCCGGCCAGGTCAAATCAATCTGTGGCCTTCGAAGAGGACAGGAGAATGTATTTTGGTCATGTGTTGACAGACTTGCTGATGTTGGCGGACAGTTATTTTAATGTATTTTTTTTGGGGTTGGGGGGGCATTGGGTTCACCACAGCGTTTATCTGTGGCTTGCCAAACCGACCGACCTCGTCCCCCCCCCAGCTCACTGGCGGGAAATGTTTCGCCATGTGACTGCTGCAGACGGGGTCCATGAGACCCTTTCTAAGACGACGGGAACACGGCACATGCATTATCCACGCGCCGCCGCGCGCTCTGTAGACTGCCTTACAGATGTGAGCGCTGGCGTAGAGTTCGGCGGGGGCGGCCCGCGCGTCCCGAGGGCCTCCCGGCGCGGCGGCGTCTGGAGAGCGCCGGGCCGGTCAGGCGGAAACGCTACAGATGCGAGATGTCTATTTCCGTACCGGCGGGGCGGCGGGATGGCGGGATGGCTCGGCGGCACGCAACCCGCCGCTCTGACGGGCGTGCGCGTTACCGAAAGTGACAAGGGGGGGGAAGGGCGCGACGCCGCTCGTCACGGCTCACCCGTGAGAAACCAGGACTCCGCAGGAACAGGACGCCAGCGAGGGCCGATGCCCCCCCCACCCCCCACTGTCATAGCCATATGTTGGCGGTTGGAGAGCAAGATTTCATGAACCCCCCCAAAAAAATAAGAGCTGTCAATCATCAACTTGTATGACTGAAGCAAAAGGCTTTAGTCTCCACAGCGAGACACAGTGATTGGCTCAAATCGGTCAGTCACTGATTGCGTATGGTGGTTCTCTTTCTATGGTTATGCGAAGTCTGTGTGAAGTCTACCTCACCTTGGACTACAAGGGACCCTTCCGCTTGAACTGGCACACAAGCGCTAATGCTGAAGTGGCCACAGGGGGGCGCTGGAGCATACGGAGGAAACCCACTGCGCCTGGCAACGGGGCTCGGGCGCATCAGGGCCTCTGGGCCGCGTTCCAAGCCCGCCCTGCCGCGAGGTCCGCCACGGCAGACGCCGATTGGCTTAAAACGCCGTGCCTTTCCTGAAACGGAAGCTTTAAAGCATCGCCCGGCCAAACGGGGGAGCGGCACTCTCTCTGAGTGCAGCTAAGTGTTCGCACAAACATTTGCATGTGAAAGGGGTGCCGGGGGTTCAGCCCACGGATGCGGGACCGAGGGGACGTTTCCGAGAGTAAAGGTTTTTCCTGGAGGACTCCTCTGGGGGGGGCAATAAAGAGCTCCTTTGTGAAGTCCGTCTCAGCAACCCTACAGTGCGCGTTTCTAACGGAGTCAGCCCTCCCCCTTCCTCCCATCTGTTCATCTGTACATATCCCCACCTCCGCTTACTGTACCTGTCACCAGTAATACCACCAGCGCACTTCAGCCTTTACTGTCACCAGTAATACCACCAGCGCACTTCAGCCTTTACTGTCACCAGTAATACCACCAGCGCACTTCAGTCTTTACTGTCACCAGTAATACCACCAGCGCACTTCAGTCTTTACTGTCACCAGTAATACCACCAGCGCACTTCAGCCTTTACTGTCACCAGTAATACCACCAGCGCACTTCAGCCTTCACGCACAGGTTTGGTACATATCCCCACCTCCGCTTACTGTACCTGTCACCAGTCATACCACCAGCGCACTTCAGCCTTCACGCACAGGTTTGGTACATATCCCCACCTCCGCTTACTGTACCTGTCACCAGTCATACCACCAGCGCACTTCAGCCTTCACGCACAGGTTTGGTACATATCCCCACCTCCGCTTACTGTACCTGTCACCAGTCATACCACCAGCGCACTTCAGCCTTCACGCACAGGTTTGGTACAGCTTCCAAATGGCTAAGAAAGTGCTAGGCAGGTGCTACAGTTTCCAGATAGCTAGGCAACCACCCTCACCGTCAAATAGGGTTCCCATAAGCATACAAAGCTGAGGACATCTTACTCTAAAACATATGGAATGACTTCAGGATAAAGGGACAGATGGTACTCTTATGGAAATGGAACATTCTACAATATTCTGTAAATATGCATACTTTTTGGGAAATAAGAATATCGCTGCAGAATATAAATAAATTACAATAATTTGTATATTTGCCTGGATATTTCGAAGTGCTGCACCATATCGATAATGGATTTATTTCAATATATTTCAAAATAAACTCCATGTCCACTAGAGTAGTGATGGAAAAGAGGTTTTCTTGAATAGCTGGAGGTATGCATTAACCTTCTCAGCTGAACCAATGAAAAGACTGCACTCTCCCTGGCAAAACCAATCGACAGGAGGGATTCCAGGCAGCTCGCCCTATCAAGGTGCTGCTCAAGCATGTAGGTGGGGCCCATGGTCTGGTGCAGAGTCCTGGCCCTGCCAGGGTGGCGCCCAATTAGCCATAGCATTGCTGAGGGGGGCAATTCAGCTGTAGTGACATCAGCGTTTCACCACTCAACAGCAGCCACCTCTGATCAAATGGACAAGTGCTTGGACTCCTGAAACTGGCACTCTCCCATTCACACCTGTGCAAGTTGTACATGACCTATCCTCCTCCGTCACAGTGTCCCATGTGAGCTTATCTGGTAGACTGGAGTGCAAAGAAGCAGTAACTGACATCATCACATGACATCATCTCTGCACTCTCTTGAATCAAGAGAGGAATGCAAGAATAAGTACACACACACACAAATTAGGGATAATTGGCAGAAATGGCACACTGAGCATCTTCAGCAATGGTATTAGGATTGGGAAGCCAAGCTAAAGATTAATCTCTATTTTCTTACATTGCAGCCCTAAATTTGAGTGTCTAAGTAATATCCCAAAAGCTCCATGCATTGTAAATTTATTCCTGCAAGAAAGATCAGCAAGGGAAACTTGTGACCACGTTTTTGCATCGGCTTTCTGGATCATCAATCACATCCGTTATCCGGGAATGTAAAAAATAGACTGGTTCATCTTCCTACTAAAATGCTTTTAGAAGATAAGGATCACAAGGCTGCTGCCCATTTTTTTATTTTATTGGCATGAGGCAAGACGCTCAAGGTGCAGAGACATTCACAAAGGAACCTGCAATTTAGTCCCGCCATTACATTTTCATAATTGGCAACCGTTGCCATGGAAACAGCATCTTCCTTCCCTCTCAGGCATCCTGCGATATGGGATCCAGATCAACCCGCTCCTCCTCAGACCAGTCCAGGTTTCTAGCTGAACCCCACCTGAACCCCACAGGTGGTGAGTCGACCTTAAAGGATCAGCGGTGCTCAGTGTTCCAGTTAGGCTCCGCCCCTCCACTTGTCCCGTTTCTCCGCTCGTCCCCAAACACCAGCAGTGAGCGCCAAGCACCTGTCAGCCAGGTGACTGGGAGCAGACGGCTGTAGTCACACCCCCCGGCGGCCTCCACGCAGTCATCAGAACACCAAGCAGGGTGTTACCGTGGTATGGTTTTTTTTTTTTTTTTTTTACAATCGAGTTGAAGTTCAGCAATTCTGCGCAGCATTGCTGTTTGATTATTTATTGCTCACGACACACCCTCATCCTATGCGGTGGCGCAGTGGTCGAAGCACTGGAGTTATGGGTTCTGCATATAAAAAGTGCAGTAATTTATACACAGTGAAACCAAAGTGTGTAAAAATGCCCTTATAACAGCTGAGAATGTGCTCTTTAACCACATGTAAATTGTTTGATTACAAACCTAAAACTGAGGAGTACAGAGACAAAAATCACAAAAAAAGTCCCAAACATTATGGAGCTCATTTTATAATGAGAACTGAAGCTTCTAAAAAAATCACATCACAGTACCTGTTAAAATGACCTAACTAAAAACATTAAAATTTGTTATCCAGTGTTAGGTAGGACAGAATAGCTATACTAAAAGCCCTTATGTTTATGTTCTGAATTATGCATGCAGTACATGTACAGTTTGAATGCAGTTCCCTCTGAACAGTTTGAAGACACAGGGGAACAAGCTCCTGCCTGCCTTGCCAAGCTGTGTCTCAAAGTTCTGGAACACTCAGCCCAGAGTGTTCAAGAACATTCCATACATCGACGTTCATCTGAAGAAAAGTGCATACCCGGGTCCTGTAGCTACAATTACAGAGGGTTTGTGTTCCGTACATAACTTCCTGAAGGCATCCAATATCCAGAACATGGCTATTTATAGTCTTTATTTGTTTGCTTATTCGGGTCCCTTCATCCAGAAGCAACCAAGAGCTCATATTTTGCATAATTACATAATTTTACATTACACGGGGCAGTCCAGGTCAATTCAACACACTTTTGGACGGCATATTCACAGATTTTAAATAAGATCTGCCATGCTAATTTGGTCTGATAAAAAACTTCTGAAACAGAAATGATGCTCCTCTCAGATCCTTATAAAGGGAGATCAGGCCAACAGAGCCTGGGCGAATTAGCACCATGGCTTTGACCTGCCATATCTACATTTACCCATGTGATCCATTCATAGGTCAACAGCTGAATATGTGCCTAAAACCAATGGTAACAACAGAAGTGCCCCTGCCTGGGATTTGACAGGTAACTCCTAGTCACAAGCACAGTATCTCTGTGCACTTCACCAATCGCAGCAGGAAACAGCCAGGACCCGATGAAGTCATAATTTGGCTTAACCACAATCATCACCACGGCAGCGCCCGTCTGATCTCCCGGGCCCCACTGTGCCGGCGCAACAGGACCCCCCCACCGCCGGTTCATCAGGCTAATCGCGGCACGCTATCGGTGGAGGAACTTCTGAGGGCGCCGATGCAGACTGGCACGCTAACCCCCCCCCCCCAAAGCAACGCCCCTCCAGTTAACGAGCACATGAGAGTCGCCGCTGACAACCGTAACGGAGCAAAACAACCGAGCTCCGTCTGCTGGAGGCTCACAGACCGGCTCCACTGTGTGTGTGTGTGTGTGTGTGCGTGCGTGCGTGCGTGAGTGTGTGTGTATGTCTAGTGTAACGACCCCTCCCCTTCCCAATATCACACCGAATAAAGAGCTCTTTGATTTCCACATCCCCAAATCCCCCCATCCCCCAATCCCTCCCTCCCACTCACCCACCCACCCACCCCCACCTTCCTGCCGTTTGTTGCTACCGCTGCAGAACCGAGGAGTGCGCGGGTTTGGCGTCTCGGAGGAAGACCGGAAATGAAGTGGGGGGTGGGGTGTGTGTGTGTGGGGGGGAGGGGGGGGGGCAGCCGAATTACGGACGCTGGCTGGGAGAACCAGCGTGCGCTGGATCTGGAGCGGAAGGCCGTCCTTCACGTGTCATTAACAGGGTGTTTTTCACAGACCGCGTGCGGCCGGTCTCTAACCTCAGGAGCTGAAACGGGGAACTGCTGAGCTGCAGGGTTTTAAATACCGAGCCACCGGAAGCAGCACACAGATTAAGGCCCGTAACGTACAAGACAGGTAAATGCTTAGCGATGCACTGCGAGCCCTGCTCCGCAATAAAAAATTAATATATGAACGTTCATTAAGATCATTAATGTCCAGCCATGTACATACTACAGGGGCTCTGGGTGCCTGAGAATCTGCCCCTTTAAGTGGCCAATGCACCCCTTAGATTTGACTTTAAAATAAATATCAATATATTTATTTGCACTATTGTTGCGGTCATTCATTTATTTTGGCATAATAAATTCGGTAAAATAACGGGGGTGTCGTAAAACAGTTTTTCTGGGTTGGTGTGCCATTTTCCCTCTTTGAGCACCTGCCCCTCAAAAGGTCTCTGCACTTCCCCATTAATGTCTCAGGGCTAATGGTGGCAAGAGCCTCCATTCACCTCTTAGCGACAGCATTAAAAGTGAACACATTAAGAGGAAAACAAGGATTACTTTTTCCCCATCTATTCGGGCACCCCTCCCAAGCGAGATCAATACAGACTAATGCAATAATTTATCAGTGATGGAGACAGACCAAAAAAAATTGGCCTCTTCAGCAAATTAAGGAACAAAATATCAATTATGATAAACATAAAGTAGGAAAAACAAAATACCAGGGGGAAATTAGCAGTCGTGTAGAAAGTGCTGTATGGAGGTCATTAAGGCGCGAGGGGGAAAATGATAGGGGGCGGGGGGCGGGGGCTGGGGGTTGGACTGCAAGCAGGAGCAGGGCACTGTGAAGCCGAACACATTTTTGGCTCATCACTGCCCCAACAGGGAATGCATCCGTAAGATTAATGAAGTCGGGACGTATATGCATCCCGCCACTTCCAGGCCATGGGTTTCACAGGGCATTGATACAATTAATAATACACCAAAGGCCATAGCGCACATTGCACTGAGAGAGTCTAGTCGGCTGGATTTACGACAGTGACTTTTTCCTAACCTCGCCTCCTTCCCTTCAAGCAGTGACCGTTCACGCTGTCCTGCTCCCAAATACAGAGGCATGGGCCACCTATAAAACCGAAGGCACGTGTGCCCAGTCTGCATCTTCATTACAAGTGAAAACGCCAAGAGACGTTACTTTCATTGGCACCAGAGCATAGCACTGGGCAGTCGCTCCAAATCAGTCTGTTTCTACACACACGAAGGCGTCCGAGTTCACGTACCGCGGAAATTGCCAAGCACCAGCGGGGTCGACCTCTTTTGTTCCCGTCACGCGTCCCGGAGGTTTGGAAAAACGAGTGGTAGACAACGACTGAAATATCAGCACTGCCAACGATCGATGCGTGCAAATATTGCCCTGCGCGCGCCAGACCTCGCCTGCTTCGGATGACACAGAATGCACAGCGATCCTCCTCCTGGCAGGGGTGCAGAGGGATTTATGACGGTAGAAGGTTTCAGAAAGGTCACGTTTGCACAGGTGGGACTTAAAAGCAGATGGCCTGCTGGCGTGCCGCAGTGTGGGTTCGGAACATAAGTCTTTTTCGGTCCGGAGGTGCAGAGTGGTGCATGTCTCCTGCACGGATTCGGAAAGGACGCAGCGAGAGAGCGAGCGCCTTTTCAAATGTACTGAACAGAACATCCCTTTGACAACCAGTCACAGCAGAAATCAAAACATTTCAAAATCTCTTATGTCAATTTGGTAACGGGCATGGACACTTGACACAGCCCCCGAAGGGGCACACGTAACATAAAATTATCAAAATAAAGTAAAAACGGAGAGCCTTTTTAATGGACCACACGATCTTAATGTGTATATTATGAAACACGTTGGCAAAACGGTGAAAAAAGTAGCCTGTGGCAAATGGCTGTCATACAATTGTCGATTCCAGGTATTAAACGATTAACTCAAATGTTTTGTGTCAGTCGTGATAACACGAAGCTGGGGGCCGTGCATTTATGTCTGTGTACTGATAGGTATTGATAAAAATCAGTGAATCTATAAGCGTATTTCTGAACACTCAGAGTTTGCATGTTGGGATTTGTAGTCACACAGGGATTCCTCAAGAGCAAACTGATCAACAGCGATAGATTTTCTCTAGAATTACAAAAGACGGGCTCGGCCTGCTCACTTTGTTTATGGCCGAGACAATATGTCAGACACCATCATTTTAAGAATTAGTAGCCAATGAATCAAAGCCTTACCTCCTCTTTCATCCCCAGTTCTCCCCTTAGAATTGATCGGCTTCAGAAGCAGCAGTCATCCAACGCCAAAACGACTCCATTACGGAAGGACGCAACTTGTCGACACTTTCGGGCCAAAGAAAACGCACCGGAAAGGACGCGGGGCGTAACAAGGTGGAACAAACTTGATTCTACTGTATCCTTCACGCTGGAACCCACCTAGAGCTCTCCGCCGGCCAACAGACAGACAGAGAGGAGGAGTGGAATACTTTGCAAGTCACTTCTACTGACATGACAGACAGCCGCCGGAGAAAGAAGCAGCAGGTGGTTTCAATCAAACAAGCGCCCCAACACAGCTGGCAGCAGTCAGTCAATTAGGCCTACGTTCAATCATTAAAGACTGGACACCAGACAGCAGGGGTCAAGGGTCACAACAAAATACGCGCTAACAGACCAGCATGACCACTGCTGGAAAGTAGTATCGGCGTTTATAGCCGCGGTTATTTTCTATGCTGAAAGGGAACGGCTTCATACTGCCAATGGAGAGTAGATGTATTTGTAAAAAGATGACATAAATCACACTGACAAATGTTGTTTTTTTTTAGCTCGTTGTTTTAAAGTGAATGATATTTACAGAAGTTACCTTGCCCTTTTACACAAGATTCTAAAAGAAAATAAAACTGTGCCTTCAGTACAACCTTTGAAAGAAAATATTTTTTTGAGAGAAGGGGTATAAATGAACGTCAGAAGGCACCGGGGCTTAGTTTACAAACGAGTGCATTTTCATCCGCGGCGTATGAGTACGCATGGTCCTTCCCCCCTCGATTTCGCATATATTGAAAAGGTTCCGTAACAGTTTTTCTAAACTCGCTTCTCGCACTTCCCTATGCAGGGGCTTGAGAATTCATATTCTTATTGGCTCCGCGGATTTTCTCTGGAGAGACGGCCCGGTACTGAATTGAAGGGTCAGCGTATGCTAGGGCCATTTAAAAAAAGGGGAACAAATCTATTAAGGCAAGGCAATGTATTTAATTTTGATAATGAACCAATAAAAATGCATCACTGTGGCTATTCCAAGACATTCGCTTCATTCAGCGACGGACATTAGGGCAGGCGCGCACCCTGTCTGAGTAAGCGCTTTTGATTTATGTGCATTTTTTATAGATCTAGAGACGTTTCGGTGATGAGGATTTGAATAAAATCAAAAGAATATTCCCCTTGAGGGGAAATGCAGACTCCCTTTGATTTCTTATTTTTCCTCCCCCTTCCCACCCCATCCCTCACGATTAACGTAAATGTGAGTAACGCAACCACACCGCCCCCTTGTGTTTGGTCCAGTTCAGCGCAACGAACAATTTAATTCCACTGATCAATAAAACAAAAGACGCCGGCACAGAAACAGTATCCAAATTAGCTTTTACACAGACAGGCGCATAAATACAATCCCCGGACAGACACAGACAAAACGAAATCATCGAATGAAACTTGAGGACAGACATTATGCCTGCCAATCAGAGAAACCCAAGAGAGCAGGCGGAACCACCCCATTCATCAAGAAGGAACAGTAAGGCTGCAAAGCATTATAAGCCTTTCAATAAGAGATCAAACTATTTTCAAACTAGCCCCCTGGATTTGCACTGTCAGAGAGCTTTATAAGTGCTTACATTTTTGAAGCAGGAAGTGGATATTGCTTGTCTGTCTAAGGTGAAAATTTACCTGCCCTGCAGGTAGACACCAGGGTAAGAATTAGCCAACATAGTAGAATGTTCTGGGGAAAGGGGTTGGTGGTCAACTCACCATTTAAGGCATCTAAGTGCTGAAATAAAGGAGAGTATACTGACTAAAGATTCAGTACGATAACTTACACTTTTATATTTTTACAAAATGCATTTCTGATTAAATTAGTTTTAGTTTATAAAGCTTTCCATTAAAGTGGAAAATATCCATATTGACTTAAGAACTTTGGCTCCACCATGTGGTGAAATTTAAAAATGCAAACAAGTAGCCAAAACTGGGTCTATTGGATTGTTCACATTGCCGCTGTCCAGGAGAACCACATTTTCTATATTTCTTTAGTATTTCATTAATGTAGTTGCAATTAATGTTTTTAAATATATTTAAATAAATTTAAGCTTGAAAATGAACAAAACCTAAAAAAAAAATGGTTCACTCCATTCAATTAATAAAAAAGGTTTACATTTGAATGGAATAAATCAATTGCTATTTATCTGGTGGCAGGAAACTCAACCCCTTCTTACAGAGTATGCTTTTAAAGTGCTCAGCATTTAAAGGCCGTGTAAAACTTGCACTGAAGTGACTATAAAAAGGATTTTGCTCAAGTTTAATTGAATGTTTGGCTTGAACTCAGCAGGAGACTGTATGACAAGATGGCTCCAAATTTAACAGGATTCATCCTACATCCAACAGCTCTTTAAACAGTCCTGGGTCCTGCTCCACCTGCCAGTCTCTCCGTTTGTCTGTCACCGAGTCCGTCTGTCAGTATGGGTCAGCGCCTGGTTTGGTGACTGTCAGTCTGCAGGACTGCTGCATGGATGCAGAGTCTGCGGTAGTCCAGGGTAGTCTGGCAGTCTCGTTGTATAGTCGCAGCTCTGATTGCTATGTGTGTGGGAGTGAAAGACTCAAATCTCTCAGGTACAATCCCAGTTGGCAATGCCACGATTAAATGAAAAAAAAAACGTTTGAATTTATCGGGCATAGTTTTTGCATAAGCCTGTGCTACGCGCTTGTCAAAGGCTCAACGTTGAAGGTTTGCAAAAAAGGAAGGAAAAGGGAGGGGAAACACAGAAGTAAACACACGATCCATCATGTGCGACGGCGGGGTCGAACAAACACGTTTTCCGGAGTGCTAAAAATGAAGAGCGACTGGTGGATTTGTGACTCACGAGTGTCTGTACAATGTCAACTGTACAAGTTATTTTCTCTACGCAAATCGCAGCGCAAACCACAACTGTAGTTTCGGTTAGTCTGTGTCAGTCTGTCAGTCTCAGTTAGTCAGTCAGCTTCAGTCAGTGTGTCAGTCTGTAAGTCCCAGGAAGTCCGTAAGTCTCAGTCTGCGTCAGGCTCAGTCAGTCTGTGTCAGTCCTGTCCCCGGGTGTGCAGAACTCAGCCCCTCTCTGACCCCTCTCTCCCAACCAGCTCTGCTAAAAGCAGTGACCTTTAGCCACAATCACAGCGACTGTGTGTGTCTGTTTCTACCTGCTAATGGAAAAAGAGAGATGTGAGATTTGTATCTCCTCTTCGGGGCAGAACAGAGAGGACTGCAGAGCGTGAAGACACGGTTACATTAAGAAGACTGTGAGGAACCGGACAAGCTGCTCGCCCAGTGAAACAGCTGTAGAATAAAGAGCTTTACGATCCACTTATACTCCACATATATATATATGGTACAAACAATATCCTCCACTGCAAACTGTCAAAAGCGGAGGTTCAAGGCTGGTGTCTCAGCCACGCAAAAAAAGCTTAGTCTTACGTAAGCTTGTTTTTTTCTTCACTTTACCTTTTCTTACCCTAAAGTTCAAAATGTACAGTATTCAGCATATAAATGGTCACAGTTCTCGTGTCCTTAAGCTAAGGAAAAACCGACGGAAAGTTCTAGAGTCAGTGCGGAGATGTGCCAGTCCGCAGGACAGGGTGCCTTCCAAATCCCAGCGTCAGTTCCAGGGTCACTGAGAACGGGGCACGTTGCCTTCCAGCCACATCTGCTTGGCCCTGCAGGCAACGGCTGCAGTTCTCACGAGAGTGGAGAATTATGGGATACTGGAGGACAGAGTGAGGTCAGCAGAACAGGATCTCTCTATCCACGGGCTGCTCTGAGCCTGAAAGCAGGGTGGAGTCTGTGGAGGAGAGGAAAGGGTGGTCAGGAAACAAACCGACAGCTTCCAGAGACTCACCACTGCTGCGTAGCGCACCTGTGAACAGGCTGCTGGGTGACATGTAGCAGGTTTCTGCACTGCATGTCTCTGTGTAGCATGTAGCATGACACTACATAACATGCAGCAATGACATAGGATGCAGCAATCCCTGTGTAGTGTATTGCTATGTAGCATGTTTCTGTGTGTAGCATGTCTGTGTGTAGCATGCTTGCAACATGTTGCTGTGTGTAGCGTGTCTGAGTGTAGCATGTTTCTGTGTGTAGCATGTTGTGATGGAGCATGTTTCTGTGTTCACCGTGTCTGTGTGTAGCGTGCTTGTAGCATGTTGCAGTGTGTAGTATGTTGCTGTGTGTACCGTGCTTGTAGCATGTTGCAGTGTGTAGTATGTTGCTGTGTGTAGCGCGCTTGTAGCATGTTGCAGTGTGTAGTATGTTGCTGTGTGTAGCGTGCTTGTAGCATGTTGCAGTGTGTAGTATGTTGCTGTGTGTACCGTGCTTGTAGCATGTTGCAGTGTGTAGTATGTTGCTGTGTGTAGCGTGCTTGTAGCATGTTGCAGTGTGTAGCATGTTGCTGTGTGTAGCGTGCTTGTAGCATGTTGCAGTGTGTAGCATGTTGCTGTGTGTAGCGTGCTTGTAGCATGTTGCAGTGTGTAGCATGTTGCTGTGTGTAGCGTGCTTGTAGCATGTTGCAGTGTGTAGTATGTTGCTGTGTGTAGCGTGCTTGTAGCATGTTGCAGTGTGTAGTATGTTGCTGTGTGTAGCGTGCTTGTAGCATGTTGCAGTGTGTAGTATGTTGCTGTGTGTAGCGTGCTTGTAGCATGTTGCAGTGTGTAGTATGTTGCTGTGTGTAGCGTGCTTGTAGCATGTTGCAGTGTGTAGTATGTTGCTGTGTGTAGCGTGCTTGTAGCATGTTGCAGTGTGTAGTATGTTGCTGTGTGTAGCGTGCTTGTAGCATGTTGCAGTGTGTAGTATGTTGCTGTGTGTAGCGTGCTTGTAGCATGTTGCAGTGTGTAGTTTTATCTGGCCCTCTCTCGGTACCTGCAGGCTGTGGGAGCTGCCCTTTGTCCTTCTTCTTCTTCTTTTTCTCCTTCTTCTCCTTGGGCTCCTTCTTCTCCTTGGGCTCCTTGGGCTCCTTGGTCTTGGTCAGCTGCAGCAGGCGGCCGGATATGTGGCTCTGCCCGTCCCCGGGCGGGGCCTTGTGGCTGGGGTTGGAGGCGAAGGGGTTCAGGGTCTTCCCCTTGCGTAAGGAGCCCATCCTGATGAGCGTGTCCCTTATGGGGGACGAGGAGAGCCTGCGCTCCACGGGACTGGGAATCTGCAGGGAGTCCTCCGAGGCGCTAGAGGGCGCCCTGCCGCTCCGGTTCTCCTGAAATCAGATTCAGAGAGAGGGATTGGCGGGGGCGGAGCCGGGTCAGAGGCTCCGTCAGGCCACGAAGCGGAGGAGGTACTCACCTCCGCCGCCCGGGCCTGCTGCTGCTCCCGCTCGACCTGCTCCCCGTCCCTCTCCAGCCTCCTCTGCGCCTCCCTCAGCCGCTCCAGGTCCCTCTGGTACTCCTCCTTCTGGCAGCGGAGCTCCTGCTGCTCCCTCTGCACCTCCCCGCGCCCGCGCCGGGTCTCCTCGTCCAGCTGGAGGAGGCGCGCCTCCCTGCCCGTCAGCTCCCGCTCCCGCTCCTCCCACTCGCTCTCCCGGCGGCGGCGCTCGGCGGCGTGCGCCTCCTGCTGCCGCTGCAGGTTGGCCACCTCCTGCCGCTGCTTCTCCAGGCTGCGCTGCTTCTCCTGCTCCACCAGGGAGGAGGACCGCCAGGAGGAGGACAAGGAGGAGGGGGAGGGGGAGGAGGAGGAGGAGGAGGGTCGCTCGGTCAGTGCACTCCGCTGCTCCTCCAGCACGGAGTCCTGCTGCACCACCACCGCCTGCCAGAAGCCACAAGAACAGGTTACACATGTACCCACACACACAAACACACACAAAACATAAATGCAAACGTAAACACACACACACATACACACACACACAACAGAAACACAAACACTAATACATATACACACGCGCACACACACACACACAGTGTATACCACGCCACAAACACTTTCTCTGTCTTTCTCTGCACGGTTCTACTGACATCACACATTAAATGACAAACGTGTTTCTGCAAAGATGAGAAGCACATCTGTTCCACATCTGGCAAATGAGCAAATTCAGAACATCTCGGTTGTAACTGCGTGAATGTGAACACGCATTATCGGTCGAGGTGAAGCGTGTGATGTCACGAGCGGAAGCGGCGTGGAAACGGCGTCGTACCTGCAGCGCGCTCAGCAGCTCATGCAGCCGACACACACTGTGGAGGAGCTGCAGCGGGAAACACCCCACCAATGAGAACATGACACAGGAAACATCCCACCAATGAGAACATGACACTGGAAACATCCCACCAATGAGAACATGACACTGGAAACATCCCACCAATTAGAACACGACACTGGAAACATCCCACCAATTAGAACATGACACTGGAAACATCCCCCCAATGAGAACACGACACTAGAAACATCCCACCAATTAAAACATTACATTGGAAACATCCCACCAATGAGAACATGACACTGGGAATATCCCACCAATTAAAACGCTACACTAGAAACATCTCACCAATTAAAACATTACACACCCCAACTTAAGAGAGGATTTGAGAGAGGTATAAAGACTGAGGGACTGAGAGGTGTACAGAGACATATTATCCCAATAAGACAGACAGTATAGGTGTACAGAGGCACATTGACCTATTATAACAGGCATTATAGCTGCACACAGATACACCATCTCTATCCCATGACAGCAGTCTGAGCCAATGAGACCGTGAGCTGAGCGTGCGGACTCTACCTCGCTGTCCCTCTTCCTCAGCAGCAGGACGTTGGAGTTTCCCCCCTGCAGAGACAGACAGAGGAGAGGGGTTAGTGTATTACCGAGCGCTGGAGGACCAGGAGCCTGCAGTCCCTGACTAACAGACACAGCTCGAGCCCACCTGCTGGAGAAGTACCGCAGCAGTGATTATGAGCTTTAGACCACAGCCCACGCGCACAGCTAGGGGGCGCCAGCGGGTCCATAACGCTCAGCGGCTCAGCTACTCTTTTCCTATAACACTGGAGGCATTAACTCTCCGCATATGTGCTGAGGAGGAGAGGCAGCTGCTGGGAAACAGGGAAGGTGCAGCCAGACCCATCACCAAATCTACCTACGGGTACAAATACAGTAACCTGAACCTGATCTGAGTAAAATACTGCACTGTGAGTTTACCACACACATACACACACACACACTCACACACACATGCACACGCACACACTTAGTCACACACACAAACACACACACACACTCAGTCACACACACACACACGCACACGCACACACTCAGTCACACACACACACCATCATACACACACACAAACACACACACAGAAACACACACACACACACACACTCATAGACACAAGCACACACACACACTCATAGACACAAGCACACACACACACACACACTCATAGACACAAGCACACACACACACACACACACTCATAGACACAAGCACACACACACACACACTCATAGACACAAGCACACACACACACACACACTCATAGACACAAGCACACACAGAGGTCTAGTTACCTTTTTTAATGCACTGTCTGACTCTGTTCTCTGCAGGTCCGGTGAGTCTGCTTCCCCATCTGAGACGAGCACAGAGGGCATTAGCAGGGGAAACACAGCTCAGTGCTGCATGTGCACTTTGGACTGATGCTAGGGTGGAATGAGAGGGGTGTTCTCACTTTTAGAGATGTTGTTCGTCTGGTTCCTGTCAAAGCTGCTGAAGATTTCGGGTCTGCAGGGGGCCCACACAGACTCAGCACTGCCCCCGTGATCCACTGCCCCGCCCTGACCAGTGTTCACCAGAGCCTGCAAGCTCTCCACTGCAACACACACACACACACACACACACATATGCACAAACACGCACACATACACGCACACAGACACACACGCACATGCACACACACACACACACACATACGCACACATACACGCACACAGACACACACGCACATGCACACACACACACACACATATATACACACACACACACACACACACACACACACATACACACCGACACAAACATATTAATAAACGCAAGCACCTATATAAATACAGCCACACATGTTGACACACAAGCATATGTATATATAAACAAAGACACTTACATACACACACACAGAACTGAAGTGTTCTCATCACTAACCCCGGTACAGGTTACTGATGGTAGGCTGGTAACAGATCAATATGTCCCCCCTCCAGCAGAGGAGCAATCCCTCATCCACAGCACACGATCATATTAGCCTCACCACTCCATTCTCAAAGTATTCTCTCTTATAAATACACAGGGAGGGAACGCTGACAGCTCATCCATCCTCCTCTACAGCCCAGCCAGCGGCCAATCGGCCGTCCCGTCTGCCCGGGTCTGAGCCACGCCCACCTTCTCTCAGGGCGTCCGTCATGGCCAGCTCCCCGGTAGGCGTGTCCTGGGCGAGGGCCCGGAACAGGGCCCCGCCCCCGGGCCCGCCCTCGCTCCCCATGTCCTGGAAGACCCTCAGCTTCTCCTCCAGCAGAGCGGCGATCTGTTGGTCCTTCCTGCGCAGCTGGTCTGTGGGGCACAGGCAGGGGGCGGAGTCAGAGTGTAGTCAGGGCAACGGTGGAGGTAGTGGTGGGGGGGGGGGTGGGTTGGGCTCCTGGCTGCCAGGGGAGACAGCATTCTGCATAGCCAGGAATCAAATGCCAGAGGGTTGGGAGCAGGAGAGGGGGAGGAGGGAGGAGAAAGAGATGGGCGGGGTCCTCACCTCTCAACTCCTTGGCCTTCGTCTCCAGCACCCTCTTGTCTTCCTCGGACTCACTGGGGACACCCTCATCTTCCTCCTTCTCCCTGCGGAAGTAGCAGTTACAGACCTGGGTCAAATACATATCTGTTTTGGATTCAAATACTTTTCTGTGCTCTTGCCTGGTATAACTGACCCTGCCTATATGACCAGAAGGCAGGGTTTGCACTTTTTGAGAGTATATCATTGGTTCCAATACACCAGGCAAGATCAGTAAAGCGTAGAAAAAATATTTGAATCCAAAACAAATACGTATTTGACCCAGGTCTGGCATAGTGGGTGGGGAGGAAAGGATGAGGGGCTGGGTTTTGGGGCGAGACCGGAGGGTTTGGGTGGGGGTGGGGGTAGGAAATGCTTCTACAGTAAAAAAAAAAAAAAAAAAACAGCGCTAATTTATCTCTATAAGCTTCAGTAAATCTCTATGGGGGACCCAGCAGCACAACTACAACCTAGCCTGGGTGTAAATAAGAAGTAAATACCCATCTCCTCCTGCTGCGGTCTACCCCCCCGTTCCGTTAAACGACGGAGTGTCACGGTGACCGCGGGACCCCGTAATCACTGCTTGGCCTCCGCAGAAGAGGCTCGTCTCTCTCTTCCTTTCTCTCTCTCTCTCTCTGTGTCTCTCTCCATCGCTCTCCCTCCACTCACACGGAGGCGACGGCGTCCTGGACGAGCTGGATCCAGGCGTTGCGCTCCTCCCTGGAGCCGGCGTGCACCTCCACCATCTCGGGCCGCTCCTCGCCGGCGGCGATGAGGAACAGGCCCCGCTCCTCGTTGGCCACCTCCCGCACGATCAGCTTCTGGAGGGAGAGCACCGAGGACCGCTGATCCTGGGGGAAGAGAGACAAGAGGGGGGAGGGGGATCACACAGCCGAACGCTGACGCATTCCTCTGCCTTAACGCCGGCTGCCTCAACTGGAGTTAATCCCCCACAAATGAGGAGCTTTATCAAACCGCTTCCCATTTCTTGGCCTAATTTTGGCCAAAAGTCAAAATATTACCTTTCAGTTACGGGCTCAGATCCAGAATTTATTTCCAAATATATACTTCAAGTATGTATCTACTGCAACCTCTTCCAGGACCAGCTGTATCAGTTTGATAGTTCAGTCCAAGCAACTGAAATGAATATCACGCATACGTATTTTAGTTCTGTCTTTCCCTTTCGCTATTTTTAAATGCATTTTCTCACTCAGTTCCGAGGGAACCAATCTCATACCCTACGCAAGTACGCAAATGCGAATGACAACGGCAGGCCGACTCACTACGAACGCACGACTCACATATTCAACGTGCGTTCTCAGTGGAGGCAATAAATTCCCCACTGAGTCCTCAAGGGGGCGATCCAGGACAGTTTTGAAAGACGAAGCAGAAGACAGCACAAACGGAAGAAGGCGGCTTCATCCTGCTGTCACCTGCATTAACGCCTCTCGCTGCAGCACATGACACTACAGCTCACACTTAGCGTAGCATTAAGAATTTCAGGTCACACATTTCAGAACGCAACAGCACGTGAAACTGAAACTTTGTGTACTCACATAGGGTATGTTTCTGGCCTGAAATACAAATGTAATGCAATGTTGTGTAATGTAAGTAGCGAGGTACGTAGTAGCGAGGCACGTACCAGCGAGGCGAAGACGTACTTCTGGTCCTTCTCCTGCAGAAAGACGAAGACGTCGGAGAGGAGCAGGGCCTGCACGTCTGAGGGGAGAACAGGAAGCAGAGAAGCTCGTTAGAAATGCTAACATTAAAAATGCAGGCACCAACGTTAGCCAAAATTTACTATGACATAACTCTTCGGCCTAATGCACCCCCTGTTGCCCGTTGCTTTAACAGCTGCCTGTAAAACATTACAATATATAATTCTGTTGCAATAATCAAGACAGAAGACATGTCCTTTTCACATCCCATCCCTGTGAGGTTTACATTTGTATTTTATTATTATTATTATTCCCAAGCAGAAATGTAACTCCCACCACTTGGTGATGTAGATTGCAAGCTTCAAAACGGTGAAGAACACTTCTGTGCATTGGCAGTTGCAAGTTGGACAGTATGGGGGGGGGGGGGGCAGTGGAACAGTGATGGAGTGAGAAGAGAGGGGTGGAGCCCCATCCTTCAGCCGGTGATGGAGTGAGAGAGACAGAGGGGGGAGAGAGGGGTGGCCGGTGATGGAGTGAGAGAGACAGAGGGAGGAGAGAGGGGTGGCCGGTGATGGAGTGAGAGAGACAGAGGGAGAGGAGAGAGGGGCGGAGGGAGCCCCACCCTTCAGCCGGCCGGTGGAGGTCTTGAGCTGCAGGGGCCCGTGGTGGAGCAGCCTCCGCCCCCGCAGCAGGTCCTCGCGGGCGAACATCTGGCCGCTGCGCATGCGCATGATGGAGCGGCCGTCCGTGCGCCGGTACACCTCCCGCAGCCGCTGCTTCTGCTCCAGCTCGCTCACCCGCCGGTCCACCGCCGACGTCACCTCCCGCACCAGCCCCAGGGCCTGCGCCACCGCCGCCCGGTCCTCATCCCCCTCTGAGAGAGAGAGGGGGGGGGGGCGGGGTGAGGAGGGGGGGGGGGAGGAAGGGGGGGAGGGGGAGGAAGGGGGGGAGGGGGGGGGGGGAGGGGGGAGAGGAGAGGAGGAGGGGGGAGAGAGAGGGAGGGGGGGGGGAGGAGGAGGGGGGGAGAGAGAGAGAGAGGGAGGGGGGGGAGGGGGAGAGAAGGGGGGGAGGGGGGGGAGGGGGAGAGGGGGAGAGGAGAGGGGAGAGAGGAGAGGGGGAGGAGAGGAGAGGAGGGGGAGAGGGAGAGAGAGAGAGGAGGAGGAGGGGGAGAGGAGGAGAGAGAGAGGAGAGAGAGGAGAGGGAGAGAGAGAGAGAGGGGGGAGAGAGGAGAGAGGAAGAGTAGAAGTTTGAAGAGCAGTGAGAGATTTTTTGACTTAGATGTAGCGGGTTTGTTTCCATATGTAAATCCTTGGTAATATATACAGATACTTTATCCTATGACAAAGAGTTTGAATGATGGTGGAGGGAGAAAGAGAGAAAGAGGTGAGAAAGTTATGAATGTGTGACACAAGAGAAAACAACAGAGCGAAAAACCTTAAGCAAAAACTGGTATCAAACAAGTATCATGAACAAAAAACCCTTAATCATTAATCATGACTGGTTTCCTTGAGATACGAAACTAAAACACCTCATGATGTGTGTCAAGGCAGATAAGGTAAGACTCAAGGCTCCAGCAGACAAAAATAAAGGCTGCAGACAGACACACAGACATACAGACAAACAGACACACACACACACACACACACACACACACACACACACACACACCACACACACACACACACACACACACACACACACACACACACAATGGAAGCCAGCAGCCCGGTCACGCATCACACAACAGCACGATTCAGGCCCTGTTCGCCACCAGAGGGCGCCTCCCCCCCCCACCTTTGGTGTTGTGCAGCAGCCTCTGCAGCAGCACGGGGTACTTGGTGATGCGCTGGGTCACCAGCAGTATGCACTCGGGGACGCCCAGGCGCCGGACCACGGGGCTGCTCATCTTCCTCTGGAACGCACAGCGAGCGCACGGTCAGGAACGCAAACGCGAACGCGAACGGAAGAGGCGTCACTGTCTGTTCCGACACCTGCTCCACACGAACGCTGTGTACCCGGCTGATGTGATGACTCATGACACATTTACGCACCTAGGTTTTCACACATCCTTAAAGATTCTCTCCGCCTACTGAACACCCTCTAATCACACCTGGGGTATCAGTACAGGAACAGAGCACGCAGGGAAAAGCATTTGGGTGCACATTACACCGTCCTGAAACAAAACAACCCTCTGAGAGTTTCAAGTAAAGCTTTCCCTCAGGCTAAATTTGCATACGTAGTTACCAGGATATATAATCCAGAGGTATTTTCTTCAGTCATAAAAGTTTCATGATCTCCAATCTCAAGTTTCATAAAAGAATACGGAGGTAAACTGCGGCTAAATTGCACTGGGAACCTTCAAAACTCCCAGGACAAACTTCCGTGAGCTTTTGCGCTCGTACATTTGGCAGATTCCAAGGCTGTTAGGGCAAACTTGAGAGAGATTAAACCCCAGGCGAACTCTGGGATGAGGTGGGGTCTCAGAGCCGAGGAGCAGTTACCTTGATGAAGGCCTGGAATCGCTTGTCTTTGGCGTGCAGCTCCTTGTAGAAGTTGAGCGCCTCCTTGTGGCGGCCGCAGAACTTGCCGTAGACTTTCTTCATGCGCTCGCCACTGCTGCCCGAGAACTGGAAGGGGGCGGAGGCAGAGGGAGCGGAGACCAATCAGACACACACAACGTGGTCATGTGATACAGTAGACACATCCTCAACCCAGTTGTGTTGGTCAACTGGTTAATGTACAAAATCTGTAGCCTGTGCTGTCAGTAACTTGTTAAACCAATCATCATGCCAGAAAAATCTTATTATTCTTGTAAGTCTGTAAGTCAGGCTAGCTCTCTTTTTCCCATAAAACATCTTTATCCTTTTTTGATTTCATGAAGAAGCTGCACCAAAGATTGTATATACTAACCAGATGGCCATGTCTGTAACCTTTTTATGCATCTTATTAATATTCACAAAGGGGCAATATTAAGCGTGATACCAGTGGTGCACCTATTAGTGAGTATACATATGCTACAACATAGAGGCAGAAGTAGAGAGAACATAGAGAAGGACATAGAGCTGATCATCTGGGTGCTGTATGTCTGGATTAACCCTGAATCTCCCATCAATACAACATTATAATAATCGATATCTTTCAAATTGAAGTTGTGTTTTTAGCTTTACATGCTAACGACGAAAGCGCTCGCCCCTCACCTGTGTGACGAGCACGTCTCCGATCCTGCGGATGAGGAAGTTGGCGGTGTCGTCCCCCTCCCGCCGGGCCTCCCCCTCCTCCGGCCGGGCCTCCCCCCCCTCCCGCCGGCCCTCCCCCTCCTCTGGCCGGGCCTCCCCCTCCTCCCGCTGGGCCTCCCCCTCCTCCCGCCGGGCCTCCCTCCTCCTCCTCCCGCCGGGCCTCCCTCTTGCGGTCCAGCAGGCCGGCCAGGAAGCCGCTGTGGACCTCCAGCAGCTCGTCCAGCATGGGGAAGACCCGCTCCACCGTCTGCGCCTCCAGCTGCACCTCCTTCTGCAGCCCTTTGCTGAACACCTCCGACATGATCTTCAGCGTGCGCACGTGGTGCATCTCCGTCTGCACCAGCTCTGTGGGGAGGGGCAGGGGCGGGGCAGGGGCGGGGCAGAGCAGGGGGCGGGGACCTCGTCAAATACAGCTTCCCCAACAGTAACGCTACACGGACCTCAATTACTTATTCAGAAACTCCTGCTTAAAATCAAAACAACCGAACTGAGAGTGCCTCCCTTTTGGCTCCGCCCTCCCCCTAGAACACTTCTCAAACCGAGAACGTGGCCAGGGCCGTATCCGCGCACTTGCCTCCTTTTGAGTACACTTGTTGAGTGCACTGGATGAGAAAGCTGTTTAGTAGAAAAAGTTTTCTCTAAATGTAGTAAATGTAGTGCACTTAAAATCCCATGATGACATACTTATTTCTGGCATTTCGCAGAGTATATTCGGGAGCATACTTTTCAGAAAGCACACAACCATTTTGGTCCCATAAATATGACGTATGGCTCTGCTTTAAAAATGAGGCACAGCTTAGCCTACATTTTCCTTCAACAACAATAATGACGACGTGTGCTTTGCCGCAAGGGCAGAACGTCTTACGACACTTCCACAGCACGGTTGGATAATAGTATAGAGGACATTTTTTGCATACTGCCCATCGCATACTAGAACATACGCATAAATAGTATGCAGGATGCTTAGTTGACATATTTTGAGGACACAGTAGTTTAGGCCACATCACAGCCCATGATGCACCTACGACATACTACAATTCACTTAAAGTAGACAAGTGAACACGGTCACTCACACGTAGGGGGAGACCAAGCCTTATTCATACAATGGTGTCACTCAACACGTGTCCAGAGCACCAGGGCATACTGTGTACACAGTACGGGAGTCTACGGCGGCCTGTGGGAGATCCCAGGCAGATCGGAGGTGAAAATGGCGGGAGTCCGAGTGGCTTGAAGGGGCTCATTTCACCAGCAGCACTGAGGCCTGAAATCGCCCTGGAAACCTGAGCGCTCTGTGGTCGCTGCAAAACAAGCACCTTGCAGGCCAATCTGCAGCCAGCCAACCGCATGACCTCTCACCACAGCGACCCACTTTAGTACGTCGCTTTGGATGAAAGTGTCTGCTAAATAAATAAATGTAAATGTAAATGAGCCCTGACCCACTGAACACAGGAAGAAATAGCCGAGGAAAGCTGAGCCTGGTAGGGTCTCTCTCTAGCCCCTTTTCCACCGCAGGGCCGAACGGTTCTGAGCGCGGAGAGGAACGGTTCCGATGGTGTTTCCACCTGGAAACCGTTTGGCGCGGAACGATTACAAACCGTGCCCAGCACGATATTTTCGGCACGGTTAGACAACCGTGCTCAGTGCAGCAGAACCGTTCGGGTGGGCGGGCTTAATGACGTATTCACTGATTGGTTTCACATTATGTCAGTTTTGTGACTCCGCATACGGTCTCTTCACGTCCTCTTCCGTAAGCTAGGTCAGTGGAGAAGCTAATATAAATAAAAATGCCAATCAAAAATCGTATTCAGTCATAGCAACAAGATAAACCCGACAATAGCCATAAGATATACAGCAGTGAAAACGCTGCTCACTGAATAACGAAATAAACGGGACAAAGTTCTAAAAAATGATACCATGTCATTCTACAGTCAATATCTGGGACTAAATATTGAATAAATAGGCTACATAACCTTACCATTGGTTTTACGCGTAGAGATGTCCCTTTTGAGACCGAGTGGTCATATATTGTCTTGGACAATCCGTTTATGAAATATATTTCGCGCATTTTTGATGCCTGGGTACATTCAAAATAGCTGTGCATAATACCACACGTATCGTTTACGGCGCTGTTGCCGTTTTTAGTACAGTCTGGCTTGACTGACAATTCATTTATTCAGTAGGCGGGAGTATAAGCTTTCTAACGATGTATAACATGTCTAATTCTGCTTTTGGAATAGCGTTTTATAGGTCAGCGTAACCGAAAATTTTCTTATCATCGCATTCACTTACGCATTAAGACGCTGCACCTAACGAAACGGTTCGCCCCTACAGTGGAAAAGCGGCTTCTGTCTCACAGTTTGTCTACCTCTGCAGGCAAAGCGATTACACGCATTAAGAATGCTCTGGTGTGAGCAAACACTGACCCCTTGACCCCGTGACCCCTGAACCCTGGCAAAGGCTGAAACCCCTCCTACCGTAGATCACATCCTGTCTCTTAATGACGTCCTTGCGGAGCTGCTCCAGGTACTTCTTGCCCACGGTGAAGGTCCAGGATTCGGGCTCCAGGTCCTTCGCCTCCGCCTCGAACTCGCCCATCAGCTGGCTGTCCATCATCTCTGTCCCTGTGTCAGACGGACGGACGGACGGTTACACCTGGCCGAAAGCTCCACAGAGATCAAACATCCGGAAGGGAACGGACTTCGCTGTGCACGTACAGTAATATGCGCTACTGCGCGCAACAACGCGGAGTCTCACAAATGAACATCCCAGGACCCAACTTACAGCAGTCAAGACCAACAGAAGACTGAAGAGCAAACTGGAGCTTTGCAGTCAGCAGCCCCCAGTAGGTCTGTCCCACTCTTCAGCAGGGCTATAGTGCTTTAGCCCCTGCCTGAAGCCCGGTAATGGGCGGGGGGGGGGGGGGGCACTGACTGGGTACCACGCGAGGAGGGCAGACAGCGAGCTCACCTTCGTCTGTGAGGGACTCGGTGGACTCGTTGACCTTGCTGGTCTGGTTCAGAGAGTCCGTGGACTGGGACCGGTAGCGCAGGCTTTTCAAAGGGATCTCGTCCAACCCCGGGCTGCGGGGGCGGGACCAAGGGCGGAGGATCAGGAGGACAGGAACATAATGAGGTTAGCTGGAGTAGCGTATACAGCTAATTGATGGGCAGGGGGATATAGAGGAGGTGGGGTTTAGGGCTGAATGGCAGGCAGGGGGAAGCAGAGGAGGCGGAGTTTAGGGCTGAGTGGCAGGCAGGGGGAGGCAGAGGAGGCGGGGTTTAGGGCTGAGTGGCAGGCAGGGGGAGGCAGAGGAGGCGGGGTTTAGGGCTGAGTGGCAGGCAGGGGGAAGCAGAGGAGGCGGAGTTTAGGGCTGAGTGGCAGGCAGGGGGAGGCAGAGGAGGCGGGGTTTAGGGCTGAGTGGCAGGCTCACCCTGCGATGTTGCTGATTGAGATGCTCTTGGACAGGTTAGTGCTGCAGAACGGTCTGATGCTGCTGGGTCTGCGTGAGCAGCCACATGCTGCAGGCGACCGCAGCGGCTGCTCTTGGGCTGCGGCTGATAAAAATACATCTTAGTACAAGTAAAATATAGCTATGCACAGAAACATAGAGCTTACTTGACACAATGATAGCATTCACTATGCACATGCATAAATTACTATGCTCACCCAATTTGCATATTGAACTCTTACAGTACGTATACTGCATAATACATATGCTCAACAATGATAGCATTACACATTACACTCACACATGCATAAGTACTATGCTCACACATGATAAACATACACATCATTATACATATACACATGCATAAATACATATGCTCACACAATATATACACATTACACATATATACTCATTACACATGCATACATATATATGCACACACAATATATACTCATTACACATGCATACATATATATGCTCACACAATATATACACATTACAGATATGTACACACACATACTCACATTATACATGCATGAATATACATGCACAGACAATATATACACATTACACATATGTGCACAGACATACACACATTATACATGCATAAATATGTATGAACACACAATATATATACATTACACTTATGTACACACACATACACACATAATACATACACATGACACATCACATTACAACTTGTATATACATATACTCACACAATGCATACACATACATTACAGCTAAATACACACACAAAACACATACAGACACATACAGTTCATACATAGAGACACCTGTACTGACAAGGGTAAGATATAAATAATTTCAGAGGAAAGATATTATATTAGTATGAACATCGATGTGTCCATCGATACCCGATGAAGGTCACTGCGACCGAAACTCAATAAATTATTGGGAGCTTATGATTTCGATGTGTGTAAATTTTGACAGAACTTACATTTGCATCTCAAAATGCCTGGATCTGGTACAGCAAACTGCTGTTTCTGAAGCTGGGAGACAAGAGAGAGACTTGTTTTAAAATACATAATGCAATATTATAAATATTCTCATTATATCATCTTTCACACAAACAGCAAGACACAACAAGAGACATAGAGAGAGAAAGAGAGAGAGAGGGAGTTAGAGGGAAAGAGAGAGAGAGAGAGAGAGAGAGGGAAGGAGCGAGAGAGGTGTAGAGAGAGAGAGAGGAAAGGAGCGAGAGAGAGGAGAGAGCGAGTGTCGAGAGAGTGAGAAAGAAAGAGAGAGAGGTGTCAAGAGAGCGATGACAGTGTGAAAGAGAGAGAGAGAGAGAGAGAGAGAACATCACCTCATTCACCTTCATCTTGGTCTTGGTGCAGGCAGGCAGAGTTTCCCTGCAGGGTTTATGAACATGTGCATTGCAGTCTGATAAAAAAAACAAAAAAAAACAGAAGCACATCATTTCTGCTGTGAGAAGCCAGGGCTGGGATTACAAAAAATCTACACAGAACCTTTCCACTGGAACCTCTATTAATACACACCCTTGCTGACAGGTCATACAAGGAGGAGGAAACCATCATTCAGCGTAGACGGAAAACTGCACTGAATCACCACAGATACTTCTGGGTCGAACAGATTTATCCCCTACTGTACCTGATAACACACAGGGAGAACCCCGCCCCCACCTCAACCTCTCCCTAGAAGCCCATCAATCAAGCAGAATCACCCTGTTCAGTGCTTTGAGATTGCTGCAATAGCAGTAACTACAGTACTAATGAACCACCTTGAAGAGAGCCAACAGGCTGAATATAATCATAAAGAGATACAGCTGTCTAAGTAGACCCTACAGACCACCTGAATAGAAATCACAAGAAATACATTACACTATTTTACAAATACATTATATATATCTATATTGGCCAAATGTACAGTAAATTCTTTGAATACACTGCACACTGTCCAAATACGCTACAAATCACCAAAATACACTATCATACAGCACGCCACTTCAGATATTTTCTTCTGTAGACAGCAGACGGCCGAATTGTTGTGAATTTCTCCACAGATTCACTTCCTGTTTTCTACTGCGTTTCCCATTTATCAGGAAAAGCGACATCAGCTTCTGTCTCACTCTGAAGCGGCACCGCGTTTCGCAGACATAACAGGAAATAGCCCCGTTGCTCCTGGTGACAATTTCAACAAGGACGCCAGGAAGCCATGAAACCACAGAACACCCCGGCGCGATTAGCTGCTGCAGAGCGCTTGACACTTGTGAAAGCGTGCTCCGGTCCGACACAGTTAATCTGTGTGATCCGAAATACAGCCACCTTTCCCCACGCATGCACAAACACTGAGTAATCAAGATCAATGTATAATGTAGAACATTCTAGATTACAGAAGCATCCAATTATAGATGAGTATTACTTATATAACATTGGTTTTACACAAAACCTAGCTATCTCCAAAAAACTATATTCTCCATGTTCTAGCTCAGAATGCTAGCCACAGAGGGATTTGTGCCACTGTTACAGCAACATTGTCGAGTCTTGAGACCTTTACAGTACATATAGCAGGACGAGGACTTCTGCTACACGTAACAAAATGACAGAAGATGGACATTTGCATTCTGGCAATAAGCTAAAAGAATAGCTTATAAAATACACTCGTCTGCCTTAATTCCTGGATAAACAACACAGAATTAACAGAGACCCCTGGTGGACAGTAAAGAAAAAGCAGGTGCTTTTCTGGCTCTTACTGGTGCAGTTGAATGCCTCCTTTGCAGTGATGGTTTTGTGGCACTGGTGACACTGCACGGGGGCGGAGCTTACGGCACTAAAGACATGTCCGTTCAATGTTCGCTTGTCCCTCTCTTTCACCTCTTTTTCTTTTTCTTTGCCTCTGTTCTTTTCCTTCTCTTTCTCCTGAGCAGAAAGCACAATAAAAACAGGTTAAAGCCATTGGGAGCAAAAAATAAAAATGGCCTGGAATCAATCAACATTCTTTTACTTTAATTGAGGAAGAAGTCACTAGATACTAGGGCATCCTGCTTATGAGATGTATTTGTACTACAAATCCCAGCAGCTTCTTGTGCTAAATGACAAATGTCAAAACCTGATCTTATTTTTATCTTCAATCAACCATACAGATGCACACAAATCTACAGATTACTAACTTACAGTATTGGAGATAATTAGGTATATAACAGGTCTATTTGTAACAGGTATATATACACAGCATGTATGTGCATTTGTGTGTGTACATATTACTTATTTTTCAGATTATGTTAATTTGTCCAATTACTTTAGCTTTTCTAACATGGGGGAGTACGTATAAAAAGAACGGTAATTCCTACAAGAATCACCATGGACGTAAATCATCAAATTAACGCTGACAGTCCGCACTTTAACCTCATATTCATTGTTTTATTTCAAATCTAATGTGCTGGAGTACAGACCCAAAGCAACAAAAATCAAGGCACCGTCCCAATACCTTCTCATTTAACTATATATATATATATATATATATATATATATACAATTGTGAAGAACAGAAAAGGAAATAAGTGACCTGTATGAAATTCAGATTTAAAAAATAGATGAAGGACAAGGTTTTAAAGGTCGTGTTTTCATAGGGAAATGGGTAGAGTACCACGCAGCATATATTTGAAAAGCTGTAGAAATGCAGAATGCTCGAAGCACACTGCGCAGGGCAGTCATCAGCGTGACTGTTTGAGCAGGAGTGATTTCCAGCAGGATTCTGACACCAACCCCGCCCCAGCTCAAAGGAAATGTTAAATACAGCTTTTCCCATTTAAAATCTACACCCGACAGTCATGCGGAAAAGCTGCAATCCACACGATTATCTCCCGACCAGACGTCTGCTTAAACAGCTCTTCGCAGTGTTGTTTTAGTGCACAAACGGCAGCATTTACTGATATTATCAACCCGCAGTAGTTTTCATTATTTCTCTGTCTCCAACCTCCATCACCATTATCTTTCTATCTTTCTTCCTTTTATTATGACTGCATGCACAACTGGCATATTTCCATGAAGATATGACACCATACTGACTGACAGCCCGTGCTCTGGCAAAGCACTTAGCAGCTGCTGACAGTGAGTCAAAGGAAAAGCACAGCATGCTGAAAATAGAGTGAATGTGTGATATTAACACAAAGCAGACACAACATCCACCTCCGCGCACCTCTCGTCCAGATTAAATGTCAAACTTCAGACAAACTCCTCTCACCATTGTGTGCGGGGGGCCAGTACCACATGTGACAGTTTCCAGAAAAATAACCCAACATGAGTACATTAAAAGCACCATCAAGCCAAAATGGCTGCACTTTTACACACAAACCGGAAGCCAAATGCTATATCTAGGAGAAGGGGGAGGGATTCTAACCATGACACAAAAAAATCTTGAAGAGAAAACTGAAAAAGAGAGACAAAGAGCGAACAGAATTGTATTTAACAAAGAAACAAAGAAACAAAAACAGTGCAGGTTCTTTTAGTTTGCGACTAAATCAAGTATGGTGTTAATATTGATAAATGTGACATAATGAACTCTGAATCACTATCAGTCTTACAGGATTTTTATGTGAATTTAAAAGCCATAATGTCTACAAAGAAAATAGGAAAGAGCAGTTGCCATTTTGTTTCAGACGACACCCTGAATGCCTACTGCCTACAGTAAAGCATCGCAATCTCATGGTTCGTGGTGGCCAGGAAACCAAACTGGTTTCCTGAATGCTGGTGTTGATAAAACGAAGCAGTTTCTGCAAAAACCGCGTCTAGATTCCCCGAAGAGGGAGAAACCACGGCTCACCCCAAACTTCCTGCTTCACCCCCCCCCCCCCCCCTCACCCCAAGAGTGATGCGATAAAGCCTTCATCTAACTGCAGGATCTGAGAGCTCCTCTATCATCGACATCTCCACACCAACGCAATATCCACAGCAGAGCCTTCAGAAGTCACACTACAGAAACCACTGAGCCCTGTAACTGCTCTGATGTCAATCCAGATTACAGGGTTTCTTTTTTAAACAACCTGTCACAGGCTCAATTAGGCCACAGGTCAATTAGAACTAAGGACCGGTCCCATCAGTGCAGAATCCACTGTAAGTTCAGAAGGACAGACTGCACTGGCACACGTGCTGGTTACAGGGTTTTGAGTGAGCACCTTCTAGTTTTTTGTGCTGAACTGGGCCTCTTCTCACAAAAGCAATTTGTGAAAATTTCCAAGCCCCTGTTCTACAACCAGTGCTCTGGTGCAGTTACACTGGTTTGGACAAAACTGGCAGCTGGTCACTGACTAGAACAGTGTTCATTATGGAGTTCACCTCTGGTTTGGTCAGTCCTGGAAGCTGGTCACTGATGCTAGAACAGTCTTTAATATGGAGTTAACCATAAGTTTTGTCAATCCTGGAGGCTGATCATGACTATCAGAACAGCGTTTCTGGTTCCCCCCCAATCTTGGTAGGCCAAAATCTGAGGCTTGTATGAATTCAGAGAACAGCTGTTCATTGGAGTTCCCCAATTTTGGCCAAATCTCGAGGCTTGTTACTGACCCTTCAAGAGTGTGACTTTTGAGTTCCCCACAGTTGGGCCAGTGCAGGAGGGTTTTTTTTGGGGCAAGCTCACCTTGGTCTTCTTGTACATCTTGCTCCTGATGTAGCTGAAGGTGCGCCCACCTTAAAGGCGCTCTCCCTCTCACCCAGCCCTCAGGCCACGCCCTTTGAGATGTCATGAGAGCAGGTACACGTTAACAGCATTAGCAGACGCTCTTATCTTCAGCTACGCAGCACTTTACAACTTTACATAGCATTTTACATTGTATCCATTATACAGCTGGATATATACTGAAGCAATTTGTTAAGTACTGCTCAGGTACAACGCAGTGTCCTACCGAATCGAACCTGCACTTTCGGTTACAAGTTAGTTCCACCACTTGTACACTCACAGGGCATATCTGCCACAGTAAGGGGAAAGGGGGTCGGGGCTACAGACAGACACACCCACAGAAATTCACTGAGGGGCGTAAGGATCTGGACAGACGGACTGAGGGTTTGCGGGTCTGAGACCTTGGGGCAAGAAAACCTAAACCTGAAACTGAAAGCTCCTCTGAGAATGAATGCCTAACAAGGAAATAAAGAATGTAAGGCTGCCGGTGAAGTAAATCAACATGAGAAGACTCACCGTTGAGCCGAAGAGCTGGAGACGCTGGAGGAAGACCTCATTCCTGGAAGGGAAGAGGAAACGCAGCGATCAGAGCAGCTGGAGGTGCTGGTTCTCACCAGTAGCTGATAGCTAACAACTCACCTTCCAGCCATTAACTCCCCCAATAACTCACCGTCCTGCTCCCTCTGGTTGATGGCCGACAGGGACACTGACTTGGAGAGGGGCAGGGTCATGGAGCCATGGATACGCTTTTTAGGGCGGAACACTGCCGATATCTGTAACCCAGAGGAACAAATGCACTTTCGATTTGATTGACATTTTTTAAAACAACAAAGGTTGTCTCCCCCAGCTGCAATTACTACCTCTGGCCCATAGGTGGCAAAAAGGGAGCCACACAGTCAAGCGACTGTGAAGAACGATCGGCCAAATCAAATCAAACGGGATCTTGGAGTCGCGGCTGGGTGATTCAGCTGATCATGAACGGCCATTACCTGATTCTAGTGATAGTAGATGGTGATTGGTCGATGCAGGTTACCGTAAATGGGGAGCAGCCGATTAAAGTGACTGGGGATGGCAGCTGGTTGGTTACCTGTCGGCCCAGGCTGTTGCTACGCTGCCCCAGGTCCTCCCCCAGGTCCGTTCCCAGGTCGTCCTCCGTCAGCGAGGCCGCGGACCCCCTCTCCGCGCTCCGGGGGCGGGGCGCCAGGCCGCGGCACGGGGCCGTCGCCCGCCGTCTGAGGCGGTCCCTCGTACCGTCGCCGTCCGTGGACAGGCCCTCCAGGCTGTAACTGCAGCCGAACACACAGAGGGAGGCGGACGGTTGGGGCGATGCTGAAGTCTAGAATCGGGGGCGGGCACAGCCACATCTGACGACAGGTCGCCGCGGCGGGTCTCCCGCAACACGCTAACGGTTCCCCTCTGTTCACAAACCAGGAACATCACAGAGCCCGCAAAGCTGTGGGAAACCCCGCAAAGCGTACGGATCACATGACGTAACCTGCAACCACAGGACTACAGATCCGGGCTGCCATTACATAGAACGCAGGACTCGGGGTGTTAAAAGACACTCAGCTGGTGAGGTGAGATCTTATCTCGCGTCTAAAGACGGAACAGAGACCAGAGGAAATGTGTCAACGAGCCGAGCGGCTCAGACGACCGCCGGATTGAGACACACGGCGAGGCCGTCCCAGTCACGGGCCGCTATCTGCCAGTGGACCGTGTGAAGTTTAAACCAACCACATCCTGGGACTGTTTTGCAATTCATTTTCAGTTCTATAACCTCACCAAAATACATTTTCAGGCATTCAATACGCTGAAAATGTAAAGGACAATTGCATTTCTTTTTAAATGACTAAATCCTAAACTTGCCGGAACCTGTCATTGACCAAAACACAACTACTCACTGACTGACATCCAAACATTCGCTGAACAAAACACAATCATTCACAGAACAAAACACAATCGTTCACTGAACAAAACACAATCATTCACTGAACAAAACACAATCGTTCACTGAACAAAACACAATCGTTCACTGAACAAAACACAATCGTTCACCGAACAAAACACAATCATTCACTGAACAAAACATCGTTCACGAAAACACATCGTCACCGCAAAACACAATCGTCACTGAACAAACACAATCGTCACGAACAAACCGCATTCATGACGAATCACAAGCATTCAGTGAACACGGTGCATCCCTGTGTTGGTTGCAAAGAGGCCGTAAAGCGTAAACTGAAAACAGCAATACACTGTACTGTAACAACCACTGGAAATGTGCCAGCATTATTACATTACATTACATTACATTATAGGCATTTAGCAGACGCTCTTATCCAGAGCGACGTACATTATATTAGTCATATTTCACACAGGACTAATAAAAGCATTTTTTTCTAAATCCAAATAGCAGTAAAGAGCGTCAGTCAAAGATATTAAATGCCTTGTGAAAGACAGTCCAGCTCACCTGGAATCAGGCTCGGTCACGTAGATGACAATATTGGTCATTTTTACTGCAGGTGCCAGTGAAAGACTCTCATGATATACATTTACAGAGGACTGACACTGTGGCACACAGACGCTCTCTCTGTCTTTCTCTATTTCCCTTTTTCTCTCTTGCTCTTTCTTTATCTCTCTCTCTCTTTCTCTCTGTTTCTCAACACACATGCATGCACTACAGAAGCAAACTGTGACAAGTGTCAGACTGTCAGAGCTAAACTTCAGCTGAGAGAAAGAGAGTGAGAGAGGGGGGAGGGAGCACCCACACACACTCAACCACACAGTGCTTGACAATGTCATGTATTCACGTAGTTTTCTCTACCACCTATCTCTTTTACAGGTGGGTTAATCCCAAGAGATAATTTTTTGTGTTTCGTGTTAACTGAACTGATCATCGATAAGCAGGGTATTCATAACACTCGGTACTGAGACAGTCACTTTACTTACTTTAAAATGGCGTACAAAAACAAAGTTCCTGTACTGCCCACAGTAGCGCGATATAGTATCGGTCATTTGAAGACCATGTTTATTATATAATTTACATGGCATTTACAGTTTACGTTTTTTTACATTTTACGGGTTGCCAGTCAGAACCTGAGGTGAATATCCATGTCAAACCTCCAGCTTTCCTGTTTTGAAATGAAATGGCATTTATTTATTTTCTTGTCAATTTAAAATAATCAAGTATCTCTATCTCGTGTCATAATGAACACTTCAAATGAAAAAAAAACGTGACTGCACAGGGTCTAAGAATCTGTCTGTTCATGTGTGTCAGTTTTTAGCAGGAGATAAACACATGCACAAATAAGTATACTGAGTGGATAGGGCAGGCTAATAATTGATGAGCCCTGTACTAGCCCAATCCGGATGACATTAGAATCTGTGGATCAGCAAAGTGCCCACTCAGAACTAAAGCCCATGAATAAATGCATGCCCAGTCAGTGACAGTATAAAAATATATCATTTCTAAAGGGCAGAATTTAGAAATAATACCTTCTCCTCTGAAATGTTAGCATTCCTTTTGCCAGACTCCCAGATAATCTGAAAATGAAGAAGGAAAAAATGATTAGACGAGGTGAGAGGGATCTCAATGTACTATAACAACATATGAATTAACACACAAGAGCATTAACACATGAATTAACAAGTCCAAGGGTAATCAGAAGATAACTGATTTATATCAGACATTTACCAAAATGCCCGTTGGCTAATTTGAAGGGGAATTACATATCAGAATCAGAATCAAAATCAGAATTAGAATCAGAATCAGAATCAGAATCAGAATCAGAATCAGGTTTATTGCCAAGTAGGTTTTCACATACAAGGAATTTGCTTTGGTCTGATGATGCATAACAATAAACATAAAATAAACATAGTGCAAACAATAAACAGTAAACATAGTGCAAGGATAAACATAGTGCAAGGGGAAAAGTGTTATAAGAATAAGTACAAGTGCGATATGTCTGTTTGGTGTCCGTGGGGGTCGGGATAACAGTCAGTGTCAGTGGGGGTCCCAGGCCTTGTTTATGAGGCCAGCTGCAGTCGGAAAGAAACTGTTCTGTACTGCACGCATGATTTCTAATTCGGCAGAATGGTCATGACATGATGGTCACTGTAGATGACATGGGAGCTAAGACAGGAAACAATGTTGTAGAAATAGGCTTGAAAATCAGTGAACTGGTACGCATAGAGTGCTGCAGGAGTTCAGACCTGTACCCTTTTCCAGAAAATTCTCACTCCATCAAGAAATTGGACCAAGGAGACCCTTCCCTAAATGACTCCTTTCCAACATGCTGGACTACCAAAAAAACTGTGTTTCCTAATCCTCATCCTTGAAACCTCTAAAACACTTCCCTCCAACACAGCCAATTTATATCCAGACAGGTGAGTAGAGAGGGTAGGGAAGTACTCAAATCTGGCCCTCAAATCCAAATATATACTCAAATGATACTCAAATCCGCTAATCCCTGGTTTCCTTGTCTCCCAGGTAATTAACTCAATAATGTGCGCTACTTACTGGCCAGACTGCCTTTACACCTGAATCTCAGGTAAAAGGAGGGTTGATATGAGTAACAAGGGTGTAGAGGGTTTCCATGAGTTGTTTTGTGAGTTGTGATATGTGTGAGATCTAGGTGTGGTTTGGGTATGGTGGGGATGCAGTGAGGGGTGGGGTTTGAGTATGGTATGGGTGTGGTGAGGTGTATTGGTGGGTATGGAGATGCACTGTGGTGGGGTTGAGTATGGTATGGGTGTGGGTGAGGGTGTGGTTTGGGTGGGTATGGTGGGATGCAGTGGGGGTGGGTTTGGTATGGTATGGGATGCGTGAGGGTGTGGTTTGGGTATGGTGGGGATGCAGTGAGGGGTGGAGTTTGAGTATGGTATGGGTATGGTGAGGGTGTGGTTTGGGTTTGGGTATGGTGGGAATGCAGTGAGGGGTGGGGTTTGAGTATGGTATGGGTGTGGTGAGGGTGTGGTTTGGGTGGGGTATGGTGGGGATGCAGTGCGGGGTGGGGTTTGAGTATGGTATGGGTGTGGTGAGGGTGTGGTTTGGGTGGGGTATGGTGGGGATGCAGTGTGGGGTGGGGTTTGAGTATGGTATGGGTATGGTGAGGGTGTGGTGGGTTTGGGTATGGTGGGGATGCAGTGCGGGGTGGGGTTTGAGAATGGTATGGGTATGGTGAGGGTGTGGTTTGGGTTTGGGTATGGTGGGGATGCAGTGCGGGGTGGGGTTTGAGAATGGTATGGGTATGGTGAGGGTGTGGTTTGGGTGGGGTATGGGTGGGGTTTAGACCCACCTGCGCTGACTGATCTCTGCCTCTCCCTCAGGGCTCCTCCCGGGCCCCCAGCTGTGTCGGCGGAAAGGGGAGGGGGAGCGGGCGGGGCAGAGCAGGAGGGCGGAGCCAGCGGGCACCTCCGTCAAGCGGTCCTTCTCCTCCTCCTCCTCCCCCGCCCCTGCTGCCCCTGCCCGTTGCACCTCCTCCGAACTCCAGCTCCTCCTCCCCCCCACGCTGCAGTCAGGGGCGGAGCCAGGAGGCCCCAGGCTTGCAGCGTCATCATTGGACGAGCAGGAAACTGACACTTCGCTCACACTGTCCCCGGACACCAACTCTACCTCCACCTACAAACAGAGAGAGAGAGAGACAGCGAGGCAGTCAGCCGAAATAGGTCTGCGGTGTGGTACACGTCATAGGTTCGATTCCCAGGTGAGATACTGTTCCCCTGAGTAATGCACTTAAACCTCAATTTAACTTTGAATTCTTCAGAAAATATATCTAGCGGTATAAGTGGATTTTAGATAACATCTAAGCTGTATAAGTGTCTGTTAAATGTTCAAATGTAAAGTAAATAGAAAAAGGGATGTCAATCTACACCACGAGAGGAAGGAACTTTGTCTTCATGCGATCTGCAAGTGTGTCAACACATATCTTAAACACCGTGGGTGAGCTCACGCTGACTTTAATCTATTTCAGCAAAACACCACAGCAGCCTGAGGGAGAGAGGCCCGCCCCCTGATCACCGCTCGGTCTTACGGTCACCGGTCATCACCGCGGTCCTCCGGTCAGCTGCGTGACCCGCGCGGTACCTGAGCAGCCCGGCTGCAGGGTCGCAGGGGGAAGAGAAGCGACCGTTCGACAGCGCTGCGTTTCGCACGAAGACGCGCACTGGCGTGCGCTTCCCAGGCAGCGGTGCCAGATTTGAAAACAGAGAACCCGCCCAAAGTCACTTTTCCCCCCATGCACAATAACATTAAGAAGTAGCCCAACTGGGCGGGAATCCACCCAATCTGGCAACGGCGCTTCCAGAGCCGGCCGAGGAGAGCGGGGCCTCCAGTTTCTGCCGGGCGTTCCAACTTTGTGGGAAAAAAAAGCTGGAACGGTGAAGTAAAAGTGTAAGTTCGGGGGCCTCGCCGGGGGATGGGGACGGAGCGTTCCCCGCGAGCCGCTCGCCGCGGCGGGAGCGCTAACCACGTGAGCCGGGCCAAACCCGCCGTCCCCGCCCCCCCCCTCCCCCTCCCGCTGCGTAACCGGAGAGCGGCGTGCCGGGGGAACGGGCGCAGGGGCCCCCGCGTGCTCGTTAAAGCCGGCTGGCGGGGTTTTTTTTGGGGGGGGGGGGGGGCGGCGGGGACGCGCGCCAGCCCCGAATGCCGCTGCTTAACGACCCGGGAGCTCGGGCTTTTTTTTTTTACGAGGGGCGGGGCCCCGGGAGAAAGTTCCAGAACCGGTGACTCAGCGCCGAGCCCACGAGGCGCGGAAAAACACTGACGCTACGCTACGCAGCGCACATTCCTCCTCCACAAAAACAAACTCTGCCTCGCTGAGAAAAACCGAACTGCTCGGACGCTGGAGTCCCTTTACCCCGCACGCAGAGGCTCCAGGTCACACGACGCCAGCGGAGGGCGCTCTGGCATCGATCGCCAGCGACTCGTTCGCGAACCCGCCTCGTCGCCGAAAGGGAAGGGGAAGGGCGCGTCGCTGGTGCTGGGATATGGAGTTCGGTTTGTTTTGGTGCCCAGAGCAGCCACGCAAAAGCATCGTTGTGTTCGTTAGCAACCAGGAGATGAATGTTTCTTTTCCGGATTCTGTGACCACGTTACCGGTATTTTGATGCCCTGACGAAGGTCTTTGACCGAAAGCCTGCCATTAAAAAGACACTTTTTTTTTTGCAATACTCTCAGTGTGCCCTCAGCCTTTTATTACACTGCATGGTTCTATCTTCGGTTGCACCTGAGCAGTTGTCGGACGTGCAGACAATTCTTCTACCGTGACCGCGTTTTAAAAAACGCGAAACGGAGGGACGCGGCCGATCCGAGATGAGATTGGGACGTCCGGGAAACGTTACCAGGACTTCTCCGCAGTTAGGCCATCGACCCCGACCCGCCCCCACCCCCCGCCCCCCGCCCCCCAAATAGCGTGACCTCACCTTTGGCAATGCGCTGTACACCCCTGCGTCAGCGGCGAAGCAGCCGTCGCCGTCGCTGCCCGAGTCGCGCTGGGTGAGCGACGCGCTGCTTCCTGTGCTCCGAGGGGCCGGGCGCGGCGAGGATTCTGGGATGGAGAGAAGGGGGCGGGGTCAGCAGGTCACCTGAACTAACCCCCAGAAACTCGCGCCCAGGGGAGCGCGCCACTCACACACAAACAGACGTGAAAACGCCGAACGGACGCGCAATGGACACGTGGCGGCGGGTGAGGAAACAGGCCGCGCAGGACGTGACATCGGACGAGAGATAGCGACGGCGAGGCTTCACAGGTGACACTTTCACACGCAGATCTCTCTGAGTCGGCCCCCCGCCCTCACCTGGCTGCTCTGAGCTCCGCTTCTCCGCCTGAGCCGCGTCTGCGCACAGAGGGGAGGGGCGGAGAGAGTCGCCCTCTCTGTGGATCTGAAAGAGAGGGAGAGAGAGGGAGAGAGAGAGAGATGGGGGGGAGAGAGACGGAGAGAAAGGGGGAGAGACAGAGAGAGAGAGAGAGAGGAGGATAAATGCATCTCATCGCCACCGTAGGAACCATATTTCACTGACAGATGCGATGACAGCAGAACCCAAGCAGCTTCACATTAATCTGACCTGACCGTGTGAGCCACACTGGGAAATATGAGCCGAACAATGTGTGAAAATGCCTCTCGGATGTTAAGCACACACAAACACACCACAGCCCTGCTCAGAACACACAAGTATTGTACAATATCAGCAATGACAATGGCACCACAAACAATGACAGAGTGCTTCTGAATGCTTTGTGCAAGTTGGTGTTTATACGTGTGCGTACATTTGTGTGTGGGCATACTCCTTTCTGATTCTAGGTGTATGCTGTCTTGTCAGTCTCTGTGACTGAGTGTGTGTGTGTGTGTGTGTGTGTGTGTGCCAGAGAGAGAGGCAGTGTGTATGTATGTGTGTGTGAGAGAGAGAGAAAGAGAGTGTGTGTGCGTGAGAGAGAGTGTGTGTGTGTGTGTGTGTGTGAGTGTGTGTGCGTGAGAGAGAGTGTGTGATTGTGTGTGCGTGAGAGAGAGTGTGTGAGTGTGTGTGCGTGAGAGAGAGTGTGTGTGTGTGTGTGTGAGTGTGTGTGCATGAGAGAGAGTGTGTGTGTGTGTGTGTGAGTGCGCGTTCTTTGTACATCCCCTCAGTTAAAGCCAATCACAGTGACTGCCCACAAACACTAACCCGTGTCCAACTGCTGATTAAACCCAACCACACGCATTAGAAATGACTGCCTGTGGCATTAAAATGAAACTGCTTCGCCACTAACCACTGCTACGCATACCAGCAGCAGCCCAATAAAGCTTCCTCCGGCTTCAGTGCATTTCTGAACTGCCTGAAACAGAACCAGCCCATTTCACTAAACCTGGTCCATGTGGCCTTTTAAGAGCTGAGCGGAGGGACCAGCCATTCAGTGTCAGACATGCAGTATTCAATCCACACTGCTACAGATTTCCAATACACTAGAAATGATCACAGTCTGATCTGGGGTCAGTGCTGTTAAACTGATCTAGAGTCAGTCCCGTTAGACTGATCCGGGGTAAGTGCAGTTAGACTGATCGGGGGTCTGTGCTGTTTCAGACTGATCTGGGGTCTGTGCTGTTTCAGACTGATCTGGGGTCAGTGCTGTTTCAGACTGCTCTGGGGTCAGTGCTGTTTCAGACTGATCTGGGGTCAGTGCTGTTTCAGACTGATCTGGGGTCAGTGCTGTTTCAGACTGATCTGGGGCCAGTGCTGTTTCAGACTGCTCTGGGGTCTGTGCTGTTTCAGGCTGATCTGGGGTCAGTGCTGTTTCAGACCGCTCTGGGGTCTGTGCTGTTTCAGTCTGATCTGGGGTCAGTGCTGTTTCAGACTGATCTGGGGTCAGTGCTGTTTCAGACTGATCTGGGGTCAGTGCTGTTTCAGACTGATCTGGGGTCTGTGCTGTTTCAGACCGCTCTGGGGTTTGTGCTGTTTCAGACTGATCGGGGGTTTGTGCTGTTTCAGACTTCTCTGGGGTCTGTGCTGTTTCAGACTGATCTGGGGCCAGTGCTGTTTCAGACTGATCTGGGGTCTGTGCTGTTTCAGACCGCTCTGGGGTTTGTGCTGTTTCAGACTGATCGGGGGTTTGTGCTGTTTCAGACTTCTCTGGGGTCTGTGCTGTTTCAGACTGATCTGGGGCCAGTGCTGTTTCAGACCGCTCTGGGGTCTGTGCTGTTTCAGTCTGATCTGGGGTCAGTGCTGTTTCAGACTGATCTGGGGTCAGTGCTGTTTCAGACTGATCTGGGGTCAGTGCTGTTTCAGACTGATCTGGGGTCTGTGCTGTTTCAGACCGCTCTGGGGTTTGTGCTGTTTCAGACTGATCGGGGGTTTGTGCTGTTTCAGACTTCTCTGGGGTCTGTGCTGTTTCAGACTGATCGGGGGTTTGTGCTGTTTCAGACTTCTCTGGGGTCTGTGCTGTTTCAGACTGCTCTCAGCTGATAATATGTAGAGAGATGGGTGCTACACACTGCTGAGAGGAAAGCAGATAAATCCCCTCAGCACTGAACTGCACTCAGGACCCTGCAAGAAATGAAGCAGCTATATAAGTTACAGTCATTTAAATATAGAATTTTGTTCTAGACAAGCAGGATGTTGCACACACAGAGAGGTGACCTCTCCGTCGAGAGGTGATTGACTGGCCAGGCCAAAAACCCAGCTTCCCCTAGTGATACAGTTTGTGTGCAAACTTCAATTCCGCACGTTTCAATTTCGCACGCAGAATATCGGGAAGTAAATTAAGAACTGAAAAATTGCCCGGACAATAATATGAACGGACCATAAAATCAGGTTTTTGCGTCAGCACTTTAATACTGAAATGAGAGAGGAAGGGTTGTGTTATACAGGTTCCCGGTGCTACTCTTTACACAGTGGGAGAGGCTGAGGGGTCGGTCGTCTCTCAGGCTTGAAGAAGAAACGGTTCTCCCAGACTGACCCAGCCGACAGGGCAGCGGGTCCAGGCCGGAGGAAACGGCGCACCTGCTCAGAGAGAGGCGGGCTCCTTGACCGAACGCTCGCCAGAATCGGGGCCCACTTCTTTCCAAAGACAAGCTTTGGCAGGAGAACGTCACGGTCAGTTCTGAGAGAAGCCCGTGCGACCGCAGCGAGCGGTCCAAGTGACCGACCTGCCCGAGCGCGCGGTCCAAGTGACTGACCTGCCCGAGCGCGCGGTCCACGTGAGCTGAGCAAACGCGGTTCGATGGCAGGGCGGGGCAGCTGGCCGAAACCGGAGGGAAAAATGCCCGAAAGCCACACCCCCCACGTTTGTCACCATGGGAACGAGGACAGACTGTGACCTGTCATACCAGAGCACTGCAAAGTCATCGTCCGCTTCTAATCAAGCAGCTATTTCATCAAGCGCTCTCCCGGTCTATTTATGGACAGAGGAATAACATACAGCCCAGACTCCTAAATACACACGTGGCCCCGCCCAGTTCCCCAGAATTCCATCAGCACATCGCTATGACAACATGAGAAATGGCAGGAAGTTCACAGAGGAATGCTGCCCTCCCTGAAAGAATTAAAAAATCACATCCCATTCTCCAGTCAGATCAAACAAACAACCCGTCACTGACCTGAACAACTACCGGTTCTGAACCTGTATGGAATACTGAAATGGAACATTCGGGTACACTCCAAAAAAAGTCTTGAAATGAGTCAAAGTGTCTCACCTCATTGGTAGCATTTTTGTTTTATTTAGCAAAAAAAAGTAACATAAATGTGATTTAAAGCCTAAATATAAGACTAATAAACTTGTTGAGACTCATTTTTCAATTTTTGCAATGTACCCACACTGATGACACACGCCACAGAGTCTGGATTGGATTGTGCATTAATACTGAATTGATACCAGCCACTGCTTCAAACGAAGAATCAATCCATATAAAAGGGTAAAAGCATGCTACTGTAAATGCAAGAGCTATTTTAAATGCAAGAGCTATTTTAAGAGAAGGGCATTGGCCAAGCAGACAAATTTAGACCACAGGCCAAAGCGCAGGGCAAATGTCACGTCCAATGAAGTCAATATTCAAATTAAAATGCAAATGACATTCAAATTACACTCAAATTAGAAACGTCTCCTCCCAGTGGCCTGCTGTGGCCAACAGCCCCCCCACCCCCCAGGCAGTCTGGGGTAAACAGAAGCAGAGTTTGTGGCTGGCAGGGAGAGAGTGCTCTGAGCCGGGTCCAGCAGTGTGTGCACACACCAAGCCTGTCAGCAAGGAGGAGTCTGGAGAGGGACTGATCCCACAGAATAATCTGCACTCTCCACACAAACTAACAAGAGAGTGGAAAAATCACACACACACTCATACATACACACATATACACATGCATTCATACACGCACACACATATATTCTCACATACACACATATTCTCACGTACTCATACACACACACACACACACACACACACACACATTTGCATACACACCACTTCCCCCTACACAACCACAGCCACACAGACACAAACATACACACAAATACATGCACACCCTGCTCCCCCTCACATACACATATACACATATTCACACACACACACACACACACACACACACACACACACACACACACCACACACAACAACACACACACTAGCACACTCCCCACACACATACACAAACAGACCCAACATACACAAATGCAAACATGCACACACACACACACACACACACACACACACACACACACACACACACACACACACACACACACACACACTCATACCTTTAGCAGAAGCACGTCCACGGCTCCGCGCTCCTTCGCGCTCAGCGTGTACTTGCGTTTGTGTCTTTCATACATCTCTCCTTCAGAAAAACCAAAGCCTGCAGGATTCCAGCATGAAGTCCTCTCTCCCTCTTTTTCTCCCTCTCTCTTTCTCACGGTTCAGGAAACTAGATGCTCTTTTTCAGTCTTTCACATCTGGGCAGAGAACTAGTTCCCTCCAAGTCCCTCTCCCACACTCGCTCTCTTAATTCCCACCCCCTTTTTCTCTTTCACTCTTTCCTTCTGCCTCTTTTGGCCCATCCCATCACTGCTCCCCAGCCTCTCTCTCTCTCCCTCACTCTCCTCCCTTCCTCTTTGAGCCGAGCTCCGTTGGCTCAGACAGACAGCACAGCCCTGTGAGTGACAGGTCTTCAGTAGTACACCGGTGAGTGACAGAGCAAACTGAATTAGCTCTTAACATTCCACACAGCCTATCAGAGCTCAGTAAGGACAACAAAGCAACCAATCCTAGACCGGGACACTGCCACATTCTTGAGTCCATATTTTTATTCAGTTAATTCAAGGAGTATGTTTCAATCAGCTTCAAAAGTACTGCAGGTACTGCATGAGCAGTGTAGGTGTAATGCGGTGTGGGAAGTATACAGGCACGTAACTTTGATACCTAGCTTCTGAAACTGATGATTAAAGTCCCCAATCCACAGTAGGTGGTCCATAACGCAGCCGTAGTGGTTTACATGAAACAGTGAACATTTACCAGTTGACGGTAAAGTCCCTAGCCACAGAGTGTCATCTTAAGGGTCAAGCTGAAACCCCCCGCCCCCTTAATGTATATCCCACACACTGGCACCAGGCCAAACCACTACTGCTCACAGCACCTGTACAACACGGCGTCAATGAAGCACGTCATCCTGTTTGCTCGCATTCGTCCAGCAATCAAGGCCAGCTGATATGGACCAATGGAAATGGGATTTCAGAGCGGAAAGCAGCCCCCCCCCCCCCCCCCCCCCCCCCCAACATCTGCTAGAAAACATCAACCGACGAAAACAGCTGGAACCACGGAAACCGTTTCCAACCCTCGAAAGAAGGGGATGGGGAAGAGGGGAAGGGCCGTTCCCACCGCCTCAGACGAAGGCACCGAACCCTCCAAACCCGCAGAGCGCGGAAGAAACCGGAAAACCGGATTACAAGCCGAGCCGCCACGGCTCGTTACGGGAGAGGGGAAGAACCCGAGCGCGCTGGCGCCCTGACCGAGAGCGCCGCTTTCCGAGGAAATCACCCAGCGCCAAGCAGCTGGTGTTTACGGAGCGAGCCCGCTGCCCTTAACCGCAATCCAAAATGGACGCCGTCGGCGGGCAGGGAGCTTGCCGTGAGGTTGCGTCAGAAAGAGGGTCAGAAGTGATGTCGGAGACCGCAGCTTCCCGCCCTTCAGGAGTCAGAGCTGCAGACCAGACGCAAAACAACACCGTCCCAGCGACAATTTCATTTTCTTCCCACGTTATTACACAGAGCTCAAACGTAACAGGGCGTTCCCGACGTGTGCGCTGGTCTTCAAACAGCCAGCCGCCGCCTCATGCCAAGGTTCACGCTTGCCACTTACAGGCGCACGTAACTCAGGTGCAGAGCGTGAGCCAATGGAAGGGCATTGAGCTGGTGGAATAAACCAATCAGAAGCACATGCTGAGCTTACGTGAAGAGAAATGGACCGATAAAATACTTACATAAACAACTAAGCAAAACAAATGCTATGATACTGGATGTCAGCCAGCCAGGATGTTACACATGCTTTTTTTTAAACCTGAGAGTTGTTTTCCCGCCGATTCCTGTCAGCCATTTTGGGACCGTGTTTATTGTGTATGTAACACATCAGCACTGTCGCCATGTATTCGGCAGCCAATGAAGTTACTTTCAAGTGAATATTATCCACACAGAACAGCTCTCCTGTTTAGAAACAGAACAGCATACTATAAATCAAAATGAAGTTTCATTATTTTCCTGTTCATTAATTTTAAAAAGTATCTTTATCTTGTGGTTGAATGAACGCATTGAATGAACACTGAAAAAAAAGGAATTGCTCAAGGCCTTTAAAAATGATTATTAATTATTATGATAATGTAATTAAATAAAAGCATTTAAAAACTTATTCCAGATACACACATAGAATTTTCTAAACTTGACTGGTTGGCTAAACCTGCAGAGCACAAGCAATTGATCACACACACACACACACACACACACACACAATTCTGACACATTTAAATAGACAAACAGAGAGGGAGACCAAGAGAGAGGGAGACTAGTTTCACACTGGCCAGTCAACACTAAACACAACACTAAAAATAGCACATCTATAAACTGTTAAACCATAAGCACCCACAAGGGGGCATTTGAGTGAGACAGAACTGTCCGCCCTCACAAACTACTGCTGCTGCTTCGAGGGACCAGAGGACGTGTTTCTTTTTTATGTCTTCTTCTAAACTGAGCACTCTCCTTCTCCGTTCAGCTGGCGTGTAGCTACAGGCAGCACTCTAACACATTCATTACTCTGCTTTTACTCAGGGCTTGCAGCCGGTGCACAAAACGAGCACCGCGACCACACAGAAGCACTCTCCTCTTTTACCCATGCACCCTAAGTCAAAAATATGTCCTTAATAATAAAACAACCTTTGATTTCACAGTATCTGTTGCTTTAGTCCTCAGTTATTACCCTGATTACCACAGAGTAAAACGCCCAAAGCGCCTACGCTGCGCCGGACCTGGGAGAGACTACCGAAGATCGCGGCGGCTTTTGAGAGCCGCCGCCGCGGGGACGATCGGGCCAAGCCAAACGCGCGGCGGTATCTGCGTCTGTCCGCCGATAAACAGGCGCGCGGCAGAATTCGACAGGAAGTCCTGCCCTCTGCACTCGATGGACGCGATACGAGGCGGTTCACCGCGGGGACAAGCGAGGCCCGTAAACAAAAAACGGGGCCGTCGTATCGCCACGGGCCGGAAATCACACCCGAGCGTCCGGGAGCACGGCGCCAGCCGCGAGCGAACCGAGCCCAAGGTCCGGCTCGGCTCCCGCAAGGTCACGGGCTCAAATCCAGGACGAAGACGCTGAAGTCCCGCCCTCCGTTTCTCGGCATTAAAAAGGAGACGGGCCGCGGGCGACGGCCCCCCCGGTCGCGCACAGGATATCCTGTTCGGGAGGAGAGCTCGGCTCGCACAGCGAGACGGCCGAAGCCACAGGAATCGGGAGGAGCGCCGAGCCACCTGACCCGGCCTCGGCTTCCCCCTCGGCCTGGAGATGACACAGGCCTCCCTGGCTCCTCCCCTTCCTCCGGCAGGACATCCGCCGCCCAGCACGGCCAGCTATCATCAGCTTAATTTCAGCCCTGCCCGGATTCTCTCAACGTTCCTACGAACCTAAAACCTCACCATAGATATTCTAACCCGCTCATAAGCTGCCGTGTGATAAGAAGCAGCAGAGGTCACTTCCTGTGGACGAGAGCACGCGCAAATCTGCAAATCTCCCCCTAACCGATAGCGGCGGCCGTGGCAACGAGCACCGACGCGCGTACGACCGGGTACCCCAAATTGGAGAGAAAAGGAGAAAAAGCATTTTTAAAACCTTATTTTTAAATACCAAAAAAAGCCCAGACACCGACACGCTCACAGGATGAACTTTCACAAGATTTCTCCAGTGCCATTTTCCCCAAGAGAGCCACTTAATTGGGAGGCATTTGTTATTTTCCCTGTGGGGATTGCTGTGAATCTGCAGTAATGAAGAGCTTGCATCATCAACTGGAGGAGGAGGGAACTGTAGGCCCGTGGGGTGTAGTTCAGAATGGCCAATCTCCATTTCACTATCAGTATAAAACATTAGACCTGTCACTTTCGACGTTTGCGTCAGAATTTCTAACCGAGGACTCACCTCTTCGTCTCCTTCGTCTGTCGCAGCAGCTGAGGACGGCCCTCCTCGACTGTCTTCCTGGCTCACCATGGAAACATCCTCTGTACCGAGAAACAGAAGGGGCTACTGAGAGAGAAGCAGGAAACAGAAACTTATCTAAATCTAACTATGTAACTGGGCTGACTCATTATATCTCTTTCCCACTGTAGAGCTGAGCCAGGCTGGCTCATTATACCTCTTTCCAACTGTAGAGCTGAACCAGGCTGGATCATTATACCCCTTTCCCACTGTAAAGCTGAACCAGGCTGGCTCATTATACCCCTTTCCCACTGTAGAGCTGAACCAGGCTGGCTCATTATACCCCTTTCCCACTGTAGAGCTGAACCAGGCTGGCTCCTTTTCCACTGTACAGCTGAGCCAGGCTGGATCATTATACCCCTTACCACTGTAGAGCTGAGCCAGGCTGGTCATTAACCCCTTTCCACTGTAGAGCATGAGCCAGGCGGCTCATTATCACCCATTCCCACTGTAAGAGCTGAACAGGCTGGCTCATTATACCCCTTTACCACTGTAGAGCTGAGCCAGGCTGGCTCATTATACCTCTTTCTCACTGTAGAGCTGAACCAGTCTGGCTCATTATACCCCTTTACCACTAGAGCTGAACCAGGCTGGCTCATTATACCCCTTTCCCACTGTAGAGCTGAACCAGGCTGGCTCATTATACCCCTTTCCCAATGTAGAGCTGGAACCAGGCTGGCTCATTATACCCCTTTCCCACTGTAGAGCTGAACCAGGCTGGCTCATTATACCCCTTTCCCAATGTAGAGCTGGAACCAGGCTGGCTCATTATACTCCTTTCCCACTGTAGAGCTGAACCAGGCTGGCTCATTATACCCCTTTCCCACTGTAGAGCTGAACCAGGCTGGCTCATTATACCCCTTTCCCACTGTAGAGCTGAACCAGGCTGGCTCCTTTTCCACTGTACAGCTGAGCCAGGCTGGATCATTATACCCCTTTCCCACTGTAGAGCTGGAACAGACCTGGGTCAAACACGTATTTGTTTTGGATTCAATAACTTTTCTACGCTTTACTCATCTTGTCTGGTGTATTGAAATACTCTCAAAAAGTGCAAACCCCGCCTTCTGGTCATATTGGCAGACTCAATTACACCAGGCAAGATCAACAGAGCGCAGAAAAGTATTTGAATCCAAAACAAACACGTATCTGGCCCAGGTCTCAGCTGGAACCAGGCTTGGCTTAAAGAATGCAGAGAAGGAAGTCATCATTTTAGTGGCAGCACTCAGAGTGGTACCCTGCACCTAAAGCTCTGTTATAGGACTCAGTGCGGTGTTCTGTGCAAACAGTTTGGATACAGGCAATGCAGTGGAAAAGCAACAGGGCTATAATGTACTGGGTTCCATCTTCGACTAGCCCTCAGTAGATAAACATCCAAAATATTCACCCTGAACTCTAAAAACTGCAACTTACGTCAACAGCCCGGCAAGCAAAGCAATCTTTTTATAGCAAATAAAGGAACAGAGAACAATGGCTCAGCCAATCGCGGAGCTGCAGAGAGGAGCGATATTTAAAGCGCAGGCCTAGAGCAGCTATTTGAGAGGGCTTACGCACAATAAGAGGAGGACAGACAGAAAGGGCGGAGCCCCTGGCCGCGCGCCAAATAGCCAACGCATCTCCCAGCCCAAACAAAACCCCAGGATGCATCTGTGCGGACGATGACCTGTCGGGGCCCGTCCACGTTCCCGCCCCACGTGAGATCACCCCGTCGCTAGGACACTGCACACTGCAAACAGCGATGGGCCAGACCGCGGGGCGTTACACTTTGCCCCCCCCCCATTAACAGGACTTAAACAAATAACTCTTTCCAGAAAGCTCCGGGGCCCACCCGGTGAGATCACCACTCTTAAAACTCTCGCTTTCAGCTGTTTTTCGGGGCGGCCCGATACGCCACGCGGCGCAGAACGGGAGTCACGTGATCTCGGTCACGTGACCGGGCTCTCGGTGTTGACGAGGCGTGTCCTTTTTGCGTAACGGACGCGCACGCGCCCCCGGCGTTGTCTGACGGTTGGGTAACAGCACAACGCTTCCCAAAACAAGGTCCTTATCTCCTGGCGTTCCGCGGCCGTGTGGCGTATCAACTGATCTTATCTGGGAGGGACAAGATTGCGCCCAGCGGCTTTTTATCAGCTCGGCCTAATCCAGAAGGAATGTAGCGGATCTTATCTAATGCCACGAGCTATGAAGACACAGCCTTGCAATAAACAACAAACAAACGACACATTTTACCCACAAATAACTATCAGCCAACAATATCAGACAACACTCCAACCAGTTAATACACACACACATATATATATATATATATATATATATATATATATATGAGAACTAAAATATGATACATATTGCACTTTTTATCTAATAGCTTTAACAGGCACATATTATCCATTATAGCATATATCCAGGAATATGTTACTGTGGCAATTCAAGTTCAACACCTTGATGAAGAATTATAATGGCAGTGTCTCGCCTAGAATTTGAAGAATGCAATATTAAGGCTATGAGAGCAGAATGTGACAGCCTACCTGTTGCTGGCATGGCGTTCGTCTCTACAGACGTCTTGCTCTTCCTCTCCTCTATATCCTCACACTCCTCCCCCCTCAGCTCCAGGGTGGGGTCAAGGGATGGACCGTGATGCTCTGCAGCGTCGGCACAGTCTGGGTTAGGGTTCTCAGGAGATGCTTCAGGAGCAGTGGGGTCGTGGGACGTGGCCTGGGGTGTGGCGTTTTTGTTGTCCACAGGTTCCAGCTCCTCCTCGGGCTCACAGTCCATTGTGACCGTGGGGTCCCTTGTAGGCTCCCCCCCGTCTGTGGGAGAGCTCATGGTTCCAGAGCTCACGTCGTTCAAACAAACAACTACTGGCTCAAAGGTTGCTGTGGTCTCATGCTCATGTGTGTCCACCTCTCTCTCAGATGTAGTCATCTCTGTGCAACCGTCTGAGTGGACATCACTTCCAGCCGTAGCGGTCTGTGCGACCTCTGACCCCAGTGCGATCGCCTCTGTGCAGCTGTCTGAGTGAACATCACTTCCACCTGCAACTGTCTCGATGACCTCTGACCCCAATGTGGCCTCCTCTTTCTGGCCATATAAGCGGACATCACTTCCACCTGCAACTGTCTCCATGACCTCTGACCCCAATGTGGTCTCCTCTTTCTGGCCATCTGGGTGAACATCATTTCCACCTGTAACTGTCTCGATGACCTCTGACCCCAATGCGGTCTCCTCTTTCTGACTGTCAGAGTCACTTCCACTTATGACTGTCTCCGTGACCTCTGACCCAAGTGCAGTTTGTTCTTTCTGACTGTCGGAGTGAACATCAATTTCACCTGTAACTGTCTCTGTGACCTCTGACCCCAGTGTCTCTCTTGACCGTCAGACGACATCACTTCCCTAATGTCTCCCGACCTCTGCCAAGCGTTGTCTTTCTGCGTCGAGCAGACATCACTTCCCTGTACGTCTCCATACCTTGATCCGTGATCTCTCTGCAGCTGTCTGAGTGGACATCATTTCCCACTCTAACTATCTGCATGACCTCTGACCCCAGCGTGGTCTCTTCTTTCTGACTGTCAGAGTGGACATCACTTTCACCCGTCACAGCATCCGTAACCTCTGACCCCAGAGTGGTATCCTCTATCTGGTCATCTGAGCAGACATCATTTCCACCAGTAACTGTCTCCATGACCTTTGATCCCAGCATGATTTTGTCAATCTGGCTAGCTGACTGGACAACACTTCCTCCGGTGTCAATCTCTATGACCTCTGACCCCACTGTGGTCTCCTCTGAGCAGGTGATTAAGTGGACATTTTTCCCATCTGTAACTTCTTCAATGACCTCTGACCCCAGTGTGGTCTCATCTATCTGGGGGCCTGAGTGAGCATTAATTCCCTCTGTGTCTATCTCCATGACCTCTGACCCTAGCTCAGCTTCCTGATTCTCCTGATTGGGTCCAGACCCCGTGCAGTGACCCCCTGCAGAGGGCTCGTGCTTCAATGTCTCTGCTGTGCCCTGATTGGATAGAATCTGTGGGTGGGGCTCTTCACTCAGTGATGTCACAGCTTTCTCATCACTTCTCTCTTCCTCTCTCCAAACATCAATGTCTGCATTGACCCCACTTAAGGTGCAATGAGTGCCCAGAGATGAGAGGGTCCCATCATTGGCCAATAGCGTTCCCTTGTCTTCCTCTTCAGGGGGTTTCTCTTCCTGTTTAGATGTTGTCTTCCTGGAGTCCTCAGGTAGGTGAAATGCTTCAGCCATGGAGCCAGAGTGCACATTGGCCGCCTCTGCATTTACATCGCAGGCTCCGCCCTCTTCCTCCTGGCTCCCCTTTTCAACACCAGTTTCTGTGGCTGAAGAACAGGAAGTGATGTCACGCTCAGGCAGTGGGAGTTGCTGGCATTTTGTGTGTTCTATGGTCTGTACCATGTCATCTGCAGGTTTCTCCTCTTTGATAGTGAGCTCTGGTAGAGACAGTGGATTATGCACCGGTGTGGTATCTCCTGCTGCTGCGTGAGGCTCCGCTCTCTCTGACTGGCCGAGGTATTCCACTGAACTCCCCTTCAGAGGATCTGATTGGCCGAGGCATTCTTCCATTCTTTCTCTCTGCATATCTGATTGGTCGAGGTATTTCTCTGTAAGCTCTGACTGCCCAAGATGTTCCTCACTTCTCTCCATCCGTATATCTGATAGGTCGAAGCAGTCCTTGGCTCTCTCCATCTGTGCGCCTGACTGGCTGATGCTTCCTCCAGCAGTCTCGGACTGTGCTGGCTCGCCCTTTGCTCCAGATGGTGATTCAGCGCTGCTGTTATCTCCCTCGCTGTGATTTCCTGTCTCTGTCCGAGCGCTGCCGGGGGCCGGCTCTCGCACGGGGCCCGCAGCCTGCCCGGGGCCCCCCCCTGCATCTCCACCCCTCTCTGTCCCCCTCTCTCCCTCTCCCTCTGTCCCTCCATCCCCCGCAGCTGTTTCCTTGCTTTGTTGCCAGCCCTCGCTCTCCGATTTCGGTTCCTCCTCGCCTGTCGCTGGGGGTGCAGGTTCGGGGGCCCGATCTCCGGCGACTCCCGCCTCGCACCGGCCCCCGGCGTCCCCCAAAAGAGCCGCGCCAAGGGGAGAGTGCGGGTCCTCCGTCTCTCCGTCCTCCTCCCCCCTGGAGCTCCCTCCTCCACCCAAGCTTTCGTCTTCAGCGGTCCTCCCACTCCCTCCCTCTTCCTCCCTCTCGGTCGCCTCCTCCCCTTCGCTGTACCACTCCGATTCGGGGTGCTCCTGAGACTGCGCGAGCCCCATGTCTGTCTCCGAGGGGTCCCCGCTGGGCTCTGAGCTCTGCCGCCGAGTGCTGCCTCCCGTCTGTCCCCCCTCGCCCCCCTCTCCTCTCTCTCTCTCTTGCTCTGCGCGGCTCTCTCCTTCCTGCCCAAGCGTGTCAGACTCTCCCCGCGACGCGTCGCAGCCGGCGAGAGAGCAGCAGCGCTGTTCCTCCGTCCGACTCCTCTGAGCGACTCCGCGGCGCTCTGCCTCCCCCGTGCCACAGCCGGCCGCCGGCCCCGCCCCCCCTTCCTCTCCCGCTCCGCAACCTCCTCCTCGGCGTCCCCCCGCCCCTCCGTTGCCGCGGGCGCGGGGCGGGACCGGCGGGGGCTCCCCGCGGGTCTCGTGTCCGGCGCGCGCCGCGAGAGGGGTCCCCCGCCCCGTTCCCGGCGGCGACCTCGGCCCGGCCCGGCCCGAACGGGACCCGCCCGTCTCCGTCTCCGGCTCGGGGCTTCCCTAAAAGAGAGAAGAGGCGTTACCCTCCCCAGCATCTGCCATTACTCATACTCAGAAAGGATTAGCAGCGCTCTTAGGCAACACGCTCTCTCTCGGCTATCTGATCTCGCTAGACAGAGCTGGAGCAGGCAGCCTCTTTCAACACAAACACACTGCGAGCTCTGAGCCTGTTAGCGTTTTAACGTCAGCTCTGCGGGTGCTGATTAGCCGAAGTGCACCGCGACTCAGTAAAACACATTTAGAGACACGTAGCACTGCATATCTCACTAAACTCCTTCCCCTGCTGCTACGCTTAAAATAATAAAAGCAATAACGTATTTTATTCACATGGAGCTTTTCAATAAGTGCTTCACAGCAAGAGCGCAACAGAGAAACCACATTAATATGCAAGAGTTGTACATTTAATAAGAAGGTAAAACATCTTGTACGATAATAAGCAAGTAGCAAAAGGCATTAAAGTAAATTAAAGTGAATTAAAAGGAAAGAAGGGTATAATGGTTCTATAACGAGGCTGCCCTGATGATGCGTTCGTTCTCGGAACCCAAAAATCCGAGGGTCCGATTTGCTGATGGAACCGGCCACCGTCGTTAAGGCAAAGGGAGAGCTCACGCGCGTTACCTGTCTCTGCATGCGACAGCCAATCAGACGGCGCAGCTCCTCCACTTCCTCCTGCAGGCTGGGCGGCGGCCGGCCGGGCGCCGTGGGAACGGTCAGGGTGTAGGTGTCGAGTCTGGGGTGGTGTCGCGCCACGCGGTCCCCCGAGCGCATCTCCCAGGGCTCGTCGGAGCTGGCCATCGGCCCGCCGTCCTCCCTGACCGACACACAACCAATCAGAGCGCGCCCAGTCACATGACACGGATCACAATCTGGCTCCACATGAACAATGTGAGAGAAGGTAGTGCTACTCTTATGAATCACTATTTGGCACCAGAAGAAAGTTATGATAAGCTAATGTTGCTTTTATGGATCACTATTTGGCACCAGAAGAAAGTTATGATAAGCTAATGTCGCTTTTATGGATCACTATTTGGCACCAGAAGAAAGTTATGATAAGCTAATGTCGCTTTTATGGATCACTATTTGGCACCAGAAGAAAGTTATGATAAGCTAATGTCGCTTTTATGGATCACTATTTGGCACCAGGATAACACAATGATAAAAGATTTTTTTTTCTCCTATGGATGACTATCTTGCACCATGAGACAGTACGATACATGTAATGTTGCTTTCAGTATTTGGCTCCAAGGCACTTGCTCATGTTCTTCCATTACTCTGTAAAGCCTCTTTGTGACAGTACTCTGTAAAAAGTGCTACACAAATTAAACTAATTTGACTTGATATTAACCACTATTTAACAAGTATTGAGCACTGAGATATAAGGTAAGCATGCTCATGTGGATCATTATTTGCCAAGTAGTGACATAATAACAGGGATTACTATTTGGCAAGGAGTGAGCACTGTGAGGTAATCCTTCTCTTCAGGTTACCTTTCTGGCACCAGGAGAAGCCTGGGATACAAAGTAATCTTCTTCACATGAATCTCCGCCTGGTGCCACGTGACCACTATGATAGAGGGTAATTCTGCCCTCATAGATCACTATTTGGCACCATGCCAGAACTATAATACTATAATACAAGGAAATGCTGCTCTTACCGTTACAAAGAGCAAGTTTCACTTTTAAGAACCATGAAACCACTGTGTGAAGGGTGACATAAGAAGGTGCCATCAGAAAGTGAGATAAAAAAGCACGCTCAGGCTTTAATGTTCTCCTGCTGACAGTCAGCTGACTCTGTGTTTATTATAGGTATGGGGGCATGCCCCCGCCAAGGCGTAACTTGGCGGGATGGCATACCTGCCATCCCAATACCTGCCCCTCCACAATCCAAACTCACTGAGCCTCTCTCTCTACTGCTCACTTCCGTGAAACCCAGCTTGACAACATAATCATACAGTCATAGTCAAAATATCCTCCATGTTCCACATGCGAGAATGACGTCCCTAAGGTATAAGGAATCAAAGGGAGAAGAAGACATGAAAGCTCGGGCGACTGAAGCCTTCGAATGGGCGTGGAGCTCCAGGCAGAGGGATTGTTTTTCTCGTCGACAAAGAGAGGAACTGGCTCCCCCTGAATCAGCCACGATGATGTCACCGGGGGGGGGCACTTTACGGGAAGCGGTTCTGAATGAAGAACCGGCGAGATTAAAATCTGTGAATGAATTAACTGACGGACGAAACATGACCAGTCTTTAAGACCCGGGTGCGAGGAAGCGAGACCCCGTTCCAGCTGCCCCACAGGCCAGAGACCGGTCAATTACCCAGAACAACGGGCTTCAGACCCGACCGCGTCCATAGCAACCTGCTGACATCACTCGCGAAGAACTGAAAGGGCACAGGAACGAGACAAAGGGAAGGTTGAATAATATTGAAACCTGAGTCGCTGCACGTCACTTCCCGGCCAGTGGCACCCAGTGAGTTCCGCCGTGGTGGCGGTACAGTGACTAACACGGTTTGGACTAACAAAGTATGGTCTTGAGGAAAAAACACATACTGCTAAATACCAAAGGCCTCCATAACAAAAGCAGACAATGGGATTTCTCACATATCAAAGAGAACATGGATGTGCCCCCCCCCTCCCCATCCCCCCGCCACCACCTGTTAATCTCACACTGTGAAGGTAAACAGCCCTCACGGGGCAAGCTAATCCCCCAGCTCCGCCCATATCGCACAAACACAACGCCCGCGGGCGATGAAACCACCACCCCCCCCGCGCACGCACTGTTCTGGGAGCAGACGGGACGGTGTGCCAGCCTAACCGGCTCTAAGAGAGCAGGCCGGCAGGGCACCTGCTCAAACGGCCGTGACCTCCTCGCCGCGCGCTAAGTCCCCTTACGCCCGTCTCCTGGCGCCCGCCGGCCTTAAGCCCCGCCGATGGCATCAGAGGTGAAGCCGTCGCCCGGAGCAACAGGCCTTACGCAACCCGCCCAGCTTCAGCCTGTAATCACTGCCAGAGCTCACATGGGAATGGGGGAGGAGGGGGCGGAGCAGAGGGGAGGGAAAGGGCAGGGCTGTAGGGGAAGGGGGGGGGAGGGCCAGTAGGGAGGGAGGGGGTGGGGCTGTAGGGAGGGGTGGGGCAGTTGCAGATGGAGGGACATTAGAGGGTTGGTCAGGGTAGAGGGGTAGGGCAGTAAGGAACAGTGAGGCAATAGAGTGGTGAGGCAGTTGCAAATGACAGGACAGTAGCGGGAGCTAGAATAGTAGGGAGTAGTGTAGGGAGTTTGAATGATAAGAACTACAATGTCATCACTGAGCACCAAATTCACAATTTGGAGCTAAACTATGAGCAGCAGAAGAACAGTCCACTACAGTGAGAAAGCATGTAATTGGTCTGCTTAGCGTGGCACCTGGGTCTCTGGAACCAATCACATCTCGTGTCACAGACTGCAGCTCAGGAATCTGTGTTCAAAACAGACCAGGTCACACCTGCAAGCGCGCCGCTGAATGGGACGAGCAGAGCCAGCAGGGGGCGATACGTACTGCGAGAGGATCTGCTGGAGCTGGCTGTGGCCTCTCTGCTCTGCCACGCCGGCCGGGGTGGCCCCCTGTTTATTGGGGAGCCCCAGCGCCTCCCGGCCCCCCGGCTGCTTCAGCAGGAACACGGCCACGCGGCGGAGACCGCGGCGAGCCACAAAGTGCAGCAGCGTCTCCTGAGGGGCCGGATCTGAGAGAGAGAGAGGGGGGGGAGAGAGAGGGGGGGGGAGAGAGAGGGCGGAGAGAGAGAGAGAGGGGGGCAGAGAGAGAGAGAAAGACAGACAGATGGAGATAGAGTGGGAGAGAGAGAGAGAGAGTGAGACAGACAGAGTGGGAGAGAGAGAGTGAGACAGACAGAGAGAGAGAGAGAGAGAGGGAGAGAGAGAGAGAGAGAGGGGGGGGAGAGAGAGAGAGGGGGAGGGAGAGAGAGAGAGGGGGGAGAGAGAGAGAGAGAGAGAGAGGGAGAGAGAGAGGGGGAGGGAGAGAGAGAGAGAGAGAGAGAGAGAGAGAGGGTCAGACTGGATCAGCACATACACACCTAAATGAATCTGTTACCTAACATGCTCTCCCACACTCTCCTCTCAAACACGCACACAAACATACACGCACATGTCCTCGCAAACACTACCACACCTGACTTACACACTAGGATACAAACACACCCACTTGCACTTACACACGTCCCCACAAAAGCCCAGCACACAGCAGTGACCTCTCACACCCTGTAAGAGCATTGGCCAATTAGGGCAAAGACAAAGTCTGTCACAACACAGGAGCATTCTGGGAGCAATCTGAGTGCGGTCTGCACTACAGCCAAACATGTTTGCCAACCGAGCCACAGGATTCCAACATGGAGGCGATATCGTCTTTCCCTTCTGATCCTGGTGAATATGTGAACGAACGCAAAATCAACAACTGCTAATTTAATAAAACGTACACCTGTCGGAAGATTTGTTGCACGCAGCTGTACTGGAGTGTGACTTCATACCCACAAAAAATTGTGTGTTACTTAGTTTTTTAAGTTTTTTTTAAAGTTTTTAAAAGTTTCCTAATAAATAAAATGCATAATTTAAAAATTTAACAGATACCATGACACCAGATTTGACAGCAGAAGTCGATTTTATATACCCAAATAGATTTAATCGTGGAAAATTTAAGTGTCAAAAAACAGGAAATTGTATGTTTTAAAAAAAAAACCCAGTGCTGTCTCATTTCAGCACAGCATACAGTCGCATTCTCAAACATTGAACAAAAATTTTAATGACACGGTGCTTGCAAAGAATCATTCTCTTGACTGCCAGGAAGTTTCCTTTGCAGAGAAAGAAAAAAGTCTTGCTGTTTGTGTCGGAACAGTGGCTCGTTTCCATGCCGACGCACACCCTACGCGGCTCAACGCCAAAAAGCTCTCGACAGAAATGATGCGCTGCGGTCGCGGGGCCACTTCCTGTGCGGCGGCCAGGCGCTCTGAGGCGGGAGCCCACGCACGACACGAACGCCAGGCCGTGGCTAACGAACGCAGGCGCGCCCGCTCTCCACGCTTCTCTGCGGTCCTGCCGCGGGCGTCGGACGCGGCAGGCCGGCAGGAAGCCCTCTCCGACACGCTGGCACTGCGTACGACGGGGGGGGAGAGGCGCTCGGCCCGGGAACAGCTGCGGTGGCTTCCGGGCGGCTGGCTGAGCGCAGGCTAATTTACATTAGCATTTACATCTCAGGCCTTCAGCAGGAAGGCTCACATGGCCCGTGTCCTTCATGCAGACAGACCATCTCTACAGCCGCGTGTTTACACAAGCGATTCAGCACGGTTTAGGTTATCCAGGCTCAAGGTCACAACAGCAGCGTCGCAGCTGCCAATCGAACCCGCAGCTTTGGAGCCGACAGCCCAGTTCCCTAATCGTCAGGCTACACTGCCACCTGCTGGGAGTGTAGGCCGGGCCCTACAGGTGCTCGTTCGAGCCTCAGCCTGGGCTGTGTCATTTCGCAACTGGGAGTCTGCAGCCACGGGACACATCGGCCTCGTCCAATCAGGATTGTCCGGGCGGGGCCGAGGTCACATGTTTGAGCCTTTGGGCTGGGTCCCATCAGCACTGACACACAAGCAGAACTTTTAAGGCTGTTAAAACGAGAGGCCATTAACCTGGGAGGGGTGCAAACTCAGCAGGGCGGCTAACCTGGGAGGGCTAGCATTTATCCGGGGTCAAACGGCTTGCGTGGGGAAAGGCTAGGACAGCGCGGCCAGGCTAAGGGCAGGCTGGAGCGAAACAGACTCACTGGGGACATCACAGCTCCACAGGAGCCGTAGGAGCACAGCCATATCCAAACAGCACAGTGCTTCTCTCAGGACAAATACCAAGCGCCAAACCAAAATGCATTCCATTCACGGAGGTCAAATAAGTTACTAGAGTTTAGTCATTTCCTTCTAATGCATACACACATCTACTTTAACAGATCTCCAACATTTACATTTAATTATTATTTATTATTATTAATTAATTATTAACATTTCCTTTTGAGTGAACATCTCTGATTTTGAGTGAACACGTATTCAGGTTCAGGGGTCCCCAGGGAGATCTATGCTCACAAGGGGGGGGGGGGGGGGTCAGGCGATGCTGTAACTGAGCAGGTAACACCTGCACGGCTGCGTAGGGAAGGCGGAGGCACTCAGGGATAAACGGTGACCTCATTTGTGGGTTACACCTCCAGATAGGAATGTCATTTCTGTGCACTCACATCCTAATAAACCGCCAGACTGCAGGCTGAGTCCCGTCTCCTTGTTCGCCCGAGCTCCGGGGGGGGGGGGGGGGGGAATTGGCAATCACAGTAAAACGCTACTCGCTTCATAGTATATGATTTCAGGTCATTCGGCGCAAGTGCATCGCAGTAGAGTCCCAGTTTATTGTCTCACTGTCTACACTGTAGTTTATGCGAGCCATCTGAGGATGGCCCATTGTGGGCGGATGAATAGACGCTTTGAGAAAGTCCAATAAAACCCAAGTACAGAGTAAATCCCACAATGAGTTTTCATTAGACGCTGACGGGCCAGATGCAGTTTCCCAATTTTTTTTCGGAGTTTCTGAAATTCTTTCATTATGACTGAAGAGAGAAAATGACCATTTAGTCTCAGACTATTTGTGTCAATCGTTGTGAAACACAACCTTTTGACCTGACCACGGTACATCGCATAAAGATCCACCATCAACCTTTCAAAGGGGTTATATTCCACAAACAGGTCACTTGGAGCCAGAAAGAGATCATTTTTGTGAGAAAATTTGTTTCAGAATATCTGAACCAAACTCATGACACAAAGACAGATCACATAAAGACCCAGACATGTTGGAGACCCAGCATCATGACAAAAAGTGGAGATTTATGCAGGGAGAGGGGGGAGAAAACATTCAAGGTCAAGAAAAACAGGCATCTGTCTGTGTCATTCTGTCTGAATTCTCTGCCTATAAGTTTCCCTCCCTCTCTCTCTCTCTCTCTTTCTCTCTCTCTCTGTCTCTCTCTGTCACACACACACACACACACTCACAAACTCACTCTCACACACACACTCACAAACACACAAACTCACACACACACACACACACTCACTCTCTCACAAACACACACGCACACACACACACACACACACACACACTCACAAACACACAAACTCACACTCTCTCACACACACACACACACACACACACTCACTCTCTCACAAACACACACACGCACAAACACACACACACACACACACACGCACAAACACACACACGCACACACACACACACACACAGAGCCCAGCCTGGTCTCCCTCCCTCACCTCCAGTGGCGCCTGCGTCGGGTCCCAGCAGGCTCCAGCCGGGGGGCAGGGGCAGGTGCCTGAGGGCTCGGGCCAGGCCCCGGTCCAGCCCGTCGCGGTCCCGCGGGGGGACCCGGCACCGGTCCAGCAGCGCGGCGTCCTCCAGCCCGTCCCGCCGGCCCGCCGCGCTCACCAGGAACTGCGCCACGTCGAAGGCCAGGTCCTGCACGAATCGCAAGCGCTCCTCTGCCATCGGGCCCGCGGGCCGGCCCGCCGCCGCCGAGCACAGCGTCACCCGCACCGTCTCGCAGCAGTCGTGCGCTGTCAGGGGTCACACGGGGTCACAGGGTCAGAGCCGGGGTCAGGGGTCACACGGGGTCACAGGGTCAGAGCCGGGGTCAGGGGTCACACGGGGTCACCGGGTCAGAGCCGCGGTCGGCTCCTTCCAAATTCAGCCATTTCTGGAGATGAACTCAAATTAAACATGTTAGTAGGAAAAGTCACCGTGGCGGTTTGGGGCCACGCCCACTGGCTGAGCGGGCGCACACACCTGCTTTGCGCTGACGAATCCGCTCAGAGTTTAAAGGTGCGCTCACTCACCACAGCGGGGACCCTGAGGCCAAGAACCCGCACGCACAGAGAACAAGAGACACAGAACCCAGCTGAAAAGCTGAGCAGCTAAAGGGTGAAAAGCTAAAAAGCGGAAGAGCAGAAAAGCTGAAAAGCTCTCCTAGTTTATTCATTTATTCTGTCTTTGTTTTTTTCAGTTTACTATATTTACCCGGAACCCATAAAGGAAAACGGTGAAGATTTGCATGTATTTGTTTGTTTGTGTAATGAACTCTCTCACTCTCTCTCTTTCTCTCTCTCTATCAAATAGGCAAATAAAACGCCGGTGAAAACTGGAACTTCCGAGGCTCCATGTAACCAGCTCTCAGGGGTGCCACCCTGCGTGTGACAGCCAAAGAGAACATCATGGCCACTTTATAGCATATTCAGAATATTCAATACACTATAACCACCATTATGTTGTATATTTATATACACCCTATACAACAATAATAAAAGTTGAATTTAATTATTTTTAAGGAACAATTGTAACTATGTTTGTAAGTTTATTTCTTTAGAATTATTGTTAGTTTATTTGGAATCTAACAAAGTGGATTTCACCTGTGCTGATCTGGAAGGAGTGTGTGTTTTTTGAGGCTTTTATGGGTATGAGATTTAGATTCATGGCACATTTCTGAGAAATACTGCCGCTCTGGCTGGATTACTGCGGTTCTCTCTCCCTGCGGGCGCCATCAAACCCCTCCAGCTCGTTCAGAAGCCCGCCGCTCGCCTCATCTGCAGTCTGCACACGCGTCGCGTTCCCCCGCGCCTCTCTCCACCGGATACCCACTGGGACCCGAATAAAACACATACCTCTAGTATCTGCTCTCAAACCCTACACCCTGCAAGCCAGACCACTCTGCTGCGCGCCCACCGCCCCTTTTACAGCCCCCTCCCTAAAGGGGCCGTCCTCTTCATCACGTCTCTCTTCTTACCCTGGCCCCCCGGTGGTGAAATGAGCCCCCCCCCCCTCCCCCCATTACAATCGGGACAGTGGAGTCACTACCCAGCTCACAGAACCTATTCAAACTGCACCTTGGCTCACCTACTGTTTAACTCTAAGCATCTTACAAGGGTTCCCAAGCTGCCACAATGCTAAATCTACAACTATATCTCCCAAACCTGCTTCATAATAATCCTACATTCGCCATTTCCCTCTTTCACCTGCTATGGCCTGGTGTATCTAGCTTTGTGTTGTAAGATTATGTATTGACTACTATTATCGGTTGTGACCCTGATAACTTAGCATCAACAGTCCCTAAATTAGTATGTATGCACTTGTATAAGTAGCTGTGACATAAATGTAAGTTATGCAAGTTGTTCCACATAAGAGCATCCTCAGCTGAACGCCTAAATTTAATATGCAAATGTAAATATAATTTTCCCCACTGTCCCAGAAACACTGTGACTTTATAACGCCCAACCGTTTTCACAGCTCGTTTCCAGGCGCACGAGGAAGTGAACTTTTGCGAGGAGGCGGAATTCAGCGCAGCGCCCCTGAAAGTGTGCCTCAGGAGCTACGCGCCCAAAGAGGCACGGCCAAAAAACAATCACAAGGTTCCCGTCCGCCAGAGGGCACGTCCAGTTTCCAGTTTCCCGAGCACGCGTCGCCGCGGCGTTCAACGGCCGAGGTTCGAGAGGAAGAGGAGGGCACGCTGACGCGCAGCGCTGCCCTACTGACTGGCAGAGCGCAGCAGTTCTGCAGCCAGCAGAAGACCTTTAAAAACCTGCTAACAGCGCCCTCGTGTGGTCACAGACCAGGGGTTAAATGTGCGCATGCAAGCTCATGAAATAACTCAAACATTAGCGTGTACGCATACTCACTCACATATACAAACACAAACAGAAACACGCTCATCCACACACACACACAATTACAAAAAACACACACACACACACACACGTATACACACACTCGTGGGCTGGGGCAGGTGTGGGGTGGGGCTCACCAGGGCAAACAGCCTGCAGGGTAACATGGCTGGTTCTCACGGTGCTGCTGAGGTGCGTCTGGGTGCTTCCAGAGAACAACAGATAGAACTCTACATCCTCCTCTTCCTCACAGACCTCTTCATCACACAGCTGCACAGTAAGGACACACTCGCCCTGCAATAACAGAGAGAGAGAGGGAGAAAGAGAAAACCAGAGGGAGAAAGAGAGAGAGAGAGACAGAGAGAGAGACAGTGAGAGAGAATGAGAGAGAGAGGGAGGGAGAGAAACAGAGGGGGAGGGGGGTATTTAGGGTTGCCAGGAAAAACAGTAGCAGTGAAAACGACCAAATGAAGCTGAAATAACAGTGGACCAGGTGCTCTCATTCCTCCGAAATCACCCGTCGCCTCGCTTCTCCTCCACAGTTCCACCCCCTTTTAAACCTGTGGGTGCTTCATTTTTTACAATCAGCAGCAGCAACCGTGGGCCACAAAAATGCCATGTATATGTTACTGAGTAAGTGCGCACTTACGGAGCCTAAACCAGGACGACAGGTTTGCGGGGTAACCTAAACCAGAGCTGAGGGGCGGGGCAGGCTGCGTTTCCTGAGCTGGGGTTATGTAGCACAGGTTATCTGAGGACCGTGCTGCGCTGAGACTGGGCCGCTATTGTGTTCAGCGTTCAGCGCTCCCTCACGGTACCCCAGCCTTATCAAGTCTGGCTGAAAGGGGGTGGGGGGGGGTGCGGGGGGATGGGGGATGGGGGGGGACAAAGGGGGCCGGCGGCTGGGGTTCGGAACCTTCTCCAACAAACGTCTACAAGCAGAAGGGCAAGGCGCTGACAGCTATAAAATGAGAGTAAGAGCCCCGGTTTCCAGGGTGTGTTTTGTACGAGCTTCGCGCTAGTGTTGGCTCGCTAACACTGCAGGGCCCCAGCTGTGCATTAAACAACATACCACCCCAAAAACACAAGAAGACTCTTACATGTTAATGTCAATACCGGTGTCAATATGAATTTACATTAACTGTGTTTGTTGGGACACACAAACACACAGAAATATGCACGCAAGCACACAGACACACACATAAACACACACTCACACATTCACGCGCACACACACACACACACACTCACAAACAGAAATATTACTCAACATTCACGTCCGTGCCACTGATTTTCTAGGAAAGCTGAGGTACTCACCCGAAGCACAGGAAACAGATCCAGGTTCTCAGTGTGACTACAGAATAAATTCAGGACTGCTCCAACTCCACATTTTTAGGAGTCTGGATGACATTTCCGGTTGTAAATCGTTTAAATCGGACACTGGCAGTAAGATAATCCTGCTGGCGGTTTATGAATAGGTTAGTTCTTTCAACAGCACTAAAACACTGTTTGTGACACATTTGCTAATGTCGGGGTATAAACTACAGCGGTATTTGAACTGCCTTTGGGGGATCTGTACTTATTTCTTTGACGTGATTATGATTCACGGTCGTAGGAACAGGTGGTTTTGGAGCCACCCGGGGCCGGAGGGCTCGGTTCCGCATCGGTGAGCGCGCCGGGGCGTACCGCGGCCTCGGCCGCCCGTGAGCGCGCTCAGTCCGCACCTCCGCCAGGGGCCGGGCTGGGTCTGCACAGCTGATTCAATCTGGGCGTGCGAGCGTTCCCATGAAACCAGACACCAGCCGTTAATCACATACTCCCCCCTCCCTCCCTCCCCCCCTCCCCCCGTGCGGCCCCGCCCCTTTTCCACTGCGAGGATGTGCTGACGACTCGCCGACCCCCCCCCCCCATCACACCCCCCCAGCTCTGACACTGCGCTAGGCGCTAATGCATTCCCTCACTGCACTGGCTCACAGAGCCGCCATGGCGCCCGTACGGACCAGCGGGAGAGACAGTTTCACCACCCCAGCCCCCTGCTCTCCTGTAGCACTGACCTGATTCCACACTTCATTTCTGCATTCATTTACAGGGCAGCGTCGGAAGTGTAACAGAATATCGGCCAAGTATGAAGGGGTGTGCGTGTGTGTGTGTCTGTGTGTCTGATTGTGTGTGTGTGTGTCTTTGATTATGTGTCAGAGTGAGAGACATAGCATTTGCACCTGTCTGCGACTGCGTGTGTGTGTGTGTGTGTTTGTTAATTCACAAAGTACTCAATAAAATCAGATAATGCCAATTCTTCTCAATAAGTCTGCTAGGCAAGTAATAAAATTATTTTGTGTGTGAGTGTGAGACTGACCATTTGCATCTGTCTGTGAGTGCGTGACAGAGACACTGAGCATTTGAATCTGTGTGTGTGTGCATGAGTGAGAGAGATAGAGAGAGAGAGAGAGAGAGAGAGAGAAAGAGCGAGAGAGAAGGAGAAAATGTATTAATCAAGGGAAACGAATGAAAACAGGCCGAGACTCATCGGTTCAAAGGGAGCTTTTCCGCCCCGTCTACTTCCAGCTCACTAGCCTCCGCTGCTAACTGAGCTCGGCTACCGTGGCACGTAATTCAGTTACACCGTCTGCGTTTGGGTGCCAGTCTGAAACACTGTAAAACATCACGTCTGCGTCAATCAAATCAAAACCACAAAAGCATGAACCAAAGCAGCTGCAGCACAGCTACTGTAGACACGTCTGAGACACGTCTCACGAGTCACAGCCTCAGTAAAGCCTGCTCTACCGCGTCTATCACTGCATTTCACAGCAGGTTAGCACCTCTTAGGGATCACTCAATATCCATTATGCTATAAACTTCAGTCAAATCAGTCAAACTGAGTGTCAACCCACATTCTTCTAACTGAACTTCCCTCTATTGTCACACCCTCATAATTACCATATTACTGAATAAGAAGAGGGCAAAGTATAAACACAGAAAAAAAAGCAGGGTTGGTGAGTACTGAGTGGGCCTGTTGAACCTGGGGGTTGCAGGTTCAATTCCCAAGTAGAGTACGCTACTAAGCCTGGACTGCTTCAGTAAATGTTCAGCTGTATGAATGGATGCTAAGTAAAAAAGCTAAATGGCATAAGTTCTGGATAAAGAGCATCTGCTAAATCCCAGCAATGTAGTGTTCTGATGGGAAGTGGCACTGGTCTGCCAGTAGAGGGTGCTCTTCCTTCCAGGCCAAGCAGAAAACCAATGCCCTGGAGATGTTCAACCCAGAGCCTGACATGCTTGCGGTCATGAATGTTCCCATGAAAATTAAAAGGAGGGGTGCCTCCATATCTTGCCAAAATTCAAACCCTAGCTCTCCCAATCCAGTCATAAAATCGTCCCCTTGTTTGACTTAAAACAGAGTTTAATTCCCACTTCTTGGAGCTGGAGTATGATCACGTTGTGGCACAAAATAGGTGCCGTACATCAACCAAAGCTACTCCTCAATGGAGGCAGAGGTGATTTTACCTCCTCCCTCTCTGTAAAACTGCTCAGAGATCCTGAGATTGAAGGCTCCATACAAATATGGTGCAATAGCCGCACAATAAAATTGTAATACTCACATATAACGGAGCTTGCTGTGGATTCAGTTTCATGACACAGGACTCTGAAAGCAAAAAAAGAGAGACAGAAAGAACGTAGCGTTACAAACAAAGAGGGAACAGAGAAGAGGAATTTGCAGAGGCGAGAAAACAAATTCACAGCCAAAAAGTGAAAGTCCCACACCAAGATCGGCCGTGTAACCATTGGGTCTCAGTGGCCTGGCTGCACGAGGACTGAAGATCACAGAAGGTCTTTAACCAAGACAGCTGAGCCCATATAAAAGACCTCAGAGTAGGCGCACTGATCTAGGATCAGTTTAGCTGTTTAGCTCATAAAAGAAAAGGTTAGGGCACAGACAGGGAAACCCTGATCCTAGATCAGTGTTCCTACTCTGAGATGGGGCCTTTATGGCTCGTAAGCTTCATCAGACTCATACGGCTCAAGCGGCAAACTGCAGGAACGGCCGCCGCAAACACATGTCGCTGCTCGACTCCAGACGGGGATCACTGCAATTAAAATCCCTTTCACGAAAACCTAACCGGCAATTAGGAGGAATCAGCGATGTAAGCTTCAACGCAGCCAGTGGCTCCAGGCAACCCAGCTAGCGTTACAGCAGCACTCTGTGGTGCCTGAATGCAGTCTTTAAAACCGCAGAAGCAGCACAGCTGTAATTTAAGACCAGCTGACTGATCGCCAGCCTTCACAAAGCATTAACACATTGATTAAAGCCTGCAGTCAGGCTCCTGTGAAACAGTGTGAGGGGAAACACACATACACACACGTGCATACACACACACACAGACACACAAACACAGTCACGTGCATGCACACACACCCACAGATACACACAGGCACATGCATACACAAACACACATGCAAGCACGTACACACTCCTATTCACACACACATTCAAGCACTCAGGCACAAACATCAGTTCTGGGGGGATTCAAAATTTGAAACCAAACCAACTGAACAGACAAAATTATGAACACACACACACAATGACTGCCCACCCAGGGACAATTGCAAAAAACGTGCCAGCATTTAACTTTCGCTTACTGTGCCTTTCATGTGTACATCACTGGGGAAATAAACTTCCAGAAAAATGCAAACAATTATTTATAATTACACACAGAAGTATATTATTATAATCGAACTTCAGGGAATATGACAAGCAAACCCTCAGCCCATACAAGCTGTTTCTGGGTTTTACTGTGTTTCACACACACACACACACCTATACATATACTCACACACACACTCGCACAAACACACACACGTGCACACACACATACACGCACATACAGACACACGCACACACACACACATACACGCATCTACGCACGCACAGAAAACACACACACACACCACACACACACACACACGTGCGTACACACACACACACACCACACACACACACTCAAACACACAAACACGCAAACATACACACACACACACACTCACAGCTGATGCTCTTCAGTCAGCTGGTGCAGCTACAGGGCACGTGTGACGTGTGAGTCAGGTCCGGTAGCTGCAGAATTTCACAGCGCACTGTCGAACGCGTCACCCGTCTGTTACAGCAAGGGGCCACCAGGACCCCATCAGGGGGCACAGATGCAGGAGGCTGGAGGTTTGGAACCAAAGGGTGTTCAGCTCCAGACAGGCATTGGCTGGAAAGTGTTGAGCAAGGTGACCAGAAAGAGCCAAACAGCAACAACACTTCAATTTTGCAGATTCATTTCTACTGTTTGTATTATGCTATGCTGTGTGCTTTTGTGTTTGTGTCTCTGCGTTTGTGTGTGTGTGTGTATGCGTGTGTTTGTGTGTCTGTATGTTTGCATGTGTGTGTGTGTGTGTGTTTGAGTGTGTATGTGAGCGTGTGAGACAGTGATCTCCCCCTGTAAGATGCTAGCTTTCACTGCAAACTGCACCCACGCATGGGGCTGCCTAACACCCACTCAGCACATTTTAATCTCTTCCAGAGCAGACTGTATCAGAACTAGAATTGCTCTGTTTACCCAAGCAGTTTGGGTCAGCTGCGCTTCTCTGTTTACTGGAAAGTTCTCTCATTCTTTCTTCACTGAAGAGAGTCTTGTAGGAGAGAGGGATGGTGAGGTAAAGAGATAATCAGCTGTCTAAAATTACACCCAGTGATCTCATCCTCTTGCTTTAAGCCGTCGTTCTCTCTCTCATGATCTCTATCTACCTCTCTTTCTCTCTCATGATCTCTCTTTCATGATCTCTCTACCTCTCTCTCCCTCTTTCCTGATCACAAAACTGTGATCTAATGAGCACTTGCAGAACTTGTGTTCCCCATTTTGTGTAAACACTAAATACACTTAGCAGAGTTACAAACACATCCAAACCCCTCGCCAGCACAGCCACACACGAGCACGCACCTCCAACACAGTCTGACATAGATGCAACAAACACAGTATCACAAGAGCACACACTTCCAACAGTCTGACACAGACACAACAAACACAGACACACACAAGCACACATCTTCAGCACAGTCTGACACAGACACAACAAACACAGCCTCACACAAGTACACACCTCCAACACAGTCTGACACAGACACAACAAACACAGCATCACAAGAGCACACACCTCCAACACAGTCTGACACAGACACAACTCAGCTGCAAAACACATGCAGGGGACAGCACAACTCAACAGAGATACATACACACAGCACAACATATTTAGTTTAGTTTAGTACAGATATAGTTTAGTTAGGTACATTAAGCAAAGACTAAATTAAATTAATTATCCATCATCAACAAACAGGGAAAAAAACACCACCAATATATCTGTCCTTTCCATTGCAGATAATGACTACACCTTGTTTGTGGACGTTGCCAATATATATTTAACATTCCAGTTTCCTTTATGTACATCTCATCATAGTCCTTGCAGATTATATCCCATTAATTTAAAGTGTGACACGCCTTCAAGACAAATGGAAACTACCTGTGCATCACAGAGTATGAGCACTGTGACTGCGAGCAGATTTACATTACATTACATTACAGGCTTTGGCAGACTTTATCCAAGCGACGTAAACAAGTGTAACAACCCTGAACAATATGACGAAACCTGAGAAAGTCGTCCAAGTACAGGAACAACGATAGTTCACTGACCTGTGAAACTGATACAAATCAATGGTACAATGGTACAATACCACTGCTCTGTAAATTCGGCTGACTGCGATAGCTCTCACACAGATTATCTGAAAGTAAACACACATGTTTCAACAGGTCACATGACCAACAAGAGGTCACAGGTCACTTAGACCCTTTACGTCACTGCAGAGTAACATGAGATGATGTAGCACCAGGGAGACTAAGCGCACTAAGGGGTCCGTACTGTTACAGTGCAGGAGTTCCTGTTGCTCTGATAGCCTTACTCAACAGGGTGGAGTTGTGGGCTCGCTTTGAAAAGAGGCAGAAAGGTATACAATACGAGACAGGCAACCTGTGTAAGCTGAAATAAGTGTACTATCTGTTTATTGTACTAACAGTGCTTTCACTGACAAGAACAAAAAACAAGATAAGAGCTCTATACAATTAGATAAAAAGCAAATACCACTGGCTACAGCTACTGGGGAAAGTGCAATATCACGACAGCGTGTGAATTTAATTTTCAGAGATCTGTATTTGTAACCAAGTTCAAGAGCTCTAAATTTTCAATGAGAAGCAGAGTCTGGCATCTTGGTTTTGCACAACTTCACAAGAGCAAGAACAGCTGGTCTCACAGCACACACACACCCAGACACGCACACACAGCACACACACACACGCACGTATAACATCAGCTGTAAGGGAAGAGCTACATTAACCCAGGAAGCCGGTTGGTTCGCACGATACCACAGGACATAAATGAGACTGAAGTTTAATTTGGAAGCACGGCTGCTGACATGAGCAACATCCTTCCTCCTCCCCAAAATGTGCGGCTTCCTCCCGGTCGCCCTACAAAGGGAGAGGCACGAGAGGCAGTTAAACCCAGACTTCCTCCCACCTGAAACGGATGAGGAGAGGAGAGGAGAGGAGAGGAGAGGAGAGGAGAGGAGAGGAGAGGAGAGGAGAGGAGAGGAGAGGAGAGGAGAGGGGAGGAGAGAACGTACGCTCCCCATGCAGCAGCCTCATGGACCCACGTCCACTTACTTAATCTTATTTCAGTTAATTTCAATGAATTTCAGTTTCAGTGATCAACTGCTTTTCACCACCTCTTTTTCTTATCTAAGCCAATAAGAGACTAGACTAGGAGCCAATAAGAGACTAGCCTGGGAGCCAATCAGAGACTAGGCTGGGAGCCCATAAGTGACTCACCTGAGAGCCAATCAGAGACTAGACTGGGAGCCAATCAGAGACTAGGCTGGGAGCTAATCAGAGATTAGGCTGGGAGCCAATAAGTGACTCACCTGGTGGCCAATCAGAGACAAGACTGGGAGCCAATCAGAGACTAGGCTGGGAGCCAATAAGAGACTAGACTGGGAGCCAATCAGAGAAGAGCCTGGGAGCCAATAAGAGACTAGACCGGGAGCCAATCAGACACGAGCCTGGGAGCCAATAAATGAATAGTTTGGGATGAATCACTACCCACCTCTGTGGAATAAATTGTGGCTACTGTAGCTAGCCTATACCATGCTAGCCTGGGGCACAGTGTTTATCTGAAGAATCAGTGTTATTATCACATCTAGATGATTAGACAATTCTGTGGATCTATTTTGCAAAGTGGGTGGTTAAAAAGCCTGACAGGCGCTTTATTTAAGTTTAATTGTTCATCTTGCATGATAAAATTTATCACCAAATATGGCAAATGCACTATAAAGCGGCTGAAATACGCTCAGCGCACAGTTCAGGCAGGCACTCCACAAAAAGCGCAGTCGGCTCCCTTACTAACGAAACGGAAACACAAAAGGCGACTGAGCAGGGAGACTGCTGACACCGCAGCGCGGACGCAGTGAGGTCTGAAACAGGATTAGCAGACAGACCTCCAGCCCGTCAGCTCGTTCATGCCATTTTGGGGCTCTGTCTCTCTCTCTCTCCCTCTCTCTCAAATTTTTTAATTTCAAAGTGCTTCATTGGCATGACCAATATAGGCACTTGTGTTGCCAAAGCAGAGGTTACATAATATAACTATGTACAATATGAATGCAAGATTATGTATTTGCTTCAACAAAAATTAATTAATTTTTAAACAGCCTATAATCTCCCTCTCTCTCTCTCCTTGTTCTCTCTCTCTCTCTCTCTCTCTCATCCCCTGCTTGGCCACTCATGCTGAACGGTAGGCAGTGTAGCGGAAGGTGGGCGCAGTGCTTTTGTTCTCTTCCCGTTTCCTGCGTATCCGTGCAGCAGGCTGGGATTAGCGTACTGGCTATCTGAAATCCCCCCCTAACGAGCGCCACAGCAGACCCCGAGCTGGACGCGTGCCAGACAGCCACACGCAGGACACCGCCGCATCACAGGGGGAGGAGCCACACGCAGGACACCGCCGCATCACAGGGGGTGGAGCCACACGCGGGACACTGCTGCATCACAGGGGGTGGAGCCACACGCAGGACAATGCCGCATCACAGGGGGAGGAGCCACACGCAGGACACTGCCGCATCACAGGGGGAGGAGCCACACGCAGGACACTGCCGCATCACAGGGGGAGGAGCCACACGCAGGACACTGCCGCATCACAGGGGGAGGAGCCACACGCAGGACAAGGCCGCATCACAGGGGGAGGAGCCACACGCGGGACAAGGCCGCATCACAGGGGGAGGAGCCACACGCAGGACAAGGCCGCATCACAGGGCGAGGAGCCACACACGGGACACCACTGCATCACGAGGCCACACCCAAAACAGCTCCCTGACTCCTCCCCCCAAACCCCCCGCTCTCTACTTCCCACAGGTCATGTGCAAAGCCAGCCTTACAGTTGAACGTCAGCAAATGCACTTCCTGTAGTCGAAGACGAACCAAAACAAAAGTTTCAAGATGGTGTAAGAAGGGGCTTATATGCACACAGTGTACTTCTTTGTTAACCTCTCCCTCAATTTATTAATGCTTAATTAACTCCCTCTATCCATAAAGACTCTCATAATTTTTTTATTATTAATTTACATATTTATCCACAGAGTAATACCTTGAAGAATCCGCACCCTGCTCTGTGGTAAAAATCCATCCATCAGGCCCAAAGGTTGAACCCGCCAACTCCCTCTTCGGTTTCACCTCTGGTGTGGCTCGGTCATGACAGAAGGTGTGTTTTACCGTTTCCTGCTAGAGTCACTCTACAAGTAATTCTGTGTGCGTGCTCAGGGCATTGTGTAGGCCTCTAAAACCAGTTTCTGCGCTCAAGCCTAATTGGTCGGTTCTGTTCATTCCCAGAATTCACAGCAGGCGGTGCTCAAGCAGGGGTCCAAGCTCAAGCGCTCCACGAATGAGCAAAGTCTCATTACGCACGTTGCTAATAGTAACGTAGCTTTCCATAACAAGCTGATGATTGCTGAAGCAGGCAGGGGGCAATAATATTAGCTTTCCCCTGCACAACTGCAGTCAGCACTTCTCACATGTATTTGTGTTTCAACGCTGGCTTTTACAGATGATTCAGTGAAAAGTGCAGTCTGTGTACATTCCAGGAGACACTCAGATGTGCAGACCCTGACTGTGATCATTCTTGCACGTACACTGCAGGATCCTCATAATTAATGAACTTATTTATTCGCTTGCCATTATCCAGGTCGGCTTACATAACTGATATTTTGCACCATAGGCATTTGTAAAGTGGGGCATTTTCTACAGAAATTCAGGATTCAGGAAATTCGTAATGGTAGCGCCCTACATAGAAACTGAATCTGCACATCTGTGGTGAGAAAACCACTGTACCACAGCATCACCCCATTTGGAAGACTTATTTTTAATTGCACTTCATTTATAATCTTAGCAATGAACATTTGGTTCAAATGCTATACCATGCATTGACGTACACTCTATTTACAACAGGTGCTGCACAGGTCCACTGAGTGATATATCACCTGGACAGGCTGGACACCAACAGCTTAACTGACAGATCAATTGCAGATCAGTGGCTCAGCTCTAAGCCAATATCCTAGAGGAAGCAGTCAGAGCAGGTATGAATCAGATGTATAGGAGTTGGAGAAAGAGAGAGAGAGAGAGAGAGCACTGAGGAACGAGCGAGGGTCCGGGGCCCAAGAGCGTTCATTTTCACCCCACACAGAGAGGCGAGAGAGAGAGTCATGTAACAGGAAGGGGGAAATGGAGAGAGGGACACAGGGAAGGAGGGAGAGGGGAGGTAGAAAGACGCAAGCTGGAGCTGTACAGCTGACACCCCTGTCAGCATTTTAGATTTAAATGTTTGAAATAAAACGGTGATAATTTCTAATGAAAACGGCTGAGTGTTCGATAACCGTGAGATGGGTTGTTGGCATGTATGTATATGTGTGTGTGTGTGTGTGTGTGTATGTATATGTGTATATGTGTGTATGTGTGTGTGTGTTTTTTTTTTTTTTTTTTTTGTTTTTTTTGGGGGGGGGTAGAGTTAAAGTCTCAACTTCATTGGATCAGACCAAGAGAAAATGACGTCCTACAGAGCCATTCACCTTGTCTCCATAGAAAAGAGAAACAAAAAGAGGAACTGAGGCCTATAAGTACCCTGATCACACACACGCACACACGCACGCATGCACGCACACACACTCGTACACAAACGCACCTGCACCAACACACCCCTTCTTCTGCACCTGACAGGAAGAGAGGATGTGATTTATTATTTTAACAGTTTCCCCAAGATCCAGGACACAAGCGCTTGCCGCAGCCGCGGACAGACGATTCTGAGAAATGGTTTTTGCGTGTCGTCGTTCCAGGAAACACTTGCTCTCTGCTCACAGATTCTCACGGACCTCTAATGAATCGCCACTCACATACAGCACATCCAACACACGTTTGTGACTATTTACCAAGGGGACAAAATATTGAGACTTTGCAGTAGGCCCAAGTGTGGAAGACAACTACTGTAACATTTAAGACATCAAAACAATACAAGGAGTGAAAGGGAATACTAACAGGAGGCAGAGAGTATAACCAAGAAAAGATACTCCGCCATTTTGAAGAGAAATATTCAGTTTTGTTCCTTTAAAAGTGAAATGTATAAAATGAACTGGTGTAATCATTGGTGCTTCAACACAGCCAATTTCAATGTTACCCACCATATACCCCCTGACCCCTAGAGGGGGCCCACTGAAATTCTTTCCTGTGGAACTTGGTGATGCATTGGGGCACTTTTAGCTTGGCCACAAGATTGCTGACAAGTTAAAAATAAACTGAGGAGAGAACAAAACTTGCTTGCCTGCATCGATTTTTTTTTTCACTGTGGGAAAAATCAGAACCCTCCCATTTGTTCAGAAAGGTCACACGGCTCTGCGACAGAGGGCAGCCATTGGTCACTTTCGGTACCAAGATACATCACCCATTAACTCACACACAGGCAGTTAGGACCAGCAGAGAACTGTCAGGCACTGAAAGAGAGTCCTAGGAACAGAGTTTATAAAAAGCCTAAATTAAATTCCATTTCAATCTAAATTAAAGCTGGCAGTCTTCTATGGAATTGGACGCTGTAACTTTCTACATTCCACTTAGACACAAGTAGTTCCTCAACACTCACACACACCCTGCTCTACATTTGGAGGGTGTTAACCTTTACAAGTAGGGTCAACCAAGCTGTGTGCTGACCGTCCACTGAAACAACATTAATGTGACCGAACGTCGAGCAGACCGACTCCACGGAGGAAAGAAGAGCCTGGTTGGTGTTTGCCAAGCACAGCACAAAATGACCGGACCAGCGAAGACATTTCACCACGACTAACACCGGTAACAAATGGTGACAAGTAAAAGCTACTGAGAAGTGTGAGTGGTGTACCCACGCCCATGCCGGGTGGCGAGGGCCAGGCTTAGCGCAGTGTTTCCAGTGAAACAGCTGTCGGGCCCGGCACGGCGGGGGCGCTGGGTGCACGACGCCCCGCGGGCGGGGTTGCCAGGGGGGTGTTGAATGTGCTTCTCATTACGCGGCACTGTGTTAGGCCCGAGAGTACGGGCACAGACTGCTCACGCTCCACAGCTACCATCACACTGACATCACTCTAACTATCAGCTGGTACTCAACAGCAATGGCCATGCTAGTATTAATCAGCATTTCAGCCTTGGAAACCAAGAGCAAATCCGTTTCCTTTACAGCTGAAGACAGAGGAAATGCACCAATCCCGAAATGTGGTCCTGGGTTAAAGAACCGCTACAATCTGAATGTGCACACTCTCTGGAGCAAAATGTATCAATATTACTGAATGGTAATTAATTTGTTTTGAACATAAAGAGTATTTAACACGTACACAGACGTGCTAAGCCAGTGCGGGACAGTGGTGCAGTGAGTAGCACTGTCACCTGACAGCAAGGAGGCACCGAGTTTGAATCCTGACCGAGGGCCTTTCTGTGTGTGCATGTTCTTTCCGTGTGCACTAGGGTTACCCTGGGTACTCCAGTTTCCTCCATGCAGGTTACTGTAGGTTGGAGCGGAGAGTCTGTGTGGGCCCTGTGATGGATTGGTGACCTGTCCAGGGTGTATTCCTACCTTTCATCCATTGTCTGCTCTGATTCGATAGGCTCCTGCGACCCTGACCACATCCGTAAGGCGTAAGCGGTTTAGAAAATGGATTGATGGACGGATGTGCTTAATCATCGTAAGTGCGTCAAGACAAGACTTCACCTTTAGCCAGACAGTGACAATGCCCTCAATCGAATAAAGGGCAGGTCCTTTAGTACATCTCACAATTGGGTTAAACTGCTCCATGGGTGGTCAGATTTCTCTGTGATATAATTCAGTCTCTACCTTCTATGAGTTTGCATTGAGTTCACTTGTGTATCACATTAAATTAAAGCCAGCCTAATGCACAGTGGAGGACTGCAGAAGCTGTGATTACTGGTTCACCTGGTTATCTGCAGGCCCAAACCCTGGAAGCGGCACTGTGGTTGTACCCTTGAGCGCGGTACTTCACTTAAATTGCCTCAGCAAACCTTCAGCTGCATAATTGGATGATTTGTTAAACGGGTGCTGTTTAAATACCACAGAGTAAGATAAGACGCTGTAAATGCCGCTGTTCTGTTTAAATACCACAGAGTAAGATAAGACGCTGTAAATGCCGCTGTTCTGTTCACCTCGCCTCTCCCGGTCCTCTGCTCCGCAGTTCGCTCCAGTAACAGCTCAGCGATCGATCGCAGCGGAGTCAACAAGCGACCTCAGAGAACAACAAACATTCCCGCCGTTCGTCCGGAAGGCAAACGACCACGCTAACGTTTGACGTTTCGTCATCGAGCTCCAACAATCAGTGAGGGAGTTCTCTGAAACACGCTGCATGGTCCTTCAGGTAAAACACAAAATATCAAACCATTTTTTGGAAAAGTTCCTCTTTGAGAACTTCTTCATGCTGCCTTCAGATAATCATTATCATCATTCATAGAATTCGTTGTCATTCTTTCTGAGAATAAGCTCAAACTTCGGTTTAAAACAAGCCATATATCAGACCATGCCATTCAGTGACATCACATCACCTACTGTTACACAGCCTAGTTTTCTTTTATCTCAACTGTTTTCCATGCTGACATGTTTGATGTTGTCTCTAACTCTCGCCCTCTGTGCACTGATGCTACTGCTGATATGCTAACTGCTCTGCACTGACCCATTTAACTAGATGAGATAAATAAATAGAATCGTATAGCATTTCAACAAGGCACTTCAGAGGATAATCGTCAGGGAACATGAAACACCCTTCTCTCTGGTAGTGCACACGGGGATGAATAAGGAGTGCATGGTTCAGCCTGCAACTCTCAATATTGGTCCACCATTCATCATCTGACAGTGGCCTTACTCTGCTCCCCCACGACAGCCAAGTCTACGTACCTCACATGAGCAGAGGCCATTGTCCCCACATCCCATAATATTCTCCTCCTTCTGTGTGCGAACCAACCACTTGTGATTGACCCTTGGCATGTCCAGCATAGCTATGCCCTCATGCCAACCAGTTCTTCGCTGAGTCATGAAAACATTGGGAAAAAACCTGAGTTAACTACTGAGACAAGATCGTGTAAGTATATGACTTTTCTGATACTCTTTTCTTCAGCAGCTGTCTTCACTCCTGAACAGTCTAAAGTGTTAGCCTACTTACTTAAGTTGAAATGTTACTTCACTGCACTGAGAGACAATTCTAAGAAACCAAGATGAAGGGGGGGGGGGGGGGCAGTTTAACTCATTCATTCCGTGTTACACTTGTGCTGAGTGGGAGGACTAACTCCTAACCTGCATAATGGAACCGGTCCTGGGCTACAGTGTTCATATCGTACCACCAACCTTCCAGGGCAGGGTCTGGTAAGGGTGGGTTCGGACCCCAAGGACCACACGGGAGCCAGGATTTATGTGTTCTTCCGTTTCCTAACTGTGTCATCGAAGCCCCGTTTTGACTGGACTGACCTGGCGCCCCGGGTATAAATCGGTGGCTAATTGAAATAGAAGAGGCACTGGACAGCTTCAGTCCTCCCTCTGCATTGGAAGCAGGAGTCAGCAGGGACTGGGTGTTGCGGGACTTGTCCGCAGGAAGGTCAGGTTTATTTTATAAGTCCGGCACATTTCCTGCCGTTCCAGACACCGCAGCTCCGTGCATTCAGATTGTCTCTAATTTTAACTGAATTGACGACAAACGTTCTGAATTGGTGACATTACCAGGAACCCTGCAGGAACCCTGTACTGAAGCTGCAAAAAAAAAACAAAAAAAACAAAAAAAAACAGAAGGTTGGTTGATAGTAACAAGAGAACCTCAGACAGAAAGAACACAGATGGAAAAAACTAGCACGGGTTTTATCAGCAAAACCCAGTCGCTGTGCAATAACATCATCCTCCACCCTTCCCCTCAAAGAACCCCGCTCCAACGTTTTACTCATGAAGGGATTTAAAGCAACCCATGAAAACACAGAAAGGGGCGCATTTATCAAAACCATTGATTTTCCTTCTCGGGTCCATTGATATTCTCTTTGTGTCTCTCCCTCCTGTGTGCCCGAAAAGACTGGTTATCGAAAACCTCCAAGGACGCTGCTCGACTCCAAGGCCAGACTAAACAATCCCTGCTTTCGGTGTCAGAGTCAGCAGTCGGGTGAAAACAAACTTGGTTTTTGGCTTTTGCATCGAAGCCTTCATCCAAAATCACTGAGTTAACCCACCCGTTGCTTGTAAGAGGTAACCTCGGGGGCTGGGCAGTGACTTTACTGTACATTTAAGAGGTTTCATGCGTGTGTTTTTCTTCAACATTAGCAGGCTTTCACAGGACATTACCACAGCATTCAGGAAGTGCTTACCATTGCCTGGCCCACAGCTAGTATGTGACTGCTTCCAGAGTTTGCCCACAAATGAGTGAGAGCGTAAGTAAAAGTGGCCATTTTGGATCTAAATATTATTCTCGAGTGCCCTCGCAAATGTGACGGCAATGGGCGGCGTAGGGCAGCGGTTGCATAACCAGCGGCCACAGATTTGAGTAGGTGGCAGCTCTCCCTATGGGGCATGTCGACACTCCAAACCCAATGAGAGAGCTCATTTTTCTGGTATGACTTTTGAGAACACTGAGGGTGGGCTCCAGCTATAAATGTTGCTAACACAATAGTGCTTTATTTGGGATTGGCCGAGGTCACAGAGGTTTGTATCCTGAAGTGGACTAAACCATCAAAACCGCACTAGGGAATAAGGAGGGCCTGTGATAAACAAGATGAAACTGTCAATCATTTGGACTCAGCTCTAGGCCACGCCCAAATTCCAAAAGATGTCTCCTGCATCTTTGTTATTACTCGTCGATCCAGGTTAACTGATTTTTACCTCTGCATATTAAGACAATATATGCCCCAGAAAGAAATGTGTGACTTCAAGAGAAGACACAAACGTACCACACACATAACAATGTTCAAATTTCATTGTAATGGATATACAGTCCCAATCTGCTGGTCTCATTTCACACAAGCAATAAATCAGAGGACAAAGTGTGGTCCTTCCCTTAAATGCATACCACTTCACTTTAACTTTTTATGAATAGTAATTTCCTCTTTTTCTTTTGCGGTCGACTTTTTTGTCTTTCAATAAAATCATACCATTTGTGCCTCAAGTCATTCACGTCTGGAGTCTTTAAAAAAATAACATCTGTACATTTTTTGTCTGATGGCTGTTTTTTTTTTTTTAAGGATTCAGAAAAATCTACTTTGGAGAAGAAAGGTTGGACTTAACAACACTGGTTAGGTAAGGTGCTTTGAAAAACACAGGGCTGCCAAACCTAGGTCCACATATCCTAGCGCTGAAGTAAACAGACCCAGGAATGCCATCAGAAACTAAAGCACCCCCGCTGAAGAAACTGGAGGCGGGGCCAATCAGGAGAGGAATGGCAAAAACATCCCCTCCGTCCAGGAGCGCCGAACACGAGGGCAGCACCGCGGGCTTCAGCCAGCGGCGCGGACAGGAAACGGCCCAGACGCGCGATATCGTTAAAACAGCAGCGCGCTCTCATAACAAACACGGGAGCCAGGTCAGAGGTCAGACACCTCTGACCGAGGGGTTCAAATTCACTGGATCACATCTTACTTTTTCATTCTTGCCCTAGAATGGCCCGGGGCGTGGGCGGGTTTTTGTAGTTACTCAGTGCACGATTGGTCATCTCATTAATTATTAACTAACCAATTACACGGTTACACGGTTGAGCTCACCAGGGTTTCTGGGTCAGAATTGGTTGCTGATTTTAGGGTTAAAACAAAAACGAGCCACATTATCTTCAACACCACTGGACTAGAGAGCATATACCAGGCTTGGATAAATTAATGGAAACGTGTAACAATTTATGAATATCAAGCAAATAAGTACCGGCACCCTTTGCCTTCAGAACAGCTTTAGCTGACATGCAAGTTCCAGCCTAAACTGTGTGTGGTGGGATACTGGACCATTAGCCTCAAGTTCTTTGCAGGATGAAGGACGTGTAAATCTGCTTGGCATACTGTGCTCCTGAACTCCCGATAAAGGCATTTTGATGGTTAGATCTGTTGATTGTGGAGAGCACAGAAGGAATTTGACCAGGTGCTTATAAAAACGGCTTTTTTATAAGCACCAGGTAAAACGGCTTAATATTCCTTGGTCATAATACGACCAATCAGAGCAATCATCAGACCCAATGACTCCCACGAAATGGCTGCCCATAGCATTACAGATCTACCAGCGTAATTAATAGTTGGAAATTGACACTGCGGGTTGAAGGATTACATGGCTTTCTCTAAATGGAAACTCATTCAGGTGTATGAAGAAGACGACCCATCAGACATACTTTTCTCCATTGCTCAGGGCTCCAGGTTTTGCACATGGTCCTGCTTCTTTGTGCATCAGACTTGGACACAGTTCCTGTATATAGTTTCTTGATGAATGCTTTTCTCTAAATCCCAGCTTTGTGAAGCTCATGATGTACAGTTTTCATTGAGACTGAGTCACAGTTGATCCAGTTCCTGTGGTAATTAATGTTCTTTACTGTGGATGGGTGTAGCATTATTAAGGTTTTTTCAGGTTTTCAAAACACAATAAACAACTCTACTATCAAGGGGTTGTTGGGTGTACCATCCGGCTTAAACTTTTATTTTCGGTGTGGTGACACGCCCTAAATTTTGGAGCGAGGACCGGACTGTGCCAGCGCTGACCGTGGCACCTAAGCCCTCGGGCATTCTCAGCACAACAGGCTGAAGCCACTGTCGGGCAGAGAGATGTGCAGACTGGGCACAAAGACGAGGGCGAGCTCCGCCCGTGTGACATCACCACAGAAACGCGCGGGGGACGAAGCGAAAATGCGCCGCCGCGCAAGAGCCGGCCCGGCGCCCTTCAAGTTTCGGGAACAAGCCGGAAAAGTGCCGGAAGAGCCGGAATGCGAGGAATTGCCACCGCGGGGCTCGGCGGGCGACGGAAAACGGAGGCAAACACATCGCGAACGAAAATCGGCGGGAAGAACAGGAACCTCTGGTGCGCTCTTCCACGTTTCCTGTAGGCATCCTAATCGCAAACACGGCCTCCCGCCCGGCGCGGCTTCCCCCCCCCTGCTCGAGCCGAGGCTGGCCGGCTGACGTGCGTCAGAGCCTTAATAAAACTAAAACATCCACAACAATCCCTGGAAGTGCTGGTGGCTCCGAGGAGAGATGATTCCTGGGATTGTGTTTGCCTGTGCGGCCTGCAGAACCCCAAGCACACACCGCACAAACACTCATACTGCCTCTGCACCATCATGCAGAACACTACCGCCCGCGCTTTCTCTCTTACCAAACAAACAAACAAGCAGACAACCCAACAAATGAACAAACAAACAAACAAGCAAGCAAAACAAACAAACAAACAAGCAAACAAACCAACAAATCAACAAACAAGCAGGAAAGCAAACAAACAAGCAAGCAAGCAAGCAAACAAACAAACAAGCAAATAAATAATCGCATGCACCCCAAAGCATGAATATTTAGACCATGTTAACAAGTGAAAGGTTATATAGATATAAATATAAATAGAGATATAAAAGATAAAAATAAAAGATAAAAATAGAGGAGGGCAGTTCTGAGGCAGAGGCATGTCCATGTTAGGGAAGGGGAGAGCTGCTTCAACTAAAGGCCTAAAACATCATCAGCTTATTCGATTTACCTAATAATTAGCTATTTACACCTCTAATCAGTAAGCAAACGTGGTTTTGTGGTTCCCACAGCACAAAAACTGAAAAAAACTGAGTCAGAAACAAAAGTCGAGGAAGAGAATTTCGCATGGATGAGAAACGCTTCTGCCCCTTCCTCTGTCTGGATGGGTCTGTTCTGGCAGTCGCACGACTCCCACATTTCCATTCACAATGGAACAACAGGATGGAGGGAAATCTGGGTGCGTTCGCAGGCCTGTCTACATTATTCAGCTGCCCCAGTTGGTTTTAGGGTACAACATTTTTTGGGATATGGCCCCACGCTTTTTCCAGACCTCTTAACCTCCATAAAATATCGACACAATGGCCCGTTTCACACCAGAATGCGACCCCTGTGCGCTGGATAGCCCTGAGCCATGAGCGCTAGCCCACCCTGGCTCCAGCCGGCTCGGAAACCCGCCGCAACCGCTGCTTTGACGGCTACATCTGAGCGTAGCTACGTTCCGTTAAAACTGAGACAGGCGGAGGGAAGTCGACATTGTTCTGAAGCAGCAGGACCAATGTGTGTGTGTGTGTGTGTGTGTGTGTCGGGGGGGATTCCAAAGCGCTTTCCACACACCCCATAAAATTCAAGAGTTAAAATAAGATTCAGTCACATTTCATCTCCCACCCTACACCAGGCTAACCGGCAGCACCCCTCTGTCAGCACGCCATGTTTTCCCCTCAAAGCGAGGACACAGAGAATTACAGCTGTCACACGATTGTGTGTACTTATTTCCAACGAGCCAATGAACACCATGGGCGAAAATATGCTCCAGAGATTAAGAGGGCGTGCTTTCCTTTACTTTTCGTTTGAAAGGCTCTTGTTTTCTTGCGCCCAGTTAAACCCGGGGGGGCGCGACCTCTAACGACCCGCGGCCCCGCCCAAAAATCAAACACTGCATCAGACACGGCGCTGACATGCAGCGGCACGACCGCCCCGAAAACAGTCAACAGCTTCTTTTCCATTTCGGTTTGGCAGGAGTCTGGGCTCGGGAATTCCGGTTAGCCCTGTCTTAACAATAGCAGCAAAACCAGAACCTGTCCGGCGACAGGCAGGACAAACCGCCTGTCAATCGCTGAACCTCGCCAATAAATCAATCGGGCTGGATTGTGCGCTGAATTGCCCGGCCCGGCCCTGTCTGATTCGCTGCATTCAGCACTAATCTCCCGCACTTCCACCTCACGTGGAGACCTACGGCTCACCCCTATGACCGACAGAAACACGCACTGAGGGAAGCACAGCGTCCGCTACATTTAGCGATGTAAAGGATGCTGGCAGTAGACTTGAATTGGTAATAGCAGGCCAAGCCTGATTTTCAGCATTTTCATCATTTCAGAATCTCTGACAAAAACGAAATGAAGGTCACGCTTACTTGGTAATATTTTTTAATTGTGTGAGACGTGAGCTCAGAGTTAATAAAAGGTAATTAGGCTGAAAATCACCATGGTCGTGTCTTCTGGCTATCACACAAACTTTCATACATTCTTTAATAAAACTTCACATTAACAGTTTATTATAATGAAATGCAATTAAAAGTTTGAGCAGTCGCTTGACATCAACAACACTCTGGATACGGAGATGGTCCTGCAGTGTGAGCACAATGATGAAGGTGTCCACATCCTCACTGCGGAGGGCTTTCTCCTTCACATCTACAGACCTTTGATCACTGTATTGAGCCAACGTTACTTTATTTCCATCCCATATGAAGAATGCAAAAAGAGGAGGCGTTCAATGAACTACTTGGTGCCAGACACCTTTGATGGCCACGTCTGGCCATTTCTCCGTTTTAAATTGGTTTCAACTATCGACAAATTTAGTACATTTGTTGGAATTGTTCCATTAAGTCAGTAAACTAAACTAATTTTGCATTGTTCTGCAATCTGAGTATAGTACAGTCAAATGATGAACAAACTAATTGCCCAACATTCAACTGTGCTCATGAGACATTAAATAAACTATATCATTTGAATAGTTATTGTTTTTACACAGATGCTGATAATGGTGATTAATAAGTAATTACTACTTTGGGGTGCACGCGTCCCTTTTACAATTGGAACATGGAATGCTGTCCTATTGAGTTTTCAGGCTACGCTAGGGGCTTCCCTTGTTCACCCAACCAACAAATATCCATCACTGTTATGGGGGAATAACGCTCACACCTGAAGGTACTACTAACTGCTGTCTGAACGAGAGCCGGTCAAATATTCAAAAGGAGTTAACAATGGAACGAAGTAGGCCAAATGAGCCATGATTTGTTTGCTTTGGCTCAGCTAAAGTAAAGTACCTTGCTACAAGTGAATCATAGCTAACATCCTGCTACATCTTAATATGCACATGTACCTACGGGAACCTTAAAAATGTTTGTAGACTACATGACTTGGATGTCTGAAGGCGGCAGCACAGGTATGTACCCTGTAGCCTACCTAGTTTGTATTTCATTTATTTGGAGTACAGGCTCTGTTTACTTTCTCATATTTTGCAGCTGTAAGAAATGACATAGCTGGATAGATAGATGCCTTAAATTAATACAGTTTTGCATGCTTGATCTGTTAATGTTATGGCTTCCACAGGTCTACCTCTTGAACAGGTCACAAAGGTGTGACCGCCTTGTTTTGTGGATGCATGAGTATGCGTGTCAACATGCAGATTTGATACAGGTGCAATGCGTACGTGTCCTATGTGTACACACGTTTATATCTGGCATTTCACAATGTCCAAGTGACATTAGCCTGCGCAGGGTGGGTACCCTGGCGCAAGAGCACTTTCCTGTTTTTGTTCTGCCCTGGCATTTAACTGCATAATCAGATAAATTATTACACTGAATTAAAGTGGGTAAATGTGTGCTGGGGGCACTTAGCTTTTCACCAGTATTCATTTAAGCAACATTACAAATAATTATGCGATCACAACTTAAATGGAGCAACAATCTAAAACTCGAGGGTCAGAGCTACTGACTGCTGTTCTAGAGGCAGCAAAAAGGTTACCATGGGGAAGCATCCCACCACAGACCTACAGCATGATCGAACATGGCCATGGCTTAATGTCACCCAAAAAAAAAAAACAGATATACCAGAGCAAGGGTCTCCAGGGTTATCCAGGAAGGCTGCAGGTGCAGGGTTTTGTTCTAGTCCAGCATTAAAACAACTGATTCAACAAATCAGATAATCATGATCTTCAGTCAAGGTGGTGATTCGTTAAATCAAGCAGCTTGGCACAAGGCAATATCAAAGACCAGCACCCACACAAGTCTTTTTCTGGGTTTGGACGAAGCTGATTGGACAGTCCTGCGACAGAAATATTTCAGAGGACTCCCTGTATGATACAACAAAGAGGAACACATGCAAGGTCTCCAACTATCATCCAACACAAAATTTTACATTGCAGGAATCACCCAAGACTCTTGCAGACGTACAAGAGAAATGGCACAAAACTTGGCGGATTCTCTCTTTTGGCCAAGGACAAAATATAGACTACTTTGATATATATCACACTGTAATCACGTGTAAATAAAGCCAAGGAAACACACTTCAAGAACAAAACCCCAAAGCGCTGCTGCAGTTCTGTGATTTAATCAGCGCAAGAACCCGGAACGCAAACTCCCTCAAATTAATTGTTCGTACACCGCAAGATTGCAGAAAGGTCCGGTTTCCTCAGCGGGGATTAGAAAAAGGCAGAAGATCAGAGAAGTTCAGCTATTTGACGGGAAACAGTGTTGCTGCTTATAACATTCCCATAATTTGATTTTGATCCTTATATTTGGAAGTTAAGGTTTAGCATTGAGTTAAAGTGAAATCTGACAGTCCCTTAAGGAAATAATATTGGCCTGGAAGAGTTCGGATCTGAAACATAACAATATAAACCAGCCACAGTAAACTTTACATTTGGCCAGATAATTTCTTTCAGAAGAAAATTAATTATACTTCCTTTGAAGAGTAGGTTTTTGGGAATGTTTTTTCAAAATTCTAAGACAATGTTCTAGAACTTCATAGCTTTCAGTTACCAGTAGTGATGCTTACCATCAGCATTAGAATGTTCAGTTAAGAACATTCTAATCACATATTTTTATCTTACGCCTTAAATAGTTAATATTAATTTATGTAGGCTACACAATGAATAAAGTCCAAGCTAGCCTCTTCTATGTAATTGCATCCCGAATGAAATAAATAAATAAATAAATAAATAGGGGACTTATGTTCGTCGTTTAACCTGAAAAACGAGACACGGCCGGGAAAAAGCACCTAATGAGTGTACAGAAGACTCATGGCTACAGCTGGCGGACCACACTCTATAGCCTACAGTATGCGTCGTAATGCCCATCAGCGAAGCCAGTTTGCGTCTCAGTTCTGCCTCATTCTGCCTGCCGGACACAGGACTGGTAGCCCACAGATAGTGTTGGCCAGCGCGTCAGCCACATCATGCTCGCACATTTTTGAGGCTCTCAGCTAGCGGATATGTATTAGTATCCAATACGTTCCTTAACGGGTGGGTTCTAATCTCACGTGCTGTAATTAATCCAGCTACTTTAGCTGATGGTTTTGGTTTAGCCTAATAAATTAGCCTACATGTGCTCAGAAGCATATCCTGAACACAGTGCATACAGTCAGACACCGTCTCTGAATTTTGTGAACAGTAATAGACAGCTGCAAACTCAAACATTGACTTTTAAACTATTGGTGCCATTTTCACTTTATCTTGTGCTTGAGAGAAAGAGAGAGAGAGAGAGATCAAGGCGAGGCCAAACGGTGAGTCACGGACTATATCCCATTATTCACATAGCATGCCCAGTCGTCATATTTTAACAGAATAGTAACTTGGCGCATGCTTACTTGAAATTGATATTTCAATCTCAAATTATGCCCCTACAAATTAAAGACCTCTGGTAAAAAGCGACCGTACGGGCACTCTCTCATACTTTCCTTGTTAAAACAGAGACTGAAACAGATATTCATTCCCAAATTGATGTCAATTTGATATCTCAGCGCTTGGTTGTTTTTTTTAACAGTTTAAATATTCTAACGCGTTCTTGCTCCTAATCAAAACCATCCTTGGAAACGGAAACACTTGAATCTGGGTTTCTCCGAACCAGCATAAAGTACCGTTAAGGAACAAAAATCTGACACCTCCTTGCAAATAACGGATTACAGTTTCCTGTCGCCTTCGTCGTTAATAATCACCAGGCTGACGTTCAGCTCTGCTGTTTTATGGGAAATCGGGTTTAGCTGCCCCGGGCTCTTCAATCCTGTTACGTTGCTGTTATGCGGGTGCCGGTGCGCTGGAGGTCGGACAGACTCAATCACACTGTCACAGCCTGGATTCCATTTGATCCGGTAAATCGTAACCATATTAGGTGACAGCTTACAAATATGTCATCACCTTCTCATTTTACAACCGTATCAATGACTTACTTGTGATGTTGTCGTTAACAATCGTGTAGGATATGTGACTGAATTCAGTGGGAGCACAATAACGACACGAGCGACCGGCATGGGAGAATGTTGGACAACCCGACAGTTTAGGAAAGGTTTTAAACACAACCTTTTCCCAAAGACCTGTCTATCAGTACACTTTGGTTTTTGGCAATGGTTGCTTTGAGTAAATAAAACTACTTAGAAAAGGGGAATACATCTTAATTGGCTATTTGTAGTCAGATAGCCAATGGATGCTATAGAAATCTGTATCTGTCAACAGCACTTCAAAGGTATCTCCGAAACAGAGAAGCACATTAAGCATGGAGTATGAGCACATTTTTCAGTTTTTCATCTGAGTGATGAAGACGCATCTTACCTCGAACTCGGTGGCGTTTTAATCCGCACGTTTTGCTTTCAGAAGCATAGCAATCCGCGCTACTATAAAAGTTAGCAAGGGCAAACCAATATTTATTTTAAACTAATTTCTGTTATTCTGAATAAGCTCCAGCGTTACACCGCTTCGATTATTTCCTTGCACCCTTCTGTCGTCAATGAAAGGAACGGACGAAGCCAGGTATCGTCCCAGACTCAAGTGATTGGTATTAAACGGGACGCGTCCACTTGTTGCGCTCAGAAACAAACTTCTGTTCTTCTGCGGCGGCGCAAAGGGAATGCCTCAATGGGCGGGCCTCGTTATCTGCTGGGAACAGCGATTGGAGCTCAAGGGGGACTGCGATACAATGAGTGTATTATTGGTTCAATAACCTATCAATCTCATAAAATTGCGTCGCTGACACAACAACTTTCACAATTATTTCAGAAAAATAAACATTAATGTACATGAATTAATTTTTATAATGAATATATATTTGTATACCACGAGATAAGTTAAAGCGAAAAAATCTCCCTTAACACCAATCGCTGTTGCAGTCAAATTATTATTATTATTATTTAGCCGTTTTGAATTATTCAATAAAATATTAAAGACACCGTCGATGGTTTCTTTTTTAATAGATAATTTACAATTGTCAAAAATGCATATGAGGTAATCAGCTAACAAACATAACCAATGCTGCCAGTCCAGGTGAACATAAACAATACAGTTTTGACAATTTGAGTCATTACAGCTGTGCGGAAGACAAATTAATTAAAGTTCAAATTTGTGCTTTTTATCACTACATGAGGATCTTTTCCACGAGGACATCCCAGATGGACAGAGATAGGCGCCATTCAGACAAGTGAACTATGCTAAGCATCCCCAGTGCAAAACTCAATCTCCCGAATATTATCAGTGCCTTTGGCCGAAATGGGAGATGACGTCACTCTCTGACAAACAGCCTTATTAGTAACAGCTGTGTGTCTGTTCCCTCCGCGTCCCATCTCTCTTATGACAGATGACTACACTCTGGAATGCCTTGGCTGTTACCTTGACAATGACTTTTTCCTCCTGCAGGGTTGTGGAAATCGTCCTTTAGCTAGCACCCAGTAAACTGAAGGTCAAGGTTCCTGGAATTGTGTGTGTGTGGGGGGGGGGGGGGGGTAGGTAAAAAAAACCCGCAAGCGCAGGTGGCCCATCAGGGGACAGGTAACACAAAGCTTTAACCAGTAACCCCGTCCTCTTTCATTGGTTACCTGGCAACAATGAGGACCCCAAAGCACTTATTGTACATTAATTCAATCTAAACACAAAGTGTGCAAAGACGCAGAGCAGGCCCCCACACCGGGGGAGAGCCGTTTTGACGTCGTAAGTTCAAGCTCATTTGGAGAGATGAGAAACCCTATCTGAATATTCCTCACACCCCCCTCCAGGACCACCTGGCTGTGGCTGTGTTTAAATAGGGCCACGCATCCCTGAGAAGCTGGCTAAGAAATATAAATTTAACCGTCGCGTTTAAGTGGAACCATGTGTCCTTTGTGTTTATACCGTTCTTCATTTTCTGATACTTGCAAATGTCTCGATTAAGTCTGTTAATGTTGCAGGCGATATTCCAGGACATCCTGGGGACACGGAGAGAGAGAGAAACAGAGAGAGAGAGAGACAGACAGAGACAAAGAGAGAGAGAGAGAGAGAGAGGGAGAGGGAGGGGGGTGTGACAGTGAAAGTAGAGATGTGTCGACTGTAGTTTCTCTCCCGCAGGCTGTGCATTACCTTGTAATGACTGCGCAAGTTGGGGACTCGCCACTCTTCTCTGTATCAGTACTCAGACACTGCCCCCTAGGGGTCAGTTATAGGAGGACATGGTGAAATAACTTGTCAAGAAAGCCTGGTATGAGGCTATTTTCCGCAACCTGTCTGTTTATGTCTGCTTTCGTACTGACAATAAAATGCAACCTGTTAATATTGTTAAAAGAGCTATCCGTATTTTTTGTAGAATTCTAGTAGTAAAAAAGAAAACCTATGCACAAAAAAATGTGTTTTAACCTCATGATGTAGCCGAAAAGAGAAAATCTTAGCTCATAAAATTCAGGATTGATTGGTTGATTGATTGATTGGCTGTCTGATTGATTAATTTATTGATTTTTTCATTACTAGTCCTGATTGGCTGCTCCCTTGCTGAGGGTCGATTCCTATATGGCTACAGTAGAACCTGAAGCAGAAACATCAATAATCCCTGCAGGACAGGAAATAGGACACCTCAAAAAATTTGTTTCACTGAAAGCCAATGCAAGCTACAGCACATCAGAAACATTACATATCACTGTATTTAATAAAACCTTATGAGGTCCTTAAACAGCAATGAAATGGACTGCATAAATGCAATTCTTAATGATCATTTTCAGAGAGCGATTACACAGTCGTGTAAACTGACTGCCAATGCAAAACATACAGTACCAGAGCACCAGCACGGAAATGTAATAACATCTACAGTAATGGGAATATAATCTCCTTTGGGATTTATACAGATCTTAAAATGTGATGATTGCAACTGCGCCATGTAGAAATGGTGGAAACTCCACTTACGTTATTCATGATTCGTGTGAGCTTCGCTTCAGATGTCAATCCGAACACACGGTCAAGCTGGCAAACCCAGGAATGGTGCAGAATTATTGCATCTCCCTGTGCACTTTTGAGATGTAATCAGTTAACATTAAATAATGTGTGGCCAAGGAGCCTACACCAAACTAAATCAGACCGTACCGATGATGAAAATGCGTTTTTAAAATTTTTCTATTTCACATCAGCAAAGAAGCTGTACTCCTGGAATGGAAGGGCGCCAGGTAACGTGTGAATTTTTATGACACAATAAGTTTTAAAGAACATTTTTCCAGATAAATATGCAGTTTTGCAGGGAAAAGGTTTGAAATCCCAACCATGCCTTGACTATATGAAATAAATTCCCAGAAGCAAGTAATGTCAGAAATATAAGCATAGAATTTGGAATATATTGATATTGCATGGTTGTCAATAAATGAGTGCATACTGCATAGGCAACGGCTTTTTGGGCAATTCAGATCATGGAGGGTATGTTTGCATTTCTGTTCCAAGCAACTACCAATTCACAGACTAAACAATTCACACAGGAACACAAGAACAGCGTTCTGCAGGAATAAAATTAAGAGGCATAAATACAGCACACAGGAGATGTATACACCAATCGGACACTAGAGGGCACTTATTCACGTTATGGGGAAGAACAGCCTCCCTGCGCGAGTGCGTTGGTTGTAAACCTTTCAGACAGCGTTTCAATCATTTACGATCGTACACACCCAGCTCCACAAGTCAGGTTCTTCACGCGCAAGCATTTTTCGGATCGTGAAAAAATCCAAGGAACACCAACGTAGAAAGCAAAAAAATATCTGCAAAAGATCTAATAGCCATTTTCTTCCAAAATAAATGGGGAAACGGTGCTGTGTGTCTGCGCGCGGGGGTGGAGCGCTCACAGCCCAAGCAGTTCCATGCCGCGCGCTGGACCCTGCCCTGCAGAAACCGGCTGTAACGTCCCGCCAGCGGTGATAAATAATGCAGCGGCAGACTGCGGAGGCTGAGCCCGTCACGTGCGCTCCCCGTGGCTGGCAGCACAGACGCTACAGGGAAAACGAAAAAAAGCTATTTCATCACTAAGGATGCTCACCTCTGTGCCCGTCACTACGTCTGCATTTTTCTGTTATCTGCGCAAGCATATTCACGCATCTGTCTTATCTGAGAACGACTCTTTGATAGGCCATCTGTATGTGTCAAAAAATATAGATCTGCTCTCAGCTTTTGTCAGCCTCTTTCTGCCCAGATGAGAGTCTAAAATGACTCTTTCTTTTTTTCTTAACAGAAGCACTGTCAATTTCCCTTTGGTGTTTTCACCGCCTGTCCCAAGCGGGACACCTAGATGCTCCGGCCAGGAGCCACCGAGGGGGGAGCGTGCGTCACCCCCCCCCCCCTCCCCCGGGTAAGGTGGGGCAGAGGAGTCTGCCTCAGCAGCCGAGCGCCTCTCCGTCCTGCTGAGTCGGCTGTATTTGGAGGGGCGTGATTGGGCGGAGTGCGCGGGGCACACGAACAGCATATGTGCTCCCCTGTAACGCGCTGGGGAAGACCTCCCACTTGTTCATTAACATTCAACCCTTGCTCAGACTGCATCAAGAAACTCCACTCCCCTCTACTACAGCCCCCCCCCCACACTCTCTTTCTCCTACTCTCTCTCTCTCTCTCTCTCTCTCTCTCCCTCTTTCTCTCTCTCTCTCTCTCTCCCTCTTTCTCTCTCTCTCTCTCTCTGCATCACTCTTTCTGACCAAGACTCTCCAGTACTCCAGGAATTCAGCACTGGGGCTACAAAGTGAGACGATGAAGGTAATACAAATGTTTTTTCTTCATTTTATTTCAATGCAGATTCAGATCTCATCTGGCTAGCCTATCTGCTAACTAAAGTGAAATGCGGATGATTTCGGGGACCCCGAGGGAACGGCCTTTTGGGAATTCACCACGTTTCTCATAGAGACTCGTGTGCCAAAATTTATATCATATTTCAGGTTGTGAAAATAATTTGTTAATCGGTCCAATATTATCATGATTTATATTTTTTGCTTCTTGTATTTTTTTTTTTTTTAAAGAACTGTAAGATGATATCCTGGGCAAATATTGATTTGTTAGAAGACCTTAAATTTGTGTCTGTGTGTACTCTGGTCTTTTTTCTGTTTTGCGGGATCTACCGTTCATCTGTCGGGTTAAAGTGATTTGCATCAGTCTTGATCTTCTATGCTGTGTGTGGAAGAGCAGTACTCCCTGTGCTTTGGCACAAACTTAGCCATGATTCAGAAAATAAATATGGCTTGGGTTAAGTTGTAAATATGTATGAAGCTACTGTACACACTCTCTTTTTCATTATTTCGCAGTTACATTTAATTACTTTTGAAACCATTCAGTCTTGCTTGTGGGGCTGTTTTTGGATGTGAAGTTTGTTTGGTTTTTGCAGATGGAATAGAGATTATCTAAGCCGTGTATGTGCATGTGTGTGCGCGTGCGTGTATGTGTGTGTGTGTGTGTTTGTGCGTGTTTGTGTGCGTTTCTAATATTAAATGGGGCTGCCCAGGTTGGGAAGATGAATAGAGGATATGAAAGAGGTGTTGCAGTGTAATATCCTCTGCCATTCAGTCCGTCTCTCTAAAAGAGAAGACTGATGTTGATTACAGCGGAAAATATCTGTGGATGCAAAACATTACTGGACACAAATAAAATCTCATTTCCGTCGTACACATGGTAATGCCCCTGATATTGTGTTTCATATTGCTGTTGTGTGTTATTAAAGCGTATCTATTCTATTATCTTATAAATATATGAAATTATATTAGACCTACCTAAGGTCCAAAACCAAAATAAAGGCTTGCACGTCGCTGTTGGTGCTTATGGGGTCTACAATAAACACAAGATATGCGCGTTCAGAGATCTGAGAAAATTATTCTCTGGCTCCCTAAAAATATTTTTTCCCAAGCTTTTAAAGAATTGCTTTATTGGGACTGAACAGTGGGAGGAAGTTTATTCTGTCCTTTTCAGTCTGTTGCGTTGTGTTTAATGCAGGAGGCTGTAACTGAGTGAAAATTATGAATTTTAAATAGAATGCATTGGAGAAGATCCCTTTATAATGATTAAAGCACGTAGCCAATGAAACCTACTGAATAAGCTCCTCTCATTTGTGTTTGCTGATACTGAAACAATTCAGAATTAAAGATCTGACACCTAAGTCCACAGTGGCTGTCTCCATGGAGACCCAGTCGCAGGTAGAATCAAAAGTCAGATTAGCCACCAATATGTGGCCACGTTGATGGTTTTGACTGACTGTATCAGTACACACACCCTACCACTGGGGGCAGTGTTTTACCAGGGGGACAGTCTGGGTCTGGGGCTGGAGTTGGCAATACTCAAGAGGACTACATTTGCACTAAATAGCTACATGTATTATAGAGACCCATGATACAATGATATCAGCAGGTGAACACACTTCCATGTACCACCTTGTTAAATACCTTCTGCAGCATTGCCTGCGGAGGGTGTCATGTAAAGGTGTCAATCTCTAATCGTTTTAATGAGACGGGGGCATTTTAGGGTGCCCTGAAATTAAGTAGTTTGAGAACCTCCTGAATTAAATGAATGCAGGGACAGCTACTGTGATTAAGACCGAAAAGCCTCTTTTCAGCCGCATTAGATAGCCCGCACTCCGCGTCCTATTATCAACTAATCCCGTCCTCTGAGAGGGAATATTAATAATACTCATAAATCTGACTGACAGCGAATAGGAGGTGAGATGCCCTCTCCGTCAGAAACGTGGAAATCAATTCATCACGAAGAAAGAAAGAAAAAACACGTCTAGTCGAGAGCAGGCAAAGGGCAGAAGAGTTTTAGAGACAATTAAAGGGTGAGTGCAAGGATAGAAAGCAAGCCCGTCTCCCCACTCACCAGCTCATTTTTAGCAGGACAATGCCGAGGCATTCCCATCTGCAATTTCACTTCTTTTTTTGGGCCGGATTACAGATGAACATACACCTGCTGCAAATACCTCAGAAAAATGAAGATTCGGTTAAACAAGTTCCACCTGCGGTAGATTACTTAAAGGAGAGCCTTTGGCATCTCTCCATCTAATTGGGGTGTCTTGGCCGTGCGGGATCTGGACTGCTCTGTGATGTGTGTGTCTGTGCGGTGAGCTGCGGTGTCTATGCAGGGTGCAGACAGTGGAGTGCAGGCAGCGGTCTGTTCTGGGAAATAATGAAATAAACGTTGGTTCGGTTGCATCGTTTTACAGCGCGGTGCTATAAATGGCTGACATCAAAGGATGAATCATCTGTAATTCCAAGCTTTAAAAATGTATTTCTACAACTAAGTGCTATGGACAACACTGAAGAGCCATCTCAGTAACCCAGTAACTGGCAAACTAATGAAATCCTGAAGTTAAAAGGCACAGTGGGCTTCCAATGACTCTGCATCCAGGGAATAAGTTTGGTAGGCCACACTGAGGAGTCATAAACGGCCATTTTACAGGGCTCTGAGTGCAGGCGTAACCTGTGATGATAGATGTGATGTCATAAATCCGTTTTCCTCCGTTTTCAAACACCAGTTGATGCTTGTCTGTTTAAAACCTAAGTTCAAATTGTTGTAAGGTCATAATAAATGTAATTTTAGGCATCAATGTTAGACTACACCATTATTGTAAATAGGTCCTAGGACAGAGCCCTTTGTGCCTTTTAATTTAAATAAAGGCGATATCCTCCCTCATGGAGTAAAGTGGCTGTTCTGGGAAAATATATTGTGTAGGTATGTATAGAAAATCTATACAGATAATCTCAGCTGGAATATGACCTAGGGAGGAAGAATATAACCAGTGTTTTGTGGGTAGAGATGTGCTCTGGGAGTATAACATGTATGGGGGAATATAACCTATACTGGATATTACAGATACTGTGTGGGGCAGTGCAGCCTATGTGTGGGAAAAGAGCCAGTGATGGTGGGCACAGAGACGGGGTTAGGACAATATAACTTGGGGAATATGACCTGCGGTTGAGGGAAAAGCCCTGTAGGCTGGCAGGCTGTAGTCCTGCACTGAGGGACCGCAGCCTATGAGCAGGGATTGTAAGCCACTGCTGCAGAGGACCGAGGCCGGGCTGAGCTCCCCCGGCTGATTTATGAGTCTGGAGAGGGGGGCTCTGTCGCTGCTGGGATTTTAACGGTGATTTGCGTCCGGGCTGGGAGAGGCGGTACTGTGATTAATGAGCGGGGCTCAGCCCCCGGTCTGTCGGCAGGGGCTCACCAGGGTCGCCGCATCGCGGCAGAGCTCCAGAGCCCCTCCCCCTCCTCCTCCTCTCCCACCCCACTGCCCCGCCTCCATTCACCAGGACACGGAACGGGGATTACTCTTACAGGGATTACACAAGTACTCTATACACGGGGGGGGGAACAACACACACACACACACACACAGACACACACACACACACACACACACAGACACACACACACACTACACACACACATAACTGCACGCACACACACAACACACACACAAAACATGCACACACACACACACACCACACACACACACACACATACACACACACATAAACATGCACACACACACACACACACACATAAACATGCACACACACACACACACACACACACACACACATACATCACACACACACACACACACAAACATGCACACATATACAAATATACCATCACACACAGACATGTTCAAACATGCACACACATGCGTGTGCTTACACACACACACAAACACACACACACACACATAAACATGCACACACACACACATGTCCACACACATACACGCACACACGCACACGCACTTGGCACACACACAAGCACATGGAGAAGGGAACAGAAGATTAATATTGTTCTCACTGGCTGGGTCCTCACATGCACATCAAACACAGGGAATGGGCTCATCCCTTATCTCACGGTGGTTTCATTTCATTTTAGTGCCGCAATGGGCTTTACACTGGAACGCAGATAATGTACAGGTATTGAATTTTAAACTTTGCGTAAGAGCGCGTGAGGTGGATAATCGGTGGAGGTTTTCTAGTTCTAGACTGGAATTTTTATTCGGTTATATGAGGTTTTAGTTTGATTGTGTGGTGGACAACGCAGCGTGAGGCTGTACGTTTTTTAAAAATGTAATTACGCGAGTAAACCTCCCGCTATCGCTCAGACACCACGGTCAGTTCTTCACCTCGCAGACGTATCATAATGCAGCATAGCAGCTCTGATATCTTTATGACTGAAAGCCCTCGATAATGAACCCAGAACCCTGCTGGTACCAAGGACACATTTTTCAGTGCGAATCGGACGGCTCGTATGCTCCCCACTGCATTATGGGATGCAAGCGGCAGTCAGTATAAGTCAACGACGCGTCCTTGGGACCAGTAGGTCACAAGGTTGGCTGGGGCTGACTGATGTTTTTTTGGGAGCTAATAAATGGCAAGTACTGCTGTGACACTGACACTGTAAATGAAAGACCAGCCAATATAAAGCTGGCTGCTAGTCTAGTTGTGACAAACGTGGAATCGCCCAATTGTATCGCTGAGAAGAGGTTGTGGGAGTGTCTTCTAAATGTATGGTCATAAGTCAACAAGGTTACACAGGTACCATGAGTGCACAGGCAAACATAGGGCAGAGGAGGAAGGTCCAGGGCTCAAACAGTAAAAGTCTTCCAATTAACTCTGCCAGCTGATTTCACTAATTAGTTCTACCTGCTGGGTAAAGAATTGTGCTACAATAATTAGCCTATCCAGGTGATTGGAACAAAATACTGGCATACTTTCAGAACCTTGATTTTCCACCTCTTTGGCAGACCTGGCTTTCCAAAATGAAATTTGTAACAAGATATTTTTAGGGAACAACTGCAAATGTAATTTTATTAGACATCAGGATCAATAACAGCAAACTGCTCATAGACTTATCCTATTAAATCAGGCAAGTGTGCATCATTTAGATTACTAGTTATAAAAATAATGCAGACCTGATGACCCCAAAAACAACAACGCATCTTTTCTCCAAGTTGAACTGCATGAAACACACTAGACAGTTAAAAAGGAAGAAGAAATCGTTCTCCACCATGGGGCCAATGCTGAAGAGGGTATTTTATCAGCCTGTTTCTTCACCGAAATGGCACCCAGGCCAGATAACACACATCTAAGAGCCTTCCATCTGTAGAGATCCTTCAGTCTCTCACCTGCCAACTAGCAACAGGGATCAGCAGGAGTGCTGCTCCTCTCTCTAATCATCTCAGCTTCTGTCTTTGGTGGTGATTTAGGGGGTGCACCTCCTTTTCCCCCCTCCCTCCTTCACTCCCCCCCCGCAATCAGCCCTCCCTGGCCAGCCTCACTGCCCAGACCTGCCACTGCTCCTCCGTCATAACATGGGGGTGTGGAAGGGGAGGAGGGCTCCTCTCTTGTATGGAGCTCCGTCACCACGAGGGAAAGCCCCCCTCTGGCGTGACCCAGGCTTACCCTGGCTCCTGGACCCCCCTGGGAGATGGCCAGGCCCCAGATGCCCTTCTCTCCAAACCCAGAAATGCAGTCAAGGCCCCATGGGATCCTGAATGACATCACCGATTTAAGTATTACACCTGAGCAAGGTCGGATATGGCCAAGTCTCTCTTATAAAGGTGTTGGAGATCACATTGAGATTTACAAGTTAAATGAAGGTTAAATACAGTATAATTTAATAAGAAAACAGGTAACTGCATATTGCATTAAATACAATCAAATATAACAGCTTCTCTAGGGTTTGGGCTGCTGTGTGTATGTGTATGCGTATGTGTGTGTGTGTGTGTGTGTGTGTGTGAGAGAGAGAGAAAGAGCGAGAGGGAGAGAGGGAGTGAGGGAGAGGGAGAAAGAGAGAGAAACAGAGAGAGAGAGAGAGAGAGAGGGAGAAAGAGAGAGAAACAGAGAGAGAGAGAGAGAAAGAGAGAGAAACAGAAAGAGAGAGAAACAGAGTGAAAGAGAGAGAGAGAGAGAGAGAGAGAGAGAGGGAGAGGGAGAAAGAGAGAGAAACAGAGAGAGAGAGAGAGAGAGAGAGGGACAGATTCCACTGGGACTGTCAGCACTGCTTCAGAGCTCTTCAGTCGAGTACTGCAGTCATCAAATATTCATCAGGGAAATGAGGGGCCGACACTGCGCCCGATGGATGGGTGGGGGAGGGGCGCGGGGCGGGGGCGGGGTGGGCGGGAGGGGGGAATGGGGTGGGGAGGTGGGAGCAGGGGTAGGGGTAGGTGCAGCGGCAAAGGCAGGGGCACAGGGGAGAGGGCAGAAGGTGGCAGTAGTGGGTTTGAGGGGCGGAGCCTGGCGATGACAGCAAATGTTTTCTAAATTTAGGCGGTGATTCTGCAGGGGCGGAGCTAATCCTCTTTGTACTCTTTGTATAATCTGGCCACGGGATTACGATGTTTACTCCTATGCAAGACATCCACTCTCCATAATGACGCCCCTCTGGGATTGAGATGGGTTGTGGGGAGAAGGGAAGGGGGGGTGTTCATCTGGGCTTCAATTTCAGGATTTTTGTGTTTGAAAAAAATCGCCTTCATTGTTTTATTTGCTTACACAATAGTAAGACTGTCATCACCTCTGCATGTAGGAAGTGTATCATGTGCACCGGACTGACAGATTACAGATCCTGCAACTGATCCTTTGGGTTAACAGAGCTTAGGATGGGATCTGACCAGACAACCTACTGTGAATCACAGCCTGGGTGGGGATGTGATCAGAGGGTGCTAAGGAAGTGTGGTGCTTTTTTGGGAGTGATTTATCGGAGGCTGACCCGCCAGTTTTCGGCTGACTCAGTGTTAAGGGCCTCCTTTATGAGGTTGAAATCTGAAACAGACTGCCATTGTGCAGACCCCATGTCTATTGTGTCGGCCTTAGGATGTTAAAAGCTCTCCTTATGAGCGCTGAAATCTGAAACAGACTGGC